>NW_024881954.1:0-518628 GCF_019059575.1 Amphibalanus amphitrite | reverse complement strand
AATCCAAGACGATAGACTAGTCTGATGTAGGTATCAGAAAGGCTCCGATGTATCTACGTGTTCTGCAATCATCCACGCCTGCTGAACATCCAACTCTCCTTTTCAGTCCTAAAATAACCGGCAAATAACTCAAAACATACATCCACCTAGCCTAACATACATCCTATGTTTAGGGCCTTGCACCTAGCTATCTAAGCTCTTCTTTTTGCATGAAACGAATCCAGTCGAAAAAAATTAGTTACCCGGCGTGATTAGTGATTACTCAACTTCCCCTTCTAAAAAGGTCGCAGATATTGCGTTTAAGGGATTTCACTCATTGTACTTGTAAATAATGCAAAATAGGCATTATAAGATTACTCCTTGATCGAACAATATACGTGTTTGACATTCAGAACACAATTCAACCAAATGCATTGCAAAGCACCTGCTAATATAGGACTCTTAGCCCTCTGTTGAGCTCTACCTGTTACCTGCCGCTCGAAGTCTGAGTTCCCCCGCCAAGTTCGCTGGAGGTATTAGAACTGGGTCAGTGGCCGGATGGTTCCCCGCAGTTTTCGTTCAGGTGGTGGGTCAGCGGTGCCGCGCGGGCGAATCGTCACACGCCGTAACGACGCCCGCAGGACCGTCACCACCTCCGTCACGGGCGGGTCCGGTAAAGGGCGTCACGGACGGCCGAGACTCGAGACGGTGCCATTGTTGGAACAAAACGTGAAGGATCTGTCGTATTTCTGTTATGTTTTATTCTATGGAGAAGAGATGGGACATCGGACCAGTCCCATGGAGTTATTGGTGGGCTGTATTAAACAGCTGAAAACGGTTCATGATGAAAGCGAGCTGATTAACCCGCGACCGCCTGGGGGGTCGGATCCGACCCCCCCTCCGTTTTTCTTGAATAACTCATGAACCGCTTGCGCTATCAACTTGAAACTTCGTATACCTTCTCCCCCATCAATTTGACGTCTCCTGTGCAATTTTTAAGAAATTTTTTTTAAAAAGTTCTGAGATATATCGATTTTAGTGATGTAACTACATGGCGTTTTCAGTCAAAAAATGGTAAATGTTTAAAAAAATCGCCAAAAATCGAGGTTTTAAGCAAATTGCAAATTAAGGACATGAAAAGACGCAACTCAACGAGTTCTTTAAAATGGCTATCTCGGATGTTCCATAAAATGCGTTTTTCACCCCTAAAAATTCAAAAAACTATATTTTTTGGAAAACAGCTAATAAAATCCAAAATTTTGAGAATTTAAAAAAAAAAAAACGGAATATATGTTATAGAGCTCTATTAGAACATTAGATGTCCCAAATTTCAACTTTCTATCTTGATTTTTGACCCCCAAATTTTAAAAAATAGCTCCAACATGCATAGGGCATGGTGACGTCATAAGCATTTTCGCGAATTAGAGGCACTTCTGAACATCGCATGTGAAAACAAATGGCACCACTAGATTCCTGGGACAAAGCTCGTCTAGAAAAGTGCATTTTTATGTCAAAAATAAAAAGTTGAAAAATTGACTTTTTTTTCTTAGCCCTCGTTTAGTTATGTATGGTATAAACGATTTTTTATGCTTTCAATGCACACTTATCATCAGCACAGTGACTTGGGGTCACATATAACCATTACCATCGGATTTGGCGTGAAAAATAAGCCATAAAACATGTGTCGCACGCCCATGTAGCAGAAAGTGAAAACCGTGACCTTTCGTGACCTGACCTGACCTTGACCCGTACTTAGTATGACCCCTATACGCACATGGTCATTTGTGGTGAGTTTCGAGCAGCAGCTATCGATTCCGCTGTCCGTAAGCCTAATCATGCAAAACCCCTGAATTTGACCTTTGACCTGACCTTGACCCGAAAGTTGACCTCAATCTTAAAATCTTAAGAGTGCTTTGGGAAGGTCTCGTAGAGACCTTTCGAACGCCGCCTCGCGGGGCTCGATACGACCATTGGTTCTCGAGATAACGGGGGGGGGGGTCGGATCCGCCCCCCCCCCCCCAGGCTGATGTGGGTACGGAAATAGCCCAGGCGGTGCCGGGTTAAACCGTTACCGTCTCGATGATAGGTGCAGACTCCAGCTCATGCTCTGGCATGAGTTATATCAGACAAGTCAGTGCTGCTGTAATGCAGCCTCATCATTTCTCACTTGTACTTGACATAGCGGCTCATGACTGAATACAGCCAGGCGCCTCAGCTGGTGCTTACAAGCGTGAACCACCCTACACCACTGTGTGGTGACCAGCTAAGGACTCAGCAAACACTCGCGCTGCCCAAGAGCGCGTTCCTCCCCGCACTCTGTCTGGGCAGAGGGTGGAGCACGGAACAGGTGAGGGCGTCGGCTCCAGTTCTGACGAGTCATGGCGAAATCTTGGCTAGCTGTCCTGCTCGGGTGACCACAGTCCAGCAGCGAGACATGGCCAGTTGAGAGAAGACGAGAATTAGAGGCGATAGAAGGGGTAATAACCAATCGTCTGTGAACTCGAGTGATCGGGCTAAATAGCGACAGCGATCGCAAAAGATTGGTAATAGGAAGATGACAGGGAATGAGAGCTGCATCAACAGAGATCCGTCTTAGACGGGATATCATCTTGGCTGAAAAAGCAACCCGTCTTAGACGCACAGGATAGACAGCATGAACGTAGAAGATCATTTACAGATAACCAAAAAACCAAATGAAAATCAATTGTGAAGGACTAGAAGGGTGTAACAGCTAATTCACATCTAATTGCTAATCTTTAACTTGATTAAACCAGGGAGATGGCATTTGCTTTGGGCTATTCACAGCTAAAGTGAGATTTCTATGCACTGAATCGGAACAATTCGGTGCAATAAAAACGGATCGTAACGCTGAGGAAACATTTTTTCTGCTGTTCGTAATTACGGGCTCGCCTTGTGTGCATTAAACAATTGTCGGCTTGACTGAACATTACCATTTGACTCATGTCTAGCGCTGACAGTCAAAAGCAAGAAGCGTGCCTACAGCTTCTACGCTTCTAAGATATGAATGAGGTGTCATATGCTGCACCATATGCCAACTCTCTCAGGCGTGAAATGTGACCATGTAACCGCAACGCAACGATCTATCTTGACTAGATCGGACTCAGCCTGGTTACTGATAACAATGCATGGTAATGACAGGCTCCGTAGCACGAAAACAGTGAGAGTGTCCGTGTTCATCTTCATCTTCATCTTCATCTTCGTGTTATCGGGGCAAGAGGCACGATGTCCTGTAGGGCCCGTTCTCGCCGATTTACCTTTATTAACGTCGACTGGTGATACTTGAGTTAAAAACTTGCAAGGCTAGCGCCGGAAACGCGTTCAGCAGTAGGTTTCGAAATGGACCAGTGTTCCAAAAGTTTTCGACGGCCATTCGAGCCAAGAATTATTATATGGTTGTTCTAATCGCATGCTAAATCAAAATACGGATAATCCACATTGTAATTACGTTATATTTACATTGCATTGAGACATTTTATCGCACTTGAGTGATTTTTACATACACGGCGCGGATTTGGTGAACAGCGAATGATGTATTGTTAGATGGTCGTAAAGCAGAATCCCTGAAAGAACGGTTTAAAAGATTACAATAGCTAGGGGATAGTAGCAAGGTAACGTAAGCTGGCCTTATATGGGAACATGACCAAACTTATTCTGAAAAGCTCAATGGAGAAATTTAGTCTAAACGTTTTAATGGGTGGTCACGGATCCCGGTACCCGCTTAGCGGATGTGTTGCGTAAAATCATGGACCTATGCACCGACCACTTTGCCCGCGCCTGCAGAGTTTAACGGTATACTGAATTTGATTGGACCCTCAACAATAGAAGATCATCTAGTCTCATTTGCTCCTCACATGAATGTAAATGAATGCATAATTGCAAATGCACAATGTACACCGGGAACAAATGTGATTTTACCTTTTATGCACCAACTTTGAAGGCACTGTTTGTTACGCTGAGCTTGTTGAGCTAAAAAGTGCAATTGCAAGCTGAAAATACCTACCAAAGCAGTCTAGCATAATTACATATGCAGTACACTGAATGTGGAGAGGTTCTATTCCTCACCTGCTTTCTCCTGATTTCATCAGCCGCTGACAAACGCGAAGTGCGATCTGACGCCCTGATCTGACGTGCCTTTGGCCTTTGTATTTTTTGAAAATCTTCCAATGGCTATAAGCTGGTGATAAAGTGACTGCTGATACCTATGACTACAGGGTCTTTCATAATGAATGTGATTTTTAAAACGCGAAGTTAAATTCGAAAATAATTAAAACATAAATTTTGTATTTACCTTATTGCAAATTTCTTGGAATTTCTGTTGATGTAATTGTGATGTAATTGTTGATGATGTTGATGTAAAACTGCCACACTTCACCAAACTTCCCTTTTGTGCGGACATGCAATGCCTCCCCTACAACACGGGTAAGCTCTTTTTCACGTAGGCGTTTTGGACGTGGTCGTGGGAAACGGCTTACTGAAGCGCACGGCTGTCCACCGTAAGATTCGGGGACACTGATAAGAAGCAAAATGTTCGCTCTGAAATGATCCCAGACTTGTGAACAGATTCCAGAATGTCACGGTTGAGTGTTGACTGCAAGGAACAAAACGCACGAAAGGTCATGTTTTGGGCTGCTGTGGTCGACGAGCGTGTCTTCGTCCACTGGTTCGCTTCTGGCTTATCAGTGACCGGGCCAGCTTATCTGAGGCTGCTCAGTGCTCAAGAAAGAATTCTGCTTCATGTTCCTGGCGGGGTACAAAGACAAGGCCGCTGGTTTCAGCAGGACGGCGCTGAAGTTGACACAACGGCGGCTGGGCGCCAGTGGTTGGATGGCAACTTTGACAGACGAGTGATCAGCCGTCTCACTGAGCGGCCATGGCCAGCTTGGAGCCCTGATCTCTCGCCGATGGACTTCTGATTTTGGGCAGTCGTCTTGGAGGACCCAAGCACAGGCCCTTCCAGTGACCCTCATAGAGCTACAGGTCACAGTGGAGAGGTTTGCTGCAATACTGTGCGCGGAGGATGTGAAGCGCGTGGTGCACCATTTGCGTCAGCGGGCCGAAATCTGTGTCCGAAAGCGAGGCGACACAGTTCAAAATCGATGTAGGGTACTTAAATGCGGGTCATGTGTACATAATTCATCACATGATTTGTTTTTTTCATTCGGGTATTGACAATAACTTTGTGATGTATATCACCTGAGCTATGGCTATTTTAAAAATAGCATTCATTATGAAAGACCCTGTATACCCATGAATATAATAAGTGCAAGAATAAAGAGCGCAGTCAAAACCATGCCTCAATCATACCTCTTGTTGAGAGCTCTGCTATGGACTTCGCTTGAGCCGAACTGCTTAACCCTCGCATGTGTAGGGGGGTCGGATGGACCCCCCCCCATGGTTTTTCGCGAATAACTCGCGTAAAAAGCGGCCGATCGCGACGAAACTTTCAGTACCCTCGCATTGATCAATTTTACACCTACCCTGAAAATTTCATGACCCTGACCCAAATGACCTTTGACCTGTGACCTCTTTTCCGAGACCTTGTTTGGCCGGAATCGCGATTTCGCGTATGTCGGCTCGCACTAGCCGCGTGTTTGCAAGCTTTTCGTGGTTTCAAACGTTCAAACATGTGATTTGATGTTACTCCCGTGTGTGTCAAGGTCACCTGAAGGTCAGGTCAGGTCATTGACCTTTGGTGACCTCGGGTGACCTCGGGTCACTTTTTCGAGTTTTACATGTTTCTAGGCTAGTTTTTGGAGCTGAATTCGAATTTAGCAACCATTTGAACATTTACGAAGTAGTTTTGGTGACTTCGTAACATGTTACGAAGCTGTCAGAGGCGGTTGACACGTACTACGAATACCCGTCACGACGCCTACTGGTTGACCTGACCTGACCTGACCCGACCTGGTCTAAATGCTTCAAGACATCATCTGTGATCAAAACTAACACGATATTCGTGATCAGCACCCCGAAAAACCCCTTAGCAGCCACACTTTACGACTTTCTAACAGGTCCCGATTTTCCCGACTTTGGGTCATTGACCTGACCTGGAAGGTCAACCAATGACCTAGGACCTTAAAATTGGGTATCATCGGCTTCCTCTCGTCACGGGCAACACGCTCGTTTTTTCCGCGAAGCTCTAGCTCGATCAGGGGCCAAACGGCAAGGGGGGGTCCAACCGACCCCCCCCCCCCCTACACATTAGAAGCTGGCAAACGCCGCACACATGCGAGGGTTAAAAGAATGGGTAATAGGAATGGAACGAGCGAAGAAAAGGACAGCACTGGTATTCTACACTTGTGAAGCCGGTGCTCTGTTATGTTAGTGATGCGGTTCACAACAGATTAGCGGCGGTCGGTATCTTGGTTCCCATGATAGCTGCGTCGAATGACGATGGCAAAGTCGACCAGGGATGTTTTCACAAGAAGTGGTGACTGGCTGCCCGTCTGCCTGGCAGAGGAGCGCTCTTCGCAGAACACACTATTTGCGCAAAATAGCCACAGTTCCAGCATGTTAGCTCAGTTCAAGTCTGATTGGTGTCTTTGAGGAGACACCAAAGACATGCAATACAGACAAGACGAGAAGACAGACAAAAAATGCCAAAAGTTGGACCAGTGTCTTTGAGAAGACACTAGCTCTCAAAGATGAGATGAAGTCAAAGAACCTCCAACTACAAATCTTCATCGCAGAGCGACCTGCACCCAGTGAGGCGTGGTCGATGTGTCAGAGAAACCCGCCGCGCTCTGACCTGGGTCTTCGCCGGCGGTGGTGAGGTAGGTCACCATGATGCATCTGACAGCCGTGTTGGGGCAGGCCCGGTGGCCGCCACAATTCGCGTGAGACGGGCCTGCTCGAGATTTGCGCCGTGTCACACGAGATCCGGACCAGTGCCGACGAAAACGCAGCATCAGCAACAGCCTGCTTTGGTCGGGGTGCTCGTGCGTGAGAAACGCGGTCGTCGTCCCAGACCATGACCCAGCAATTGCCTCGGGGCATCGGCTGACGTCACGATGGCCCGTCTTTATAAGACGCCCTCGGCGACCACAGTTCACCAGTCATCTCCCGAGTTTGTCAACAACAACACCGCCCCGCGGCCGTCTGCCTCCGTTCCACCACCGCCATGCTCGCCACCGCCGCCGCCTTCGCCACTGCCCTGGGCACCGCCTCCGCCATGGAGCTGGACACCACCGGCCTGGAGGACATCGTCGACCCGCGTATCCTCCTCATCGTCAACGGCAGCAACTTCAACACGACCAACCTGCAGTTCGTGCTGGCCGGCGTGGCGCTGGCGACGCTCGCCGGCCTCCTGATGGCGCTCTGTCTGTACGCGCTCAGCTACTTCTTCAGCGGGAACGACGACTCGTACGGCTACGGCTACGGCTACGACCGGTACGACACCGAGCCGGACACGTACGCGGCCTACTCTCAGGGCAGCCAGGCGTTCCAGGCGCGCGCTCTTGGAGGAGGTGAGTGGAGGGACGGGGAGAGTGAGGGAGCGTGCGGGAGAGGGAGCGCAGTGTGCCCGTGGTGGTGGGAAGCAGAGCACCGGAGGAAGTGCGGAGAGAGGTGGTGGGTGGCGAGTTGGGACACGTTACAACAGAGGCGGTCTCGCTGGCGCAGGTCCAGGTCCAGTCCAGTACGATTGGCTTGACCGCGGGCCTCGATGAGATATAATAGCCGATTTTACCACGGGTTATCTGGCGGATATAACAAACTTGGTCAAATCTTAACATTTTTTGCAGCAAATGTCTGCATATCATGAAGTTATTTAATTTTCTTAGCTAAAATAATTCCTGATGATTTGATAAATAAGGTATATTGGCAGCTATTACAACGCACGCTAAAACCTAGTAAAAATCAACTGTGAACCAAAGTTGACCAGATCGCACCAATATGACCTAATGTGCCGTCGTGAAAACCGTTTATGTCGCTATCGTTAGAAGTCATTACCAAATTAACTAGCTATTGACTGGGGGGGGAGTTTAACACCCCACCCCACCCCCCACCGAATTTTTGCAATAATTCAAGAACTAATCAAGCGATCGCACTGAAATTTACTAAAGCTTCTCCTGCATCAGTTTTGTATCGTCTGTATTATAAGTTTCGTTTGAATGCATCGAAAAAGGTCGGGTAATGATCGATTTTGTGACGACACTCAGGGTGTCCGCAAAGTCCTGGTGCTTTCAACATTAAAAAATGCCTTTGATTCATGGATATTCAACAATAGATCAAAACAATGACCAGGGATACCAAGCCACCTACTCCCGCTAAGTGTTTATTCAATGAAACCACCATCTGCGCCGACGACGGCCTCGACGCGGGGGCGGAAGCGCCTGCGGGTTTTGGCGATGTAGGACATTTCCAGGTCCTCCAATGCTGCCATGATGCTAGTCTTCAGCGACTCCAGGCTGGGATGAGATGTAGCCCAGAGCTCATTCTGTAAAACGCGTAGCACGCCTCACTCGAGTAGAAGGAGAATACGGCGGCCTAATCTCATTTTGCCACGGTGATCTGGCACAAAGATCTCCTCTGTCAGTTTGGCTTGGACGGTGGTGGCGTTGTTGAAGGGCGCTCAATGCTGCTGAAATGCGAAGTGAGGGCAATTCGCCCTGCCCCTCGGGTTGATGTGCCTGTCCAGGAACTCCACGTGTACCAGTCTGTTATTCATTTATTGGACATTGACGAAGATGATGGAGCATTTTTGTCTATCACACCCCCCAGCTTTTCTTCGATTGCCGCTGAAATGCTCGGTAGCTCTCGGTAGTTTTGTCATACCGCGGTCGTACCGGTCTGAGGATATTTGCTAAGGAATTCCCGATTCGAATTAAGCCTTTACCTGTTCAAACAACGCCGCATCGCGCTGCAACTGGCGCCTCGTTTAAGCCGCACCCGCCCGCCGCGCGCGGGCATTCCGCGACAAGGCGCATTTTCGCCCATCTACCCATCACTGAAGACGACTTCAAGGTCAAATTTACACGACCCCTAGCTGAGCGGTCAACGAGGCGTCATGTCTGTAGTGATTGGCCGAATGTCCAATAATCACAGCGCGCGATAGACGGAGTCCAAAAGAGGCGCCAGAACTTACCGGACACCCAATAGTACACGCCAGTTTCGGCCGAATCGTGGCATAACCTATTATCTTTCTACATGGCGTATTTTTGACAAAATTGCAAATAATAACCATGAAATCAAAGGCATCAAGTATAACGCTCCACAAACTGACTGTCTTTGATTTTCGAAAAGCCAGGTTTTACACATTGTCAAATGTAATGTACATTATATTTGAGGCAACTATCAAGCAAAAGCATATTGACCCTTTCACCGGGTACCTGTAACAAGTAACAACACCATTTGATGCATAATTCATTTTACACATTCATCATGTGTCCGGACAATAGGCAGCATTGACATATGATATGGCATGTCTCCCGGCAACTCCTCAACGTTGCAACACGTTACTCACATACAACTATCCGATTGTATATGCACCTTTTACTAAGCACAAGCGGAATATTACAGTCGCGTCAGCTTGAATGTTTTTTATGTTTGCTATTCGTAGCGAGGTCTAAGAAGACTCGAATGCGTAGGTGTATATTCTCATGTAGCTATGTACTTACTTCAAGCTCATCATCCTACTTGGTCATTTTTACTATTGTAGCATTTTTGATGTAATGTGAATGGGATTCATTTCTACATAGTACCTACATTTATGTCAGTTCCTGGCAATTTTCGTGCTGTGGAATGGTAATATCGAAAATGGTTATGAAAGCAAGCTTACTGATCAGCTTTAGTGCTGGTGTCCGCCGCATTAGTGCACGAAGCTCGTAGGACATAACGTCGTACATCTTCGTCACCTTCGTCCTAGCAAGCATTCTTCATTGATGAGTCATCACATAAATTAGCTCGCAGCTCCTCAAGATGCATACCAGCGTGACAAAATAGCGTCATCAACTACTGAGACTAACGGTTCGGCGTGACCGTCGTACGCCGATCCGGCTTTTTACACTGGGCGGTAAGGCCGACCCGCGACCTCGGCAACGCGTGAGGTCTGCAGTAGGTCAACCGAGTTCACCCGGCGCGCGCAAAGTGCCGACGATGAATGCTTCAACAGCGGCGCTGCTTCATTGTCATTCAAACCGGGTGCGTGCCTTGCAATATCAATCGTGCTCAGCTCGGAGGATATGCATAAGCGGTTGCCATTTCTCGACAAAAGCGCGCACAGTGGGGCTGGGAGTGTGCCTTCTCTCGTCGCCGTGCAGCTGCCGCCGCTTCCAGAACACACCTCAGGTGAAACCTCGACGCGCCGGCGGCCACCCAGCGCCGTCCGTGACGTCACGACCGACTCGTGTTTATATGCGGGTCCGTGACGGCGGCACATCAGTGCGCCGGCCGCCGTCCCCGTCCTCAGCACCGCTCCGACCCAGGAACGCAACATGCTCGCCGCCGCCGCCTTCGCCGCCGCCATGGGCGCCGCCCAGGGCCTGGACCTGGACCTGGCCTCGCGCATGGAAGACGTCATCGATCCGCGCTTCTTCATCATCCTGAACGGCAGCAACACGGACAACGTGGGCCAGTACGTGCTGGGCGCCATCGGCGTGGTGCTGGTGCTGGGTCTGCTGCTGATGCTGCTGCTGCTGGCCTTCGGAGGCGCCGGCGGCGGCGGCCAGGGACTCGCCTACAACCGCTACGACCAGTACGAGCCGGACACGTACGCCAGCTACCAGAACAACTACCAGCCGGCGCAGGGCTTCAACGGGTTCCAGGCGCGCTCGCTCGCAGGAGGTGAGTGGAGGAGGGTCGAACTGCTGGAGCATGCAGGAATGGCAACGGAATGCCTCTAAGACGACAATGGAAGGTGGTGATGAAACTTTTTGGGTTTTGAAGTCCGGTAAAGTGAAAGGTAACGAACAAAAGCTCTAACTTTTTTTGGAAGGCTTAGATGGTAGTATTGGTCAAAGGAATTTTGACCAATGTCTGAATTTACAACCAGCTAATCAATTGAACAGCATAAAAAGAATATAACAAATTACAATAAAGGTACAATCTAGTATTATTACCTAAATCAACCGTACGCAACCTTACGAATTAAAACGGTTCATTTGATGGACTATTACTAGATACGGAGCAGCGTATTTAGAAATTAAAAGCCAGCAACGACCATTTTTCACGGCCGTTTTCAGTTCAATTTTCATTAGCTCAATCTTCGAAGATGTGATGAAAGAATCATATGTTCCTACTTTTATCCTTACTTCTAATTAAGTGAACAAGTAACTTTGGCTTATGACAACATAAGTGTTGCCATGGCAAAAACTCGTTCTGCCATGCTGAATTTACGAAATAATTATTTCATTTTGCTAACTATCATCGTGAAATTAGACAGGTTGAGAAGTAAATACAGCGAAGACAATTGTTAAATTGTTACAGTAAAATCTTCAAAAAGTCGTTAATCGTAAATCGTTAGTTGTTAAATCGTTATTAGACACCTCAATTTCCTCATCAATACCTAGCCCATCAAGTTTTGGTCTTTAAGCATGCAAGTATGTTTTGTTCTAAAAAAAAGTTTGACTGAAAGTCATAAGTATAAGTCAATTAAAGATCTTTGCTGCATTTATTTTCTCAAACTATTGTGATGTCATCTGCACGATACGCAGACGTGGAATTTGTATCAGTACAACCTATCATGTCCTTTATATGCCTTTCTAATCACAGCATATCATACATCATCTGAATATTTTCTAAACCTTTTTAGACATTTTAACCGTGGTAGTTCGACAATACCATTATGTACTTATGTTTCATTTCCTTTAAATTATATGCAGACATGTCTTTCTTATAACCTAATGTAATAATTAACAGTGTTCGATATGACATCCTGATTTCTCTGCTCTGATAGCAGGATTTTAACATTCTATAACCTGACTCGAGGCATTTTAACTATAACCTGACTCGAGCCAACCTCCTTATTTTTGTTGTTTAATACTCTGGTTGAGTCTGCTCGTCTTTTCCCATAGTTTAAAGGCCACATTTCTCACGGTAATGTTCCGCTTCTCGCGTATGGAGCCTGCTTGTCGTCACAACAGGTCTTGGAAACCGGCTACTCATCGCCTCACAGGTTATGGGAAGCCTAATAACGCTTACTTACAACCGTAAGCACACTTTGAGTCGCTAGCTGTCTCGAATGTTTCTCAAAGAACGTAAGATGGATGGGTGGGTGATAGGACTAAATAAATGTGATAGCCAGGCCACGATTACGATTTGATCGTGAGACCGTGCATGTTATACTCATCGACAGCACGTACATATTTGATATATCATAATCTTCTCGACATGTATTCTAACCAGCTATTGTGTTGACCCCCATAGCTACTTCACATTATCATTTTTTTTTATTTATTTCTTTGGGCTGCTTATCACCTTTGTTACCCAATTTTCGCCTATCATACATGGGTCCATTTTTATAATAGTTACCAATATTTACTATCTCCCATGTTTGAGTTATTACGATAGCGTGAATCGGGGCTCGACCGGACACCGATATCCTATATCGTCTGTCACGGTGCCATAGCAGCGTCACGTGACGCCGCCCGTGACGCCGGGTACTACACGTGGCTGGCGTCACGGCTGGTTACATCTGGCCTGTCGTGGTACTCGTCACGGTATCATTCGATAAAAGAAAAGCGAACCGTTTTCACCGGCCTTTTCTGTGTCTGTGAGAAATGAGAATGGCGTCTGACATGATGACGGCAATTAGAAGAGGAATGGATGTAATGAGAAAGTAGAAAACTGTCTGGAGAAGGGTGATCCCCAAAGTAATACCCAATAAATGGATAACGATTTTCGACTGCCTCATCGCACGCAGAGTGGAACAAGCATTTATGGCATTATCGAATGAGAATATTATCAATACACCAACTATTGGGCCACTAACATCGAAATCGGAAATTGTGCACAAACCTTGGTCTTCCTTCCTTTCCAGCTTGGTGTACACTTCTGAACGTCGGAGTTTTATGAAATTCCGTTTTACATCTGCATTGCAATGATACCAATTTCATCATCAGAAACAAACACCTTTCAAGTGAACATTGGGCGGAGCACTTGAGATAACAAAAACACATTATCGAGCTACATATTTGAGTAAGCAAGATTAAAAACAGCATTTGACATCGACGGTGTTCAAACATCCTTAATCCTTTGCCTCCAATCTTACGTCGCAATTCTTTTTTCAGTTCTTACCTCCCTCTCTGTAACCTGCATGTCTGTTGGCCGCAAGTGCCACCTTGCTATCGTTGCCTGCACAATTACGTCGTGTTTCAGAGTTTCGCCATGGCCAGGGGTGCCATCATTCTGCTACCCACACTGTGGCTGATCTCAGCCATCACCTCGTGCGGCGCCGACACCGGCGGATTTGTTCCCAACCCACACCCGTTTCACACGGCTGCCGACCTCAACTCCATCTACACCGGCGGCCAGCCGTCCAGCTACTCCTCCTACAAGACGGCCAACGGGTTCACCGTGCTCCCTGGCGGCTCTGGTGCCACGTCTAAGTACAACTTCAGCGCCTCTCAGTCTGCTGTGAAACAGGACCGTCAGGGGATTCTGCTCGCCACGCAGCGTCCTGAGGTCCATCCGGAGGATCGTGACGACGCCTACGACTTCAACGAGTATCCTCCGGAGGACTTCAACTCGTACTCGCGGGAGGACCTGCGCCGGCTGCGCACCAAGTGCTACCAGTTCCACTACCACTACGGGCCGCTGTACGATGTGCAGAAGTCCTTCCAGGGCCTGCGCCGCACTGTGCAGAAGACGGCCAGCAACACGGCCAGAGATTTCTACACCACTACCGGCAGGCTCAGCCATGCCATCAACCGGTCTGCCAACGGGTTCGCCCGCTTCATGGGCGGCCTCGGCGGCAAGGTGATGTTCACCGTACTGGCCACGGCTGCTGCGCTGCTCTTCATCTCCCTACTGCAGATCGGCATCAACGTCAGCGGCCCGCGCCTCTGTCGCTGGAATTTTGGACACTTTTGCGGGCTGGACGTCCACTGTGCGCAGTGAGCCGGCGGCCAGGAGCAGCCGCGGTCTATCAGGTGACGGTGGGATACAGAATGGCGACCCCGGCATTACCGAACGATGTGTGCACCTGTCAGCGCACGGCAGACGATAGAGCAGCTTCTTGTGTTACACCACCCCTTCACCGACACGGATTCGGCACCAACTGAAGTGTTTTGCACCTCCCGATTGACTTATTTCAACCCTTAACTGGTACAGGGACCCGCAGTTGCTACTGTACACATATATTACCAATTTAGAATTGCGCTATTATTTGCTAAGTGCTGGCCATTGGAGAAAGGAAATGTAGCGCAAAGTATGGAGGAATAACACATGTTTGCTCCTAGCACGTATGTTTTGCATAATTCCTCTTACCGCAACAGATATTCTTCCAAAACTACAATCGTGCTATTTTTCCGCGCCGGTTGCCTCCCCAGAGCCCGTCCTTGGTATCGCCTATAGCTTCCGTTACCGCTACGTGAATGAAAGTCACGTGACTACTACAGGTTTGCGCTCAGTACTAACACACCTAGCCCGAGGGCCGGTCCGTAGCGGGGAGGGGTAGAACGCCTGAGCTCCAGCGCAGTGGAGGTGGTGGTGGCCCGTATCATAAAGAGGCAACCGTAAGCAGAACTGCAATTGCCGCAGTATAAGATTATGATCAAGTTTTCTTTAAATGTATTGATTGACAAGAAAGTGCAATGTTTATCCGATATAATAAAACGGTGTCCAACGCCTTGGAAGAACTATAAAACATATTCAGCAACGCCTATAAATTTCTGATACAGGCCATGACCTTTCACCTTGCCTCCGGGGAGGACCGCTCAGGAAGCCACATACCGAACGAATCGAGGCCTCGCAGCGCGGCGGCAGAGGAGGTGGATAAACCATCGCCAGATCTTTCGATTACTTATGTTTCCAGAAGGAGGGGGGGGTGGAGGGGGGCTATTTTCAACCCACTCACCAATCCTTTCCTTATTAACTTATAGCTTACCGAAAAATGCAACACAATGGTGGCCGTCACGAGATGTAGCGAAGAGTGCCTCAGCCACACCGGTTTCGAGTAAACTTTAAGCATTCGAATTTAGGCCAGTGATCCTGAATCATTATTTTATTTTTGTCGTGCATAAGCTGGGATGACGTGGTCCAAGTTAATTGCGAAGAAACGGTTTTAGTTTCAGAACATTTATGAGGCTAGTCGCGCCAAATAGTATAGGGTAGACCGGGGCAAGTCGCCCCGCCGAGGTAAAACGCCTCACCGATGTTTCTCGGAACTGGCAAGGTTCTGGGGAAACATCCTCTCTTTTATAAAACGTGCACTATATGATCATTATATGAGCAAACTGGAAAGAAATTGTGATAACTCTTTAGGGAGATATAGCCAAAAATTTGTTTTTGGAGTGATTTTTATGTTTTGCAGTCAGATTACGCATCACGGCGTTCTTTTATTGTCCACATCAGGTTAACGACTTTTATGTATTTTGAACAACGTAGTGTCTAACGCTTATAATAATGGGTTGGTCCGTTTTAAATTATCTCTTGCTGGAGTGCAAGGCGTTGTTCTCTGACCGAACTACGTGATGGGGTAAAACGCCCCAGTAGGTTGCGGGGCAAAAAGCCCCATGGGGCGTTTTACCTCATGTGTTGTTCCGAATACCCACTTCCTAATGTTCGGTAACTGGCGAACAGTAAGTTTTTATGCAATTTTATGTGCTTTTCTCAGCAAATTAATGGCATAGGAAGTATTTTGTTAACATTTGCATTGCAATAATTTATTATTTGGCCTTATGAGCCAGATGAAAAACCTGTACATACAATAGTGTCATAGCTGAACACCTGACAGAATGGAAGGTGCTAACTTCAGTTCCGTGCCTCCCAAGGTCTAAAGGCCTGGCTACACTATGCGTTTTCTTCGTGCGTTTTTTGCGTGTTTGCGTGTTTTGCGTGATATCGTTCTAGAAAAAGGAACGATATTACGTTTTTGCGATGTTTTTCACCTTAAATTTTAGTTACATAAGAGTTATAATAGCTTTTGTATATAACCAAAGTAAAAATTATATTGTTTATAACTTTTTTCCTAGAACGATATTACACAAAACACGCAAACCTGCAAAAACGCACGCAAAAAACGCATAGTGTAGCCAGGCCTTAACGGGCCTCTCATATAAGATTTAGTCAACTAGCATGTTTAATCTTTAATCTAGAGTATGGGGCTTCTTGCCCCAGGCCGTGGGGCGTTTTGCCCTGGGGTTGGGGCAAAATGCCCCTTTTGCAGTTGCTTCACAAATCACTTCCTAGCTGGGAGTTCGATCATAAGTGAATGAATTTGACGGGTGGAATTTAAAGTAAAATGTCCAAACAACGCATTGAGCACAAATTTGGCCTTCCAGGTGATGTGGGACAAAAGTTATGTAGCAAAATAAATTATCTGGGGCGTCTTGCCCCAGGCTACCCTACGTTTGTTGTAAAATGTCAAATAGAATGTTGACGTGCTATCCAGATGATGGAATTTATTTGACACAAGAAGTCAAAAAGTGGCATCGTTAGTCATCCTGCATACCTATAAATCGATTCGTCACCTTGGTTCGAGCTCAATAGTTCTTTTCGCGGATGATCGGTTTCGTTTTCTTTTATTTGGGGGGGGGGGACAGTTTATGAGCCAGTAACCACCCTCCCCAGCCCCCCAAACAACAATTGTTGACAAATACTGTGATGGCCTAAAAAATGCCCTCAATTGTGTAACGTAGGGAAGAATGAGGTAAGTTGAGCCGCTTTTGTTTTTCGTAAGCTACAGGCTACCTTACTGATCATTTTTCTGCGTTTACGGGTTGGACGGACAGAGTGCGTCATTGCGCATGTAATGGTGGCCAGAAATGTTTCATACCGCTTATTTTTGTACTGAAAGGCTACGTCAAAAATCATCTTGCACGTTGCTCATCTTACCCCATGGGCGGGGTAAGTTGAGACACATCGTGGGGAAAGTTGAGCATGGATGGAAAAAGCGAACCTCTTCTTTTCCCGGGCGCGGCGAAGAGTGGGCTCTTTTATTAACTCCATGGCATACATAATTATGTCAAAGTTTTTTCCTCCATCAAAAAGTGACTGTTTTAAGCCTTCCAATAACTCGTCAAGTTTCCTATCACGGAAGAAATCATTTTATCCTTCAGATAATCTGCAAATCACTTACAAGTTGTGTAATCAACAAAGAAAAACAATTTCGTACCATTTTTATTCAGCAGAAACAAGCGCAGCTCAGTTATAAAAAGTATATCATTAGACGCGCCTTAACGTGCTGAGTTCACTGGTGCTTTTCTTTTTGCTCTATCTTAATTAGATCAAAAGTTATAAGCGAAAAACTTTTGACCTGTTTTTAGCGAAATTTTTACATTTATACCCCCCAAAACCCCCCTAAATATTGACCTAGAGCAACCAAATTTGCACAGGGGCGAGAACTCTAGGGGGCCCACCTACCTACCAAATTTGGTGTTTCTAGGCGCCATAGGAGCCAATCGCGAGGGGGTCGCATCGACCCCACCCTGCCAGGCCGTGTTATGAAAAATGCCCTGCCAGGGCGAGCAATCGATATTTAACCCTCACCTATTTAGGCATTTCTTTTCAGCGTCTTACATGTAGCGGAGGGGCGTAGAAACCCTCAGCCATTCGGCCCTTGATAAAAAGAGCCAGAGCTTCGCTGAAAAAAATAAAAAAAGAGCGTGCTGCTCGTGACGAGAGAAATCCGATGATTTGAGGGTCCTGGTCATCGCCGACGAGAAAAAGCCAATTATTTTTATGTCCTGGTCAATGCTGAGATCCTAGGTCACTGGTTGACCTTCCAGATCAGGTTAATAACCCAAAAGCACGGAAAATTTGGTCCTGCTAGAATTTCTACAAGTGAAGTTTGCTGGGACTTGGCTTGCTTCTGACTCCGAATTTGCACTTGCTTTGATCAAAGATGATGTATCAAAGCATTTGGGGTAGGACGGGTCACGCCAGATCACCCATTAGGCGTTCTGCCGGCTATATAGAATGTTAACCAGCACTTACAGCCTTGCAACATATTATGCATAGGCACTATAACTGATACGTAAGTATGCCTAGTTTTCAAATGCTAAAATGGGTGCTAAATTTCAAACCAACACTTCATAAAAAAACACAGTAAAAAGGTGTAAATTTAAGGAAGTTAACCGAGATCATTTCAACTAAATGACCTTAACCTGAGTTTCACGTGACCTTGGCACCCACAACAATTAATGAGACAAACATTAGATAGTATATTTCACATGTTGTCACGTTGCTAATCACGAAACGACTATGGAAACACACAGAAGATGTGCGCTGACTTTCAATTGCTATTCTAGCCTGACATGATCTTGAAAAAAAAAAATCACAAGTTAAAGGTTATTTGGTTCAGGGATTTAAAATTCTCAGACAAGATGCAAAAATGATTAGGGCTATTTAATTTTCCGGGAAGTTGTAACATTGATTAACTCCAGGGCACCAAAGAATCGTCGCAATCCTTCGCTTTGCCGCGATTTATTGGTGTAAAACAGCGGGCGAGGTCTACTTACCTTTACTTATATGTGTGGTGAGGGCTAATATTCATTTTATCTGTGTTGATGAATGTGCAACAATTTCTATATGAACTGAGACCAGTCCATATGAGTATGTTTTTCTCACGGTCAATGACAATATAAAAAACAATGCGAATAAAACCAAACGTTTCGGACAACAACGTGCCTTCGTCAGTGGAGAAAAATGAGTGTATAGGTTTAACATCGATGATAACTAAATGCGGCACTGTCTCGGTCTGGCCAGCCGGGTTGCCGATAAAATACACAAATGTTTATAAGCTTCCATGATGTGCTTAAAAAACTGCTGAAAATATATCTTTTTAAAAATAAAGATAACTACTTCAACGATGTTATCGAAAGAAAACATGTATGCCTAATTACTTATTTCTTGCCACTGACGGAGGCACTTTTTTGTGCGAAACGTCTGGTTTTATTCGTATTGTTATTGTATTGTCATTCCCTGTGAGAAAAAAGGATAACTCTTCAGTTGGTAACCATAACAGTGAAACGGCTTATTGTAACACAATTCACTGTGTATACGATGTGTAAGTCCCTAAAATGTGTAAATGTGTCTATGTGTAAAATGTGTCTATGTGTAAGTCCCTAAAATAATTTTATTTACAACCTTTAAAAAGATACAGCTTATACAGCTTGGGCATACAATTTTTTTCTGCATTTAGATAATATTAATTTATCTCCACAGAATATGGTAAACTAGTGCTGCTGAAGTTCGCTTTCGAAGCGTCTCCTCCAGGCATTCCACAGCTCTCGTGCCATTTTGGATCACGGAACATGGCTGGGCGCAGGACAGGTCAGGTCGTCTGCGAGCTTGGACGGACCACGTGACCACCTCCTCCACTCCCCCTCACTCCCGTCCCCTTCCCCAGCAGGGCGTCCGATCTAACCGCGCCCCAGGCAGTCGGCTCGGTCCGACCCTCCCCATGGTCGAGCCATGCGGTGCTGCCTGAGTTTGTGCCGGGTGCAAAACTGGAGCAGTAACTAGCGCCGGAACTAGTAGTCGGCACGACCATCGTCAGATGGCAGGAGTAAATGGAATAAGCGGTTCCAGGTTTCAGAAGGAATGGGGCAGGAAAAAGCGCTGAAAACAATGTTTTGCTGATATAGCCATAAAAAGTTCACTGAATTAGGAGAGCAGCACATCAGTTAAAAGCCCTTCAGATGGTGGTTTTAATAAGCACACAATCATTTCCCAATTCGCCTCCAACGGTGTGACAGGCAAAGAATACGCTGAAATACTAGTGTGTACAGAAGCAACTGCGGGTCCCTGTACCTAGTTTTCATGCACATTCAGAGAGAAGCTCACAAAATATTTTTGACCGCACACCACGCCCGCACTATACGCTATAAGCAAATTGAAGTGCGATCAGCCTCAGTAAATGAACCCTTCTTACAATTTACATCTCAATGGCACCACTCCATAGAGATTAAAACCTAGTCACTGCAGCAGCATTCCATATCACCTGAGATTAACATCCCTGTCATGTTTGAATCTGTGTGCGTTGAGTGCGACCCTTGTCATCGATACCTGTCCCGTCATGCTGACGGCCCTGGCCAAGGCTCCTTCTGGGTGGCTGTTCAGTACCGTTAGTCTGACCCAAATGGCGGTGAGGAGGGCCAGACCTACTTTGAACGCGGCGGACTTCAGGCGGAGGGCGCACACCGACCCACTTCTGAAGCGGAGCCCGACACAGGGACTGCCCGCCGGCCGGCCGCTGTGTAGTGATTTTGGCCAGGTGTGGTGATCGTGGCGATAAAAAGAATGAATACCAAGTCATTACCTTAATAGCTGACTCAACTGAGATGAATAAGAACGTAATTGCATGGAATGACCGGCCAAGTATAGGCTATTATTCATGCGTTAACGGTTCCTTAGGTGTTCAATCAATTAATGGGTAGGTTCTGGACTACAACTAGCAATGAATGGGTAATTATGCGCAGTTTCAAACTCAATTGATTAAATCGGTCACTTTTTACATCTTAGCAGGCAATGGGTAAGAAAAAGTATTGCTACAGTGTTGCAAAAAACAATGATTTCTCAAAGAGATCAAATTATTTCTTCCCATTTATCAATTGCCTTTGCAGTTTTCACCCACATAATGTTGGAGTATTCTTGATGGATGCGAGGGATAAAATGTGAGTGCAGCTTTCTCTTTGACTCCAATTCCAAACAAAGGAATAGCATCATTACTCAGCACTTCCAGGGTGCCAGTGCTGTGCCAAACGCGATAAATAGACGTCAGACGTGACACGAATTCAACGGCGTCTTCGGACAAACATGGCCCACTTCCTAAGACTTCTCTGGAAAAGCTTTTCTTTTGATGAACAGTGTTGTGTGCCATTTCCTAGCTCAACGCTGGATAAGCATCTGATGGGCCCTGCAAACATTCATCATATGTCTCCGATCTTTGGCCCGTACTTGTTGGCCCATCACCTCTTTTATAACTAACCGCATATAATTGAATCAATAACCGTAATGTTTACCGTCATCTAAAATTTTCAAAGTGCGTTTTGCAATGCGTCCTTTCACGCAATGTCGCCGACTCATTTTCTTGTCTAACTCTGGTCCTTTGTCCACAGCTTATGATGCCATCCAGGTGCTGTACATGCTGGAGCAGGCCTTCGAGAAGATGCGCGTGCTCGAGTTCGAGTGCCAGCAGCGTGCCGTGTGTGAGACCCACCAGGCTGACGCGCCCCAGAAGTTCGGACAGATCGCCACCGATATCCAGAAGTTCATCGGGTAAGTGGAACAGGAAAGCGTTCACTCACCAGATGGTAGGGCTTTAAGATCCGGGTTAGAGCGTGGCTAGGGCGGCCAAGCATTTGTACGATCTGCATTATCGGGTAACATTTTATATAACTATCGTGCTGGTAATTAACTGAACGATTGAAACAAAATTGAGTATGGCAAAATGTAGGTTTTTAAAATACGAAGAGCGAGCAAACCAAGCATCAAGCACCACCTGTAGCTAAAGCGTAACCAGCTGTAACACGAAACGAAACCGTAACCAAAACCTACCATAATAGAAATCACGATCCAATTACGGCCGTCTGGAGGCCCCGTTTTCTTTTATACGGACGACCAACTGGCCAGCCGTGGTCCTCTATGATTGCGGTGCCTGTCTGAAAGTGCGTGGCTGTACGGTGAGCTGCCACAGCGGCCGGTGAGAGTTTCCGCTGGGCCGCTATTATCGGAGGTTTATGTCACATTTCACTGACTTAGGATCGTCTGCCTCCCATCGTCCGCTGTCTCACGTCGTTAAAGGCAGATTTGACACGCTCCACTAGCCCCCAGAGGATATGAATGGCTTTTGAGTCGAGAGTGTTGCAGCTGTCATTCTGTTCGACTTTTTTGTATGTCAAATCATTTCATGAAGTTGTCAGCTAGTACACCGCTTTGGCGTCAACTCTCACCAACTGTAAACACTGCTTACAAGGCTTAAAATACTTGGAGCAAAATATATTTCCATGGAGTTTAATTTCAAAATTGCCGTAAAATTTGAACCGTTTCCATAAAACTATTCGGCTAGAATTGCCCTAGCGTTGGCTCTAATTACGTTTTGAGGCAATTCTGTCTGCTGTACGGTTCAGACTTCAGAGCTTTCGCTTTGATGGGACGAAAGTAGAATTGAATCATTGTTCAGCGGAATGGTGCCCTGGATTCACTTTCACCCGCTCTGCCACCCAAATTGGCTGGTTTCTTCAGTAAACAAGCGCTCTGACGCAACCCTGGCCAGCTGACTTCCTATTTCAAAATCACAACCAACAGAAGGGACGGAGCTTAATGGGATTTTGGAAACGCTTCTTGCTTCATCGTTATTACAGTGTCATAGGCTTTTTTTTCAATGAGCAATTCCTGCACGCTTGAATTCGACTTTGACTTGTGGAAGGTGGGAACAGATTCACTTCACACGGCGGGTGTTTCTTTTCTAGCAAGTTGTTTATGATCTATATGTTGATTATTATGACATTACTTGTTCCGAAATAAATACACCCTTCGTTAGGAGCAAAACTGTCATTGTTCGAAGTTTACAAAATGCAAGAAGCTCAGACAAAAGAGTTTCTTGCTACTTTTTCCATGTTTGAAAAGCAAAAAGAGTGTTTGAAACGTACCGACGTCATTTTCTATATCTACCTCTCTCTCTCTCTTTCTCTCTCTCTCTCTCTCTCTCTCTCTCTCTCTCTCTCTCTCTCTCTCTCTCTCTCTCTCTCTCTCTCTCTCTCTCTCTCTCTCTCTCTCTCTCTCTCTCTCTCTCTCTCTCTCTCTCTCTCTCTCTCTCTCTCTCTCTCTCACTCACTCACTCTCTCTTACACACACACTCTCTCTCTCTTCTCTCTTTCTCTCTCCCCCCTCCGTCCCCCTGAAGCTGACCAGTCTGTCCATGAGTCTAACTAACTCTGACCTCTCCCCCAGCTCTGTCGACGAGTCGACCGTTGAGAACTCCAGCAAGTTCGCCGCCTTCCGCGAGGCCGCCCGACGGGGCGCCGAGCAGCAGGACTGCCAGCAGGCGTACGCCACCAAGTGCCCCAAGGGCCTGCGCGAGTACCTCTCTGCCGAGTCAAAGTACTAAGTACTGCGACCGACCAGTACCGAGTACCGCGCGGCGGCCAGTAGCAAGTACCGCGCGTGCCACCGTCGGCGCTGTCGCGACAGTGACCGAGCGGTCAATGGCCAAGAGGAGGGAATGCTTTTCGGGCTTCCGAGATGGCTGCCTGATGAGGCCATGTTTCTGCCGCTAGTGGAACGTATGAGAGGAAATCGAGCATTGGAATGCGGTACCGATCGTTATTCGTTATTGACGTGAGCTGAGAGCGGTCCCGCCGATGCCACGCCAACTTGCGTTGTTATTGGTAGTTCAGTTAGCTGTTGTTGAAACTGTATTTATGTATTTATTTGAATCTCGATTTGAGAAAGAGCCGCTACTAGGCGTGCAACTCAGGTGATTGTTACGGCACTGTTACCTACATGCTAGGTCTGTTGCGAACCGTTGTTACGAGAGATCGAGTGAATGGTAATATTCAGTCGGCTTCTCCTTGCTACGGGAAGTCTACTACGTTTTCCAACTTCCCAGTACAAATAGCTTCCTTGCCGGTTACACAGACCACGCCAATCCAGCTATTGAATCAGGTCTGTTCATTCGACAGCACGTGAGCTGAAAATAAATCTGTCATGCGAGAAACTTCCTCTGTTTGTTGTCTGTGTGTCGCCTTCCCGAGAAAACGCGGCTAATGAAGGAAGCGACCAACAGGAAGACACCCAGCTTTCACACTGCTTTCACATTTGCGCAGCTTCGCGGGAGCGTTTTAGTCTCACCCACGCCTTATTTAGTGAGAGCTGACCATGTCAGACCCGCTGGCACCGATTTCGTTCGAGACGGTAATTGCCTGCTCTACGAGGACCGTGTGTACGCCGCTCGCCAGCCACCCCCGCTGGGGAGGTGTGGATAGGTCGGCCCCGCGGGCCCGGTCCCACAGCGGGGCCCAGCGCCGAAAACGACAGTCTCACCGCTAAAACGCCCTGTCACTGATCTCTATCACCTCAGATGAGATCCCGTGGTGAATGTTAAACGGCGGCAGAAGCGGAGAATCACTTTCAAATTTGAAGTATTTGGGCCGATTTCTCGAGCACTACAACGCACTGGAATTTGTGCTGGGATGTGATGATTAGGTAAAAGCTTCTGGACTAGGATTGCATTGAAAATTACTTCGTCGTTAGGTTTTCGAAACGTTTAGTTTAAACTGAAGAATTTCAATGTAGTGGTGAGAGAGCCACTCTCTTCAACTGGCAATCAATGACTTTGTAACATTAGGACGCTGTTAATAGGTATGCATGCACGTAAGTACTTCCAGTTTAGGTACAACAATCTGCTCAAGAGATTTGAAAGAAAATAGTAAAAAAGATAATGTTTGCTTAGCCTTTGTAGCCGAGCCCAAGCGGCCGATGCCCTTTCATTGTTGTTAACGTCGCACAGGTTAGGAACATTTCAATTGCAAATGTTCCCCGGTGGATATGCTTTGTCATTCAGTAGCAATATACCACGCCGTCGGAGCTGCGTCATATGATTGTGCCCACTGAATTCATTACATCATAGCTGCACAAAATGCACACTCACAACCACTGCGCTTCCGTCACTAGCCAGCAGACCGCCGAGCCGCACCTGTGTGCAGCATTCACGAGTCATTGCGCTGGAGTCTCTGAAGCCTGACTGCATAGACTAACCCGCCGCGCACCAAACGGGTTTGCTCAGATGCTGTCTTATGCGCCGCTGCAGTCGCCGTGCACGGCGGCACAGCCTATCTCTCAGATAGC
The DNA here is from genome assembly GCF_019059575.1 of Amphibalanus amphitrite. Classification (NCBI taxonomy): domain Eukaryota; kingdom Metazoa; phylum Arthropoda; class Thecostraca; order Balanomorpha; family Balanidae; genus Amphibalanus; species Amphibalanus amphitrite. The sequence continues at coordinate 493,680 of NW_024881954.1, read as the reverse complement.
TGCCTGTGTTTCATTGCAGTCTCGTGTGCAGCGGCACAGTCTATCCCAGACTTGTCAGGCGGCTGCTGCTGCTCGCCGGGCGCCTCCGTTACGCCAGTTGAATTGCAATTATGCAGGCGAAGGGTTTCACCCTTCGCCTTCGGATTCCGAAAGAGTGCACGGTAAAAGTAAACTGCGGTGACAATGCGATGTTCAACATCAGTACTGCATGGCTGAGAGGTCTTGACAGCGATAACACTTTAGAGCTATTTTCTGCAGCAAACGAAACGTGTCTGAGAGCATCTTTAATTTCATCGGGTCTAAGCTAATGCATGGGCCGAATACACTGATTGTGTTTTGGTTAGGTATCTGCTTAGGCGTGTGACCACTCAACTATCTAATTGTTTCACCCGAATGCAATGTATGCATCATCATCCAAAGCCTAGAAGTGGTGTTCCGATGCATTGCAGCGAAGGCACTGGCTAGTGGCTACGATCAGTTCCCTCACGATACTGCTTTTCGAACGTTGCCCTTCGTTATTGTACTTATTTGCGCTACAGAGAAACTTTTTCATTTCAAAATTTCAAAATGGACCAAATAAAAAACATTTTTTTCAAACTTTTATCATGTAGGTAGCATCAACATTATGTTTGTTGCATACAATAATATGAACACTCTTGATTTTATTTGTAAGTGGATCATTCGTACACAGCTGCTTTAGCATTTACGGTACCTCATCCCATCAACTTTTATACAGAAGCAGCTAAGCCCTCTTCATTAAAGTTGCGATACTACAGTATCTCAGCATTCATTATCATTCAGACTCCGCAGCCTTGTTTACCCGGTCGGCGGTGTCACTTCTTGCTCTCCAGCCTCCCAATCTCCAACAAACTTTCGAGAATGGCCAGTTTCTCGGGCCACGTCAAACATACGTGCCGCTGAGCTAACGGAGCAGAGCATTCCAAAAGGTCGACCCCGCTGAGCGAAATCGGGTCACTAGCGCTGTGGCACTGCTTACCAAACAGCCGCAGCCGCTGTTCTCGACGTTCATGGCGCGGCGTTAGGAGCGCGGTATTCGTGGCGCCTCTGAGTAGTTGGAGGGCGTTTGCGGCGCAGCGGCCGGTGCGGCGATGGGAGGCGCGGCACTGTATCGGGCACTTACAGACCGTTACACCGGTACTCGGCGCATTATGATGAACAGCTAAGCGATCGAACGGTGTGCGCTAGAATGTTGGGGACGACATAAATAGCGGTGGAATGGACCGACCCATGCCCATGAGCTCTTGTTACTCATATGCTTATTTTTATAGTGATCGTCTGAGTTATGCATTTTGGGCTAGCCCGCTAGCGCATCACCTACAGATGGTGGGCATATATAGTAAGACAGAACCTAAACCTAAACCTATACATACAAGACATTTAAGGATGAAAAATAGAGTGTCGGGGAGAAATGAGACAGGAGTGACGTCCGTGAATTCTTGCCAGGGGTGAGCGTGGCAATGCTGTGACGAATCTGTTGTGTTCATGAGGAGAGCGCAACTGGCGTTATTAGAACGGGTGCACAACGAATCATATCATATTCGCTTCACAACCAAAGAGCACTGCTGGTTGTATAAGCATGTCACATAATGTAGGGTCTGCCGTCTGGTGCATTATGTTGGAAGTGGGAAGGCTATGTAAGAAAGGCTTAACTCAATCACTCCCAAACACAAATAAATGATGTCTTATGGACGTCTCCAACCAAGCATATCCCACTAAAAAAGAAACTGATAAGAAGTAGAGAAAAATTAAATGATCTTATAGAGCAAACAAATGTTTTAAATTTGTTTTAAAAAAATGGCACAGGTATGACTGATATCATTTGAAAATATTTAGCCTTTGCCTGCTAGCCTATGTAGTTAGTGTACATAGAATGTAACGAATAGTGATAGATGGGCAGAAGTCGTTATTTACTCTTATGGTATTGGCTCGTACTGAGCCTGCTTAGTGCCTTTGCATTTGGTTTGATATTCCATTTGTGTTGTGCATAAATCACACATCTCCTGTCATCATAATCAGTTCATAATTTTCAAACTAAGATAACGGTAACAGGGATGCATCCATTTAGCAAAAAAAAGATAGCAATCAAGAAGTGGAGACATGGAAAATGGAGAAATGGATCCTAAGCAACGTTGAAAAATAACAATAGTTAGATTATGCAAATGATAGCGAGGAAAAGACAATTATTCTGAAACCTTGTCCAACGTCGAACTATGTCTCGTCTTGCCAATTTCGTCAATTTAAATAGATGGTTTTTGGTTATGTCCTTTGGATGGTTTCGGTGATAAGAATAGGTCTGTTTTATTATTTCCGTGCGAAAACATCAAGTTTTAGCAGGACACTGGCCGGTATCGATGTTTCAAACGATTTTATGGCTATCTCAAATGTCAACGTTTCTGATAATTTTTCCCGCACAACAGAACTGAGTCAGCTGAATGGTTTCCAATTTATTCACGAACATCCCAGGAAATGCTTGCAGGAGGAACGCTTTCCTTAGAATATTTGAATGATCCCGGAAACGAGGTGATAACCTTCAGTGGCTGAGTGACAGCTGAAAAGCCCGAGTGAGTCAGGCCGCACAAAGGCTCGACTGCCGACCACAGCGCCGCCCATGGAGAGGACCTGAACGACAGGTCTCCGCAGCCGCCGCGGGTTCGGGGTGGCGCGACAGGCGCACCGGCGTTCGAGGGCTCCTTCAACTTGACATTGTGAGAAGAAAAATCAGAATTCGAAACTCACAGCGAAACTCTCAGGCCCTGTTATTTACTTCATTGTGAGGCTGCGCAAAACATATGCCCGTGAACAAGTATGAAATTCAAGTTGCAAGCTTCTGTATGCGGTAAATGAGGACATTCCGAGAAGAGTGAGTCTTTCAACACCTCCTATTAATTAACGTTATTTATTAATATTTGACTATAGGGCACAGCATTCATATTGGGCATCTAAGCGAAATCAAGCTGAATATTATCCTTGTTGTCAGGTTCAAATCGCTAAGCGATTGTTACTCTCATGAGCTAGGAGCCCTGAACGTTTGACTATTATAACAGTGTCGTCTTCCGGCTGTCGAGATGTACTGATCTGAAGCAGCTTTTGCGTAACTGTCTTTATTAGACACTATCAGTTTTCTTATTCGATAGACAAAAATCGAACGATAATGTTTTAGCTATTGAACACAAACCTTCGGTGACTCACATGTAGTTGTGTGAGGCGGTGCATGGCTCGACATTGTGCCTTCCTCGGCGTTAGATGTGATGTGTCACTGCAATAAAGCTTAGAATACTTAGTTACTTATCATTCAAAATAATTGTGTTTGCCCTTTACTTGGTATTCCCGGCAACCCCAGCCTTAAAAACAAATTCACTTTAGGGAACTAGAATCCAGATCAGATAACCAATAAAAACGACAGAAGCTGGCATCAACGACCGGCCAGCCTCAGGATCATCCGCATACCAAACGACTTCCAACGCGAACGGGCGCCCAAAGGCTTATCGAGACAAAACGCAGCACATTCTCCCATTTACACCACGAATGCCATTTATACTCGGAACAAAACGACGTTAGCCGATGGCGGCATGACGACTCGGCTCGGCTCGTTTTTTTATTGGCAGACATTAAATCCAGTTTGGGCCGGAACGGCGCAATTAATCAGGTGATTGATTCGTTCCTGGAGGCACCATCAGACATCTCTCCCCGCCTCCCCCCACCTCCCCCTCGCTGTCTCCGCCGGTTGGATGTAGTAAAGCTGACACATCCGTCTAAATTTACGCGTGGCGTCGCGTCGCGCGGAGGTGGCGTTTTATGACGCGCTGGTAGCACAGGGGCTGTAAACAGGCTCCCCGAGAGCGAGCGGAGGACAGCTGGGGAGCGTCGCCGACGGGACACTCGGAGGCGGCCGACAGCTGACCCTGGGGATTCGCGAGCGTCAGGCAGTGTGGGAGAATTTCTGCAGCGTTATAAGCGAAATGATCATTGGTGATGGAGACGCGTTGTTTGTTGAGTGGTTGAAATTGTGCACCGTATTACCTGTCGTTGACTAACATATTGTTAGCAAATGCGGCTTGTGACAAAATAAACATTTGTTTAATACTTTTTTGTCATGCATTTTATCATCGCAATGCGGGGCAAATGAAAAAGTGACAAGCACCCACGGTCTCGCTGGCGAATTCAAATGGGGCATTTGGGGCAAAGGCTCCTCCAAAGGCCCCTCCCCGCAACGCCCGAACTCCATGAAATTTAGCTTTTTTTTTAGAATAAAACGAAAACTATTTAAAGAGTATTTGAAGAGGTCATAAACATTTGATACCTATGTCCTTTGTTCGGCTATGTGGGTGTAGTTTATGTCACATGAAGACAAAAAGCTTCCGAGGATTTAAAGACAAAATATGAAACGCCTCAGAAAAATTATTTTGTGTCGTCTAATAACACCATCATCAGTCAAAAAATGGTCAGCCAGAAATTGCTTTCTATAGCAGACATAGCTTTCCATAGCTCATGAAACTATTCCCCTGGTTATTGGTGTTTTGCATTTATTTGCCTTCTCTGTTCATGGTCATCACTGTACCGAGTAATATATTATTCACGTTTGTTATTCGCACACACCAATTATCTCCCTTAAATCATTGTCATATATCATTCAGCCGCGCTCGCTCTGGTGTGTTTTTGTCGTTTACAGCATATCAGCAGAATTCCACGGCACTCATAAACAGGCCGATGGTGCCCCGAGGCTCGGTGCGCGAGGGGAGGGGCGCCCGGCGATCGCTCCCCTCCGCTAGGACGAGAGGGGAGAGGGCCCGAAATGAGGTGGTCCTGACGCACTGGAGGACCCCCGCCGGGCTCCGATCGACAATGGCTACAGGTGCCCGCCGGCGCGGCGAGTCAGCTGTGGGAACTGCGTACAGCACGGAGCACCAATGCGTATTGTGAGGAGGAGGCTCCGCGGGGGAAAATCGGGCATTACCGGCCGCCATGGGAATGCCAGAACGGGTGGAGGCTGGAGTCACGCCCCAGGAAAAACCACGTGGCCGGTTGATAACTGCTAATGCAATACAGATTGAAGATAGTGCTCATAGAGGCACTATCTACAACCTGACTGGTAGTGTTTGACTATCAGTAATTTACCTGTTTTTGCGTTGTGTCTGGTGCATGTTAGGGATACCTGGGGGCACGATGTTGTAGTCAAGTGTAACCACATCGGCACTTATGCGGGGTTGAAAGGACTTGTGAGAGAAATCCAACTACAGGCTGGTCTCTATACGAAAATCTGCTATCTTTTTGAATGAGAAAGTAACAAGACATGTGGATAGGTAAGACTTCATTCGTAAAAAGTCTCACGCATGCTGCCCTTTGCAATGCAAGACACTTTTCATCGTGCGCTTCACTCCGAAATTTGCTCAATTCAAATGCAGCCTTGGTATTCAAGCTTTTGATAACTGTTATCAGTACCTATCGTTATTCGTCAGACTGCCAGTGTCAGTACTTAAAAAAGTAATGCTCGTCTTAACGCCAAAATTTTAATCTTATATATAGTTAAAGTTGTTAAATATACTGCACACAATATTTGCAACGGGATTTGCTTGGCTGTGGTATTCTTCGTTGAATGGAGACAATAGTGCTCGTGCTGGTGAAAGAAGCACTGAAGAAGTATGTGGCATCTGGATTGTGACCTACATTGGCGCCATACTAAAAAACAAATCGCAGACAAATACAATGCTTGCCCATTAACCTATCTTATATTATGCAATATGAAATAAGCAAATTTCTATTGTATTAAATTCTACGTCATCCTTCAAAGTCCCCTTTCTCACTGACAACTGACATCACCGAGCCGGCAGAAGAATTTATACGCTTAAAACGCCAAAGCACTGGTATAAAGGATTTCTCAAGCCCCTGAATACATGCCTGTCCGGCTCTATGACCGTCATTTCGAGCAGTTCGTCGCCGCGGCGCCATGAGCGCGCCATTTGTGTCCGTGGTGCGTCGAATTGGCCGGCGATCAGAGGCGGGCCGCGATTTCCTCACCTGTCCGTCGGCAGCTCCAGGAGACGGCGTTGCGCAATGCGTCACGACGGGCTGAAACCATTCAAGAGCAGCCGGTGTCGGTTTTCAGGGGCGGTCGGCTGAGCTGGGGCGGCGCCGCGGGTGTTCAAACGGACCCAGCCAGCCAGCCGCCGCGCCACCACGGCGCTGTGCTCGGTGCGACAGTTTGGCGGAGCGGAGGAAAAGATCGTGGGGAGGGCACGGTATAGGAATGGGTAAAATTGGGATTATTCTGGCTGGATCAGTTAAATCAGAATACCAACAACAAAATGGTGTAGGTTCATTTGAACCTACACCATTTATACAACCTATACCATGAGAGAGAGTGCAATATGTAATATTTATCATAACCAAGTTTCCTTACGATTTCAAACGAAGCTGCCTTTTATACACTGAAATGAATTTGATCATGAACATCATCATTGCATGCGGTTGGAGCAGTATGAGTGTTTGCACAAGCCAATGTCAGCGAAATGCTCGTCTCCGTAATATTTTGATACAAGCACTATTTTACCACTGAATCTTGCCAGCCAGTCGCCAGATTTGAAAACTAGCGTGGCCGTAACGACACAACTCAGCTTTTATTATGACAATGCTGGTGCAATTTTCAGGGTCGATTTACATGACACGACACTCGCGTGCTGTGAGTGTATCAGTCTAGGGTGTTTCACTTTTCACTTTTTTTCTCAGATTGTCTCTCCTCGATCGGATTCCCATTATTTCATCTTTTTAATAAAATTTGGTGGCAATTATTCGATTTTAAACTCGATTCTAAACGTCGCGATAATTCGCCAAAGTTTTCAATTTTTTTGCCGTTCGGCGTTGAAGTCACCCATGTTAGAGCAATTGCAAGTAGGGCACTAACACCAAGAAAATACGGCCGTGCAAGAGGTGGTATTAACCGGTATTTTATGACACTGTGAAGGTTGAATATGGTACCTGCGCTTCCATAAAAGTGTCGTCGCATATTCTGGTGCTCAGATTAACATACACAGACATAACTCATTATTCAGGACACGACAACTTAACAGTAAGCAAAACACTGGTACGTCAGTGACGGCAAAACATGTATTTCGGTACCGGGCCTCAACACCGTTTCTCATCGAACCCAGTCACAGGGTAGCCAGGGCTGCCTTTGTCATGTGTGGCACTGCACGCCTGTGCCTCTCCACAGCCTGCAGAAGCCACTGGAACTGGTCCTGCCCCTTCACATGCTGAGCGAATGTTTTCAGAAGAGCGATGCCCCTTTCCGCGGTGTCGTTCACGACTTTCACTGTTTTTACGAATTCCTTGCATAGGATGTACGCCTCGTGACCTTCCCACTCCCCAGGAGGCTTCGTCATCCACTCGTGGTCGACTCCCATCAGGTCAAACATCAGCCACGACGACGTGGTCACCAATTCTGACAGGCTGGTGGACTCATCCAGTGCGACCGATGGTGTCTGATCAGGCGCCGCGGAGCACGAGTTTGCGAGCAGGTTGACACATATGGCCTCCTTCTCCTCTTCTGTGACACGGCTGCTAAAGAGGCTGAATACTACAACTGATGGCTGCAGATACCACAAATGGCGCCGCATCACAGCGAGAGCAGCGTTCGCCACTGATTGGTCCAACTGCCTATACCGCACCAGGCTACGGTACAGGTTGAGGTCGTTAGCGGGGGCGTCCTCTGCAACAGGGGCCCGCAGCCACGCGACGACGTAGAGGAGGAGCAGGAACTGAGCCATCCGCTGCACCTTCTCCTGCATTGGCTCATCGTACTCCAGCTGGTCCGCGAACAAGAACATCTTGATGCTGTACACTTGATGCTGTACACTGCAGAGGACGCCCCCGCTAACGACCTCAATCTGTACCGTAGCCTGGTGCGGTATAGGCAGTTGGACCAACCTGTGGCGAACGCTGCTCTCGCTGTGATGCGGCGCCATTTGTGGTATCTGCAGCCATCAGTTGTAGTATTCAGCCTCTTTAGCAGCCGTGTCACAGAAGAGGAGAAGGAGGCCATATGTGTCAACCTGCTCGCAAACTCGTGCTCCGCGGCGCCTGATCAGACACCATCGGTCGCACTGGATGAGTCCACCAGCCTGTCAGAATTGGTGACCACGTCGTCGTGGCTGATGTTTGACCTGATGGGAGTCGACCACGAGTGGATGACGAAGCCTCCTGGGGAGTGGGAAGGTCACGAGGCGTACATCCTATGCAAGGAATTCGTGAAACAGTGAAAGTCGTGAACGACACCGCGGAGAGGGGCATCGCTCTTCTGAAAACATTCGCTCAGCATGTGAAGGGGCATGACCAATTCCAGTGGCTTCTGCAGGCTGTGGAGAGGCACAGGCGTGCAGTGCCACACATGACAAAGGCAGCCCTGGCTACCTTGTGACTGGGTTCGATGAGAAACGGTGTTGAGGCCCGGTACCGAAATACATGTTTTGCCGTCACTGACGTACCAGTGTTTTGCTTACTGTTAAGTTGTCGTGTCCTGAATAATGAGTTATGTCTGTGTATGTTAATCTGAGCACCAGAATATGCGACGACACTTTTATGGAAGCGCAGGTACCATATTCAACCTTCACAGTGTCATAAAATACCGGTTAATACCACCTCTTGCACGGCCGTATTTTCTTGGTGTTAGTGCCCTACTTGCAATTGCTCTAACATGGGTGACTTCAACGCCGAACGGCACAAAAATTGAAAACTTTGGCGAATTATCGCGACGTTTAGAATCGAGTTTAAAATCGAATAATTGCCACCAAATTTTATTAAAAAGATGAAATAATGGGAATCCGATCGAGGAGAGACAATCTGAGAAAAAAAGTGAAAAGTGAAACACCCCAGGCGGTTCTACATTGGCACGAGATCTAGCGAAGCGGAGAACAGCACATTTGCTGGGGTTCATTTTGAGGCACCATGATGTTGCTCTGGACTGTATCACGGTTGGGCGGCGATGGGACCCTGACTGTGCGCGCCGGGCACCCATTGTCCGGCGTCCCATCACAGTGCGGCTGACCGCCGACCCTGACCTTCGCGGCCCGGGTGCGTGGCGCCAGTGTGCGTGCGTGTTTGTGTGCCAGGGGACATGGATAGAGGGAGGGAAAGAGAGGGAGGGAGGGAGGGATGAAGAGAGAGATGGTAGAAGTAGCGAGACGGAGGATAGATGAAGAAGTGGAGAAAGAGAAGGCAAGAAAGACAGGGAGAAGCTGCGAGAGTGTGTGTGTGTGAGAGAGAGAGAGAGAGAGAGAGAGAGAGAGAGAGAGAGAGAGAGAGAGAGAGAGAGAGAGAGAGAGAGAGAGAGAGAGAGAGAGAGAGAGAGAGAGAGAGAGAAAGAGAGAGACAGACAGACAGACAGACAGATAGACAGACAGACAGACAGACAGACAGACAGACAGACAGACTAGACAGACAGAGAGGGAGAGAGAGAGAGGCAGAGAGGGGACGGAAAATGGAAAAAGGCGGTTGAATAAGATCGAAAAAAGAGAAGTATAGGGGAGGAGACGAGGGGAAACGTGGATGTCAAAGTGGAAACAAATACCTACCTGATTGGTAACTACAGGCGGTCAAATCGAGGATAGAGCCAGGGTTGTATACAACTCAATCAATAGCAATCAATTCAATCACGACAAATTTGGGAAACCAATCAAATCAATCAAGTCAGAGCAGTTTTCGGGAATTGATTCAATCGACTCAAACGCGACAATGAAAGGAATCAATCAACTCAATCAAACGACTCAAACCAAGACATACATGAGGTTTTTTGCCCCACCAACTTGGAAAAGTGTCCATAGCAGTCTGGTGTACCTACCTACCTACAGAAGAAACGAAAAATATTGTCACTTAAAATTATAAATTGCCATGCCATTCAAAGTTTCTATGTAATAAGGAAGGATACCTAGTGATGGACAGGTGGATCATGATATTGAGGTTCAATGGGTAGAATTGGAGCAGAAGTTTCATTTAATGGGTGCAAAATAACCCAGTAGTTGACTCGCCCCTTAATCCAAATCACCACCTTTCACCTAAAAGTTGTCAATTTAATTTTGGCCATATTCCAACTCCATTTACACTAAATATCAGATCTATTGCAGTTGAAAGTTGGCTGCTGGGATTTTGGCAGTGTTCGTGATTTGGCCATTTACCCTACACCATGTCTATTTTAATGGATCGTATGCATCAATAACATATTAACCATAGGGAAATAGAAATAAATGTCTTACCTGCATCATGCATGTGACGGTTTCGGTTAGACAGAGACTGGCGGGCAGCCTGAAAAATCTTTCCACACAATGTGCATTTGAGAAAGGTAGGTAGGTGCATCGCCAGGTTCTATCACCAGGATTGGAGCAGTTATTGCAGTTGGAAGTCAAAGTTGGCTGTTCATGTTTAGGCCCTGTTCTTTATTTGGCCATCTACCCCATATTGCAGTTGTGATGACAAGCAGTTTTCAGTGTAGTTTGTGATCTTTGATGTCATCAATTGGTGTCATTATTTTTCGTCAACTAAAACTTATTTGAACTTTCCTTTCAATCGACTCAATCATACGAGTCACTCTAATTTTCGGGAATCAAATCAGTCAACCAGTCGCAAAAGTCAAACGAGTCAGCCAACCAGTCATCTCGAAAAGTCAATCGACTCAATCCAATCAACTCAAAATACGCGTTGAAACAAATCAATCAATTCAATCGACTTGATTGGTATACAACCCTGGATAGAGCTAAGATAAAGGAATGGGAGGTGTCAAAGCAATGGGAGAAGTTTGTCCAGCACTTGTCTCATTGGCCGTTATGGGAAAAGATGTAAAGAAAAATAAATGTTTCTTGGAATGACGAGCAATGAAGCAAGGGTTTGTGTTCTTCATTGCAGAGACAGGGCATGAACATGTCTAGTGTATGAAACATGCCTATGTGTATTCCACATGCACTGTGCTTGGACTAAATTGAGCCATATTTGACGGTTAATTGTTGTCGTCATCGCTCATCTAGCCTGGCTCCTGGGTCAGCCACTCCTGACCTCCGGACCAGCCGCTCCTGACCTCTGGGTCGGCCGCTGTTGACCCTGGCCCCTGTGACAGGCCCATGAATGGGTCCCAATATGCAGCCCCGCGGCGCGGTCGGTCCGCCACGTGCGCGCCTTTTTACCGGCACCTCTGGCCGCTGGGCCACCTGACACTGGCCTCGCGGACGGGGCGGCGAGACGCGCGGCGCCGCGGGGGCAGGGGAGGGGAGGGCGGGGTGGGCGCTGGCGCCGCACTGCCGCCGCCGGCGCCGTCCGCGCGCGGCAGGAGGCGCAGCCGGCGGTCCTCGGCAGGCCCAGAGCAGCCCGGGGCCAGGGTTAGCGCGCGCGAGACGCCGCCGGCCGCCGCCGCACTGCCGCCAGCCGGCCTGTGTTTGTCGGCGGCGGCAGAGGCGCGCCCAGCCACCGACACTCGGGGTGCGCGGCCCGCTGCCCTCGGCCACCCCTCTGCCCTCCCGCTCGCGCCGCCTCTGGCTGATTACCCAGTCGAGCGTGCTCTGTCTGAGGGGATGGCCCGGCGTCGGCCGGCCGGCCGGGGGACGTCCACGGCGCCACGCAGGGAAAGTCGCCACGAAGGGCTGGTCAGGTGCGCTGAGGTGAAAGGGGAGACGACCCCGGTGCTTAGGCCGGATATGTGGCGCAGATCAGCCTGGACGGCGACATGGCCGCTCCGCGGGACATTAGCGTGTTTTGTGGGAATGGTAAATGAGCGGCGACGCGTCTTTCCGGACGGTGTCGTCTTCCAGGCTCACCCGATACGCCAGATGTGGGGTTTTACAGGAAAACTTTTATATTTTCAGGCTGAAATTTGGGATCAGTTTGCTGTAACCGTTAGCCATAGATAGGACCATCTGGTCCTTTGCTATTGCGGTTGCGATAATATTTAAAATGTTGGCGTTCATGCCTGACCTTACCTATTTAGCTGCTAGAATGGGACACAATCCAGTCTTGCTTGCACAGAAACCCACGAAAGGATATCTTACAGTAGTAGATGCGCTCGCAAGTGTGCATAGTCCTGCAAAATAGATTCTTGGTCAAAAGGGACTCATTCACACAGGGTTTGACCAGATTGGTCCGATCCAATAAGTCCGGGTCGGCAGGGTCCGATGTCAGGTCGCAGGGTCGGGGTCGGTATGGACACGGTCAGTCCTTTCCTTACCCTGGTCCGCTGGGGACCCGGAGAGGACCGGTGCGGTCCGGAAAGGACTCTATGGTAGCCCGGTTACAAAGGGTTTGATTATTCGCGACCCAGGCGGACGGACGGACCCAGCCCAGGAGTTCCGACTAGAGAGCGGGGTGCGGTATGACGCACGGTATCATATGAACCGGGTCACTAAGAAAGTCCTTTTTTTGTATTACGGGTCAATAGCGCCCTGGTCAGAAGGTTCAATGGCCTGCAGTGACATAGGGACCTGCAGTCTTGCAGGATATTGGGCTAGCGTCCTGTCTGTCGAGGGGTCTTATCGACCAATCACAATACGCCAAGAAAATTGTAAATATGCTGACCAGCGGCTAGCATGGGCCCGGTCAAGCAGAGAAAAGTTTGATAGGATTCTGGTCAGACCGGGTACGATTTGCTAGGTCACGGCCACAGAGTTCCCACTTTACCCGTATGAACCTCTTCTTAGCTTTCGCCTGCTGAAAAAGGGAACACGTCTGATTATTTAGAGTTCGGCAAGGCAGGGCCAGCCTACTTGCAAGGCAAACTGTGTCCATGACTAGAGCGGGTCAAAACACCTCGCATTCTTCGCCGTTATGGGACAATCTTGTTTGCTCTCTCTGTCTCACTATTTTGATATGCTCCCCAATTTTTAGCCTGCACATTTTTCTCGAATTGGATTGGCACTTAACTGAAAATAAGAAAACTCAAAATCAGGCGGCAAAACCTTTCAGAGTTAATAAAAAACAAGAAAAATCCATCTCTTTCCAACATAAACTCGAAATCAGGACCAACTTCATTACTGGGGCTTTATTGGCGATCGTCGATGAGGCTTCAGTAATGAAATGCTTCGTAGGTACCTAATAACACTTCGGGCTCATTCAATGAATTAAATTTAGATTCTTTCAGATTTTTTAATGTTTTTCTTTTTATCGCCCTGCTATCTCCGAAAAGCTGGCTGGGGCATCTTTCATATCTTTGAAATTAACAAGGCACTGCTCAAGATCTTACCGCCTCTTCAAACTTGCGAAGATTTTTTTATTCCATTCGCTGGTTCAACTCTCACACCTGCCACCGCACAGGGAAGTCTCACCAACACCTCTCCACAGGCCCCAGCAGAGCCGAGCCTTGGCAGAGCTGAAGGCTCGGCCGGTCGCCGGTCGGCCGGTCGGCCACCCAATCCCATCCCATGCCCCGCGCCCGGAGACTTCAACGGGAGACCACCTGTGTATCCCGGGCGGCGGCTGCCCGCTCCGGCGACGGTCCGAACTCAGATGATTCAATCGACAGCGATACTAGGACCACCTGTGACACTGGCTCGTACCGCGAACAAAAACAGACCCACGTCACGACTGACATAATTCCGATGCTAGCAAAAACATTAATTAAGGGGCGGATCGGACGAGCATCGATTAATCATCGTGCCCGCGCCGGAAACAACGGTAGTTGTGTCGTCCTGGCACCTCGGCTTTAAACGGTGCATTTGGTTGTTAGACACATTGCAATAGAATGCAAAAGGAGGATTTTTGTTCACTAAATACCGTTTTTAGCATGCTAAGCCCATCAGTGATAAGGAGATCCATTCAACTGGATAAAACCTGACACTGGCAGATTGTTTCAAGGATCTGCGAGGACCGGCGAGTTTTCTGAGTTTGCGCATTAGCCGTGTAAGTCTCCCTCTCGGTCGAAGAGGCTGGCTGTCAGTTCGACATGTCGCCTGAGTCAGCGGCGCGACAAATTACAGTCCTTCGTCGCCATGGTAACGGCTCAGGGCGTCGGGCTGGCGTCGGGCGCCCGGCGCCGTCTGCCGCCGCGCCGTGGCTACCCACCGGCGCCCTGTTGAAGTCTCCACCCGATGGTCTGCTCGATAGCCCCAGCTCTGCCGTCCACAGCCGGCCAGTCTCTCTGAGCCACGGCTTTGTCTCTGCTCCCCGGAGTGCATAGGCGGCGGAACGATTTGAGACAAGGGGGGGCACCATGGCTCAAGGAGCCAAACCTAGGGTACCCCCAAATCCTGTTTTCTCATCGGATTTAGGCCACTTATTTTTCGTCACAGCCCTGACACGAGGATTTTTTATATTTTTTATTTTTTTTTTACTAAACGAAAATGGCAGTTCACCCCCGTATGCAGGGGTGTAATTTTATATCTCTTTGTGGGGGCATATGTACCCACAATCCTGAATTATGCCCCCACAATGATGAAAATGCACCCGCAAGTCTTTTACAAGGCTGCAAGCGTCCTTTCGAGAGCACGGTGCCCTTCGCATGCTCTAACGGCGTCCTGACCGTCTCGCGTTCATGGATAATATAGCGTTTTTAATCACTCGGCGCCCTTCTGGGAGAATGGCGCACTTTTGACAGCACCGCGCCATTCTCATGGTCTAACGGCGCCCTCCTGACCGTCTCGCGTCCTTAGGTCTCTGTTCACCGTGCATCCCTCGACTGTTCGGCGCCCTTCTGCCCTGTCAGCGCCCCTAAACCACATATAGCGTTTTCAATCACTCGGCACCCTTTTACGAGAATGGCGCCCTTTTCATGATCTCAAGGCGCCCTCGTAACCATCTGGCGCCCCCACGTCCTAACCTAACCTAACCTAACCTAACCCACCAACGTAGCACTACTGACTGTGCGGCGCCCTTCTGGCCTCTTAGCGCCCCTGGACCACATAGCGTTTTCAATCACTCGGCGCCCTCCTAAGAGAATGGCGCCCTTCTCATCGTCTCACGGCGCCCTCGTAAGTCGGAACCGTCTGGCGCCTCCACATTTGGTGCCCCTCCTACTGGATGGCGCCTCTCTGCATATTTTTTACGTCCTTCCGGTCAGTTTCCACTTTTAAGCGTGTATTTGTTTAGTCAGACACGTCACTTGAAGCGCCATTCGGCTAGCAATGTTATCAAATTCGGTGTTAATTTGGGCTCCCACATAAAGAATACCTATCTATCGCGCCCCAAAACGGCCTGGCGCCGGGCGCCCCTACAGCTGGGCACCCACAATCCTTTTAGGAAAATTACTCCCCTGCCCGTATGTGTGGTTAACTTTAAGCTGATCCTCAAGTACCTATGTGTTTGTCTCTTCCTTATTGTCGTTTGATAAATTCTATTAATCCTACATGTATAATTCTCAAGAAGCCATCGCAGTACTTATCAGTGGCGGATCCCAGAGGGGAGGTCACATGGGTCATGACTTAGGGCCTGGGGTCACCACATGCCTGCCAGGAGCACCACAGGCCTGACAGCAGCCGACAGGGGCACCACAGGCCCGCCAGGGGTGCCAAAGGCCTAGCAGGGGCACCACAGGCCTGTCAGTGGCACCACAGGCCTGTCAGGAGCACCATCGGCCTAGCAAAAGCACTACAGGTCTTCCAGGGGCACCACAGACCTGCCAGGGGCACCAGAGGCCTGCCAGGGGCACTATCGGCTTCGCAGGGGAACCACCGGCCTCGCAAGGGCACCATGGGCCTGTCAAGGGCACCCAGGGGCGTAACTTTTTGGTTTTCGTTGGGGGGGCAACGCTGTCGGGGGCGCCTTTTTAAGGGCATGGGGGCGCCTCCCCGTGACTGTCTAGAAATAAGTCTTATTTCAGTTTACGGTGCAGCATTTTTTTTTACCATAGCACGTTGTTTTTGTGCCGTCGTGTTTTGGCACGTTATGTTGCAGTTTTTTTTTCTGAAATAGCGCGCCAAAAGCGCGGAATTATTTTGTAACCAAATACATTTTGAAAGCACTTTGGGGACCAGAGAGTCGACCGGGGGCGGGTAGTGGAATTGGGGACCAGGGTAGTGACGCCTTATTAAACAACTCATATGGTAGTTCTTCTAAATAAACGAGACGAACTGATGAATTGACAAAAAGAAAAGAAAAAACAACTGATAAAAAGGCGAGATTAAAGAAACAAATCTGTAGAACTTCACCCCACGCAGAAGCAAGGGACGTTTTTACGCCTCCCCTTTTAAGTTAAGAACACACTTCATACTGCATCTTTTCCGCACGTGTTCTAGAAGCAAACCAGTGGCAAAAATTTGCCCTCATCGAAAAAAATAAAAAATTGCCCCCCCCCCCGCCCGCGCCGGGCCGGGGGGGGGGAGTGAACACCTCCCCTGCGGTTTTTCGAAGATATCTCAAAACTCCGCGCCGCCGTTTTTGGCACACCTGTTCATGCATCTTTTTTTTACACATGTGCAAATTTCAGACCCAGAGCTCTCAAGGTCAGGTCACCAGGTCACGTCAAAAGACCTCACCTCAGAAAAAAGTTGCAATCCTCGTCATAGCTACACCGACTGAACGATCGCCTTGAAACTTTCAGCGATTGATAAGAGTAACAGTATGTCTAAAATGTTTATCTCGGAATTTTGATATCAGTGACCTATGGTCAGGTCAATTTTGCGACCTCTCCATTATAAGTCAATGGGAGAAAATTGAAATGAGCCTTTTTTGGACGAATGGTATTTAGAACCCTCTCAAACATCGTTTCATAGGTAAACATGATACACTGAATCGAAAAAAATGCACCTGTGACCCCTCTGTGTGCCCTTGAGGTCATCTCAGGTCATAGACGGTCACCACCAGTTTTTTGGCTGTAACTTTTGATAAAGGCGTGCTAGAGCGATGAAAACACTTCAGATGTATTCAGCTCGACGATACGGATCGACTGATATGCAACATGACCCTTTTCGGTCAGGTTATGACCTTGACCTGAGGTCAAATTTTAAAAATGACCTTTCAAGGTCAAAAAATAGTTCATTCGACGCGTCTCGACGAGAGGAACATGATGCTGCCAAAAGTAATATCGTGGCACTCTTAAGTCAAAAGTTATTGCCGAAAAACAGTTTTCGTGAAAACTGCTATTTTACAGTTTTTGCCCTTTGGAGGCTAAACCGTTGACCTTAGGTCAAATCTAAGAGCAATGGTCAGAAAGGTCTTTAAAAGGGCTATCGAATGCGCTTTTCCGCGGCGCTGTAGCTCTATTGGTCCCGAGTTAGCCGTTGCAGTTTCCAAAATTGTTGAAATGGCCTACATTTGACCTTCGATGACCTCAGGCGACCTGACCTTTGACCTGACCCAAAAAATGACCGAAGTGTTTCCGTCATTATTTTTGACGCTCTTTCGAATGATGCTTACTGCGTGTCGCTACGTGGCCCAGGAGCCGAGTTAGACCAGACACCCCCCTCACCGCCCGGCGCGGAAGTCGCGGAGCACCAGCCCGGCGCGGGTTAATCCCAGGCTGAGAGCGTTCAAGCTTAGGTCACCCATATACCTCTGTATACCGAGACGTGCAGAAGTCTGTGGCTCACCAGGTGATATCAAGTTATCACGAAATGATAGGGGAGAGTGGGGTGGGTTGTATCAGTTTTTACTCCGAGACCCATAAACTCGTAACTATCCGTGATAAACTCATTATTTCCATACTGTCCCCTTCCTTGATTCTTCTGCTTTTTTGTGCAAAGTAACTTTTCCGCTACCTCTACCAGTTTTTCTTCTACGGTCTGCCGAATAGAACAATGTTTTTGATACAACTTGCCCCATGGCTTGGGTGAGTTGTATCACATGGTGGGGTAATTTGTATCACTATTTCACGTTTCAGGGAGTGTGCTTGCTACTGGTTTTGAACATAACAGCAACATTAAATGGGGTTAATACAATGTATAGGTATGCTCAAAGGCTTCACTTTATTAGACCAAACTTAGGTCAATGCAATCCGAACGAAACATTTTTTTTATATTCAGGTCTCCCTCCAACGGGCACTTATGTCCCATTTACAGGAGGGCTCCTCCTCCTCCTGGCCCTTGTTCCCCCGCCCCCCAGGCTACGGCTGAAATGGGAGCCTACCCCACACCTGGTGACACAGCCGGGGACGACGCCCGCGGAACGGGCGGAACCGGGAATCGAACCCGAACCCGGCACCGCCCGCACCGCGGGTCGACGCCTTAACCGACTGCGCCACCAGGACCAGGCGGCCGCGGCCCTGGTGACTAGACAACATAGCCCTGGTGACATCAACAGACTAGACGCAAAAGTGGCCCGTTAAGAGCAAAGAAGCCAACACATTGTGCCGAAATGGAACGAGCATTGACTAGCTACCTACAAACGCGAGCCAGGGCTTAGCTTTCGCGATCAAAAGCAACATACCCATACATACATACATACATACATACATACATGTTACAACATACCCCACCCGGCTCTGATACAACATGTACCTAGCCGCCATCTTGGAAAAACATCCTCGTGCTAAAAAAAAAACAGCGGACAGCTGGAGAAATCCGTTTTCACTCACGCAGCCTTAGAACCTACCCTCACCACCGCTACGGAGATCTTTCAAATTCGTGCATATCTAAATGCCCAAAACACACATTTTCTTGCAACTTATTTTTTTAGAATGACATTAAAAAAAAAACAAAATCGGCTCTCACCTCGAGACGCGTCCACTCAGCCACAAGACAGCACAGGGAAAGATGGCGCCCGGAAAACCTCGTCGGCTGGTCGTGTCGCGAGCGCCATCCATTGGATAAGTTTGGCACAATTCGCCCTGATACAACTTGGACATGATACAACTCTCCCCGCTCTCCCCTATAAATTACTCCTGCTTTGATCTAGAGGTGGCAAAACGTGAAAATTTTGGGAAACAGACTCGAACCAGACCCGGCTGGACATTTCTGGAACCAGTCGGACCCGGTCTAAGTTGGAATCGGAACCAGTTGGACCCGTTCCCCAAAAGTCAATTACCTAATACAAACCGTTTGTAGAAATAATTAATTGCATCGTGTAAAACAGCCCTTTTCCCACTGATAATACTTATGAACTATAGTGTGCAAAGGAACATACATGAGCAAATGTTTTCTTTCCATTCACTTCATATTTTGCAATCATATGTAGTGTCCACTATGTATGGTTTATGGTAGGACCCGGTTGGACCCGCCAGAAAATTTCCAGGAACCGGTCCGGACCCATATGGGTCCAGACCGGTTCTTTTGACCGGGTCCTCGGGTCCACATTTTGCCACCCTTTGAACAAAAAAGATGATGTAGGATACCAGTATAGTCAGAGGAGCGCTAACATTGGCTCGATGGGTGCTATGAACCGTTGGGACGCTACGCCAAGCAAGAGTGGCGCTTTAACAGCAGGGATACCATAACACACAAGGCCCTGTGGGACGATTACATTGACTCAAGGGGCGCCCTTTAGAATCGGTGCGACACCGTGCAGAGGGCGCCATTCTTAACCACATCAATTTTAATACTCACTGCAGATGGCCTCCAAACTGTCTCGAGGGGTGCCTTCAGGAACCGATGGAACAGCCACCGAAATAGGGGCGCCGCTCTAGCTGCAGTGATGAAATAAGGTATTGACCGCATTGACCAGAGGAGCGCTTCATGTGGCTAAAGGGGCGCGTTGGTAAACTGGTGGGGCGCCACCCCATGCCCAGCGAGGGGCGTCGTACTTAGCAAGGAAATTATGTAAGTCAGAGGAGCGCGAACTTCGGCTCGAGGGGCGCTTGTATGAACCGTTGAGGCGCTAACCTAGCTAAGTGTGCCGTTTTAGCAGCAGGGATGCCATAACACACTATAGCGTGCTATGGTATCTAGGCCCTCTAGCCTCCCCCCCCCCTCCCCGAGGAGCGATGATTATGACTCAAGGAGCGCCCTTAAGAATTGGTAGGCCACATACATTTCATTACTCAGTGCAGAGGGGCGCCAAAACGGGCACGAGGGGCGCCTTCAGGAGCCAATGGGGCAGTCTACGGACTGAGGGCGCTGTTCTAGCAACAATGATGATAAGGTATTGGCCAGAGGGGCGCTTCATCCACCTGAAGGGTCACATTGATAAACGGATGGGGCGCCGCTCTGCATGCGGGGGCATTAGTTATTAGCAAAACAGATGACATAAGACGTGCGTGTTGTCAGAGGGGCACCACTTTGGCTCGAGGGGCGCTTTTTAACCAATGGGGCACGCTATTTAGCTAAGTTTTTACTTGCCGCAAGCGGCGCACCATCCCTGAGGAACGTTACACAAACGACTGACGACTCTCTCGACATGGGCATCAGAGGTGCCCCTATAGACCTCACAGGCGTCTCTAATTCCCATTGAGGCGCCCCTTTGGGCTTCAACTGGAGCTCCTCTTTCTATGGGCCTCGGAGGCGCCCCCATTCGGCATGCAGTCTCCCCTCTTTCGTATTGGGGCGCCATTATGGCCTTAATGGGCGCCCCTTTTTCATGTGGGCGCCCCCTATACTATAGACCTCAGAGGCACCCCGAAGGGCCTCAGAGGCCAATAAGGTGCCCCTCTCTCGCATGCAGGCGCCCCTGTGGCCATCTCAGGCGCCCGTGTTTTGCATTGAGGCGCCCCTGAGGACTTCATGGGCGCCCCTCTTTCGCATGCAGGCGCCCCCACGGCCTCAGAGGTTCCCCTCTCACGCATCCCATTTCCATATAGGCGATGGCGCCCCCTTGAAAGATGGCGCACGCGCTCCTATGACGCCGCTGGCCCGTGAGGGCGCCTTTCGGGCCTGGGGGCGCCCACCAAGGTTGGGGGGGCAAACGGAATGTTGGGGTGGCAAAATTTCAAGTTGGGGGGGCACCTGCCTCCCCAAAAGTATACAAAGTTACGCCCCTGAGGGCACCACAAGCCTGTCGTTGGCAATTTAGGATTGTCAGAGGCACCACAAACCTGTCAAGGGCACCTGCGTTCTAACAGGGGCACCACAAACCTGCCAAGACCCAGGGACACCACAGGCCTAGCAAGGACACCACAGGCCTGTCAGGGGCACCACGGGCCTGTCAGGGCCCATGGGCACCTAAGTCATGTCAGGGCCCACCGTAGGCTTGTCAGGGGGCAGGGTAGGTAGGTACCACAGTCTTTCCAGGGGCACCAGCGGCCTAGCAGGGGCACCAGTCATCACATGACTAGCCAAAAATAAAGAAAAAAAAACTGAAAATAGGGCACCACCAAACAAAATTAAGTGGCCGAAATCCGTTGAGGTTTTAATTTTGGGCATAGGTAGGGGCACCACTTCGATTCATGACCCTCCCCTTGGAGTTTTCCCGAATCCGCCCCTGGTACTAATAGGTACATCAAATTTAAGGGGGGGCACCTTGCTATTGGTGCCCCCCTTGCAGAATTCAAGGGGGGGCACGGTGCCCCGGTGCCCCCCCCGTTCCGCCGCCTATGCCGGAGTGTGTTTAGTTAGTGTGGGAGAGGTCCCGCGGCGGTCAGACTGTTTACGTAAACCTGGGAGCTGATGGCCGGTGTTTACGAGCGCCGGTACAGCGCCGGGCAGATGATAAAACGGCCAAATGGTCCAGCAGGTGTAAGGGAACAGCAGGTGCGAGAGTTCACCGGCCGAGCTATGGTCGTGCAGACAGATTGGAATCGTATGTGCAGATGCATTTGCCATGAACCGATCGTGATTATTTAATTCGAACTGTTGTGCAAGATGCTAGGGAGTGACTGAAAATTGAAATCCCTAAGATAAATGTTTTTAGCGATGGCTGACGGTCAGCAATAAGGCTGAAGCTGAGCATCATTTTTTCCTCTTTTTGTATTTCTCTGGCACGACTGGTGCCGTAAAAAAGGAAAATTCATCGACCTGTCCCTCGCCAAATGCATAGTCATCTGGGCTAAGCGCCGCCATTTCGTATTTTCAGGCGAATTCTGCGCGTGGCCGGTCGGCCGGCGGCTGGCGTCCATGGGGCAGTACATTACTGCCCCCATCCCCGCTTCTTCCAATTTATTCCCCCTCTGCCGCGTGATTTGTATGGAACGTCTTAGCCGGTTGGCGGGAAGTTAACTTCGCGAGGGACCGACCGCTCGCATTCCGAGTGTTTTATGGAGGGGTGAGCGCAAACTTCATGGGAAATAACTTTCGCCTGCTAGATAATGTTTCAAAATACTATTTGCCCGAAACGGCTTTTCAGAAGCCGATAGCCAACATAAGTTCATGTTCTTTTTTATTCCCCAGCCTCGTAAAATCTCTGACCGGTCGCCGGTTGGACGCGATTACCACCTTTGACCTTGGGATTTCGTCAGTCGACAAGGGCGAGAGTTGTGTACAGGTACGCGCGGCCGCTGGCGGCGCCGCCGGAGCGCCAGGCGATCAGTTGAGCGCCGCGCACAAAAAGACTACACATGGGCTCGGTAGTGCTGGCGGCGGCCGATAGCAAACATCTGCAGAGCCGCGCGCCGCGGTCGTGACACGTGTGTGAGCGAGTGAGCGCGCAGAGTGCGGCCAGTGAGCCGGGTCGGGTGACCGCGGCGCGGAGCGGGCTCGCCGACCGGTGACAGTCGCGAAGAGCGGGCGCCAGCGGCGGCGGCGCGCGCGCTCGCTCGTCTCGGCGGAGCGGCGCAGCGGTGTAAGCATGAACGGTCCGAGTGGTGATACCAGCGACAGGCAGTTCGTGTGCAAACTGTGCGGCAGCAACTTCAACAACGAGACCTCCAAGGAGCTGCACGAGAAGTATCACCACAAGGCGGCGGCGGCGGCGGCGAGCGGCAGTCCCGGCCCGGCGTCTGAGCCGGCGGCGCCCGAGCGGCAGCCGTTCCCGACCGAGGGCGGCCGACCCGAGTGGGAGCCGGCGCCGGCCGACTCCAAGAACGGTCACATGGCGCGCGGAGAGGAACACTACTACCCGCAGTACTGGGAGCAACCCGGAGGCCCGCCGCCCGGGCCGGGGCCGCAGCACGAGCAGGGCCCCCCGGAGACGGGCGGCTGGAGCGAGGGCCACTTCCCGCCGACTCCGGACAGCAGCGGCTACGGCGGGCACTCGTCCAAGTCGCCCAACGACGATACGAGTGGCGCCGAGATCCTCGACCTGGACTCGAACCGGGTGCACTTCTACACGCCGGCGGCCGGTGGTGGGTGGCCGCCCTTCTACGGCGGCCCGCCCGGTCTGACCGGCCACCCGGGCCTGCCGGCTCACCTGGGACACCTGCATGGACACCCGGGGATGCCGGGTCACCTGCCGCCGTCCTACGGGCCGGGCGGCCCCGCTCCCGGCCAGTTCAACTCGACCCCGCCGCCGCCCATGATCCCGCCGTACCATCAGCAACAACAGCAGCAACTCCAGCAACAGCAGCAGCAGCAGCACGCCCATCAGCAGCAGCTCCAGCAGCATCAACAGCAGCAGCAGGGTCCTCAGCCCGGCTACGGCTCGCCGGGTCTGCAGGTGGCCATGCCACCGCCGAACATGTTCCCGGGCTACGGCGGCCCGCCGTCCGGCCCGGACTCGCCCGGCAGTGACAAGACGCTCGGCTCCGGCCAGCCGCAGCAGTGCAAGAGACCCAAGACCTACCTCTGCGAGGTCTGCGACAAGAAGTTCACCAGCATGGGCCACCTGAAGCGCCACTTCAACACCATCGTGCATCGGCAGACTAAGGAGGGAAAGAAGTCGTCGCCCAGCGTCAAGAGTAAGTCGCGCTCCCGGGCCGCGTTCGGAGACAGCGCCCCGCCGCCGCCGCCGGCCCCGGTGCCCCCGCTGGTGACCATGCCGTCCGGCCCTCCGGAGGGGATGCGCATGTACGGCCTTCCGTTCCCGCCGGCGAGCGGGCCGCCGCCGCCGCAGTACCCAATGACTCCGCCGCTGCAGGAGGGCGGCGGCGCGCCGGGCGAGCTCGGGCGCCGGCCGGCAGAGCCGCTCGGCAGCCCGACGCCTATCGTGGCGCCGCCGCCACAGCCGCTCGGCTACCCGCCGGCGGCGCCCGAGTACCAGGTGTCGGTGTCGGCGGCGCCCAACCCGGCGCCCGCCGGCTTCCTGGGCGCCTTCAGCTCGGCGGCTTCGTACGGAGGGTTCGGCTCGTACTCAGCGCAGCAGCCGGTCTATAGCCAGGCCGGCCTGCCACTGCCGTCGCCGCAGCAGCAGCAGTCGATGGCGCAGCAGCAGCAATCGATGGCGCAGCAACACCACCAGCAGCTGCCCGGCTTCGGCCACCACCAGCAGCCTCAGCAGCCGCCTCAGCAGCAGCAGCAGCCGGGGCAGTCGCCGTGCCAGCCTCAGCAGCAACAGGAGGGCGGGGAGGAGAACGGCGAGCAGTCGGAGGACGCTCCGTCTCCGGGCTCGGCCAGCGGCAGCGTGCAGAGCTCTGAGGACTCAGAATGCACCGAGGAGCCCTACATCTGCTGCAACAAGCGCTTCAGCAGCCTGCAGTACTACAAGCTGCACCGCGAGAGTCAGCATAGCGGCGAGCGGCAGACCAAGTGCGCCCAGTGCTGCCGCCGGCACCGGCCAGAGGTCAGCTGCGCAGAGTACGACCGCACACACCGGCGCCGCCACCAGTGCTCCATCTGCGACAAGGAGTTCACGCACTTCTCCGATCTCAAGCGGCACCGCTACACGCACCAGGCCGAGAAGCCCTTCATCTGCCACGTCTGCGGCAAGGGCTTCATCCGCAAGGATCAGATGGAGAAGCACATGCCGACCCACGAGGGCGCACCGCAGCCGGCGGCCAGCCCGCACCAGCAGTGGTCGCCGCTCGGCGCCCCGCCCCCGGCGGCCTTCTCCGGAGTCGCCAACGGCAGCAATATGAACGGCAATATGAACGGCAGCATCAACGGCGGTCTGAACGGCGCCGTCAACGGCAACGGCCATCTGATGCAGCCGAGCTTTTGAAGGACTTCCGCGCCGCTATCGAACAGCTCAGGGACGCTTATAGAGGGCAGAGAGTAAACGCTTTCTGCTTCAGTGCCATGTATATAACTGTGTTGTGATAGAGAGAGCGACCGCGTGCATCTCATTGGAAAAGACATGTGCCAAGTTCCTACGCATCTCAGACGAATCTCAGGTAGGCCGGCCGGTGTCGAGGCGGTCTGATATTCATCTCAATGACGAGCTCAGGGGTTTCTCAGTGACGAGCTCAGGGGTTTGTTGTGCGAGTGAACGAGGTTCGAACTCAGTGAGCGACTCAGGGTTTTACGTGAGTGTTTCGCACGCGGTGGCAAGCTCAGGAGATTTGCTGAGCGCGAATGAGAGGCCTGTTCACTGATTGGCGAAAACTCAGGCACGGTGTTTGTAAGTGTGTGTGCAGATGTTTGTACCTGAGCGGGCTGCTCACTGCCAGGACGGGTTTGTACCACGACGTAGCCGAGGTCGGTTGTTTGAAAACATTGCAGTGTTTTATCGCTGACCATACTGGCGACTCTCATGAACTATTTTCAACCAGCTTTGTGGATTGTGGAAGCTCCGACGCGAGTAAAATGCGAGGCATGCGCCACGTGCAAGAGAAGGACAGCCTTGATTGAAGGGCCTGATAAGAACTTCCATTTAGGGACGCGTGTGCCATAGTTTTGATCCCCATAATGTTGTGCTCATACCCAATCCCATATTTGACTTGTGCCAATAACTGTTGCCAGCGTCTTCGTGTTTTTGACGAGCGAAGATGATTGCCAGATCGGGATTGGTTATAAATGGGATGTTATTAATCATGTTTGCGATCATCATTTCCAGCAGTGTACTTGCCATCCAGCATTTCCGTTTGAGTTTTTGATCTCTGCTCGAATACTCGATGGGTTTTTGTACGTAATAAATATGCTGCTGGACATATGTATGCGTTTTTTTTTCGTTACATGAATGCTGTTTAGTTGCTTGCCTTGGGAATGCTTGCCTTGGGCCAAATTGGAGCACATGGATGGGCACATGCGCTACACGTTTCGCAAGATGAAAAGTGAAAATATTATCTAATTTCCTCATGTTTGTGGAGATATAGTACCCACCTGCCCGAAATAACGTCTACCAATAGCCGGTGCGTTATTTTTATTTCATTAGCCGATTTGTAGGGTGGCATAACTCTTCGTAAATCGTAGCCATAACCCAGGGCCATAACCTACCTAGTTTTACCAAGTTTGATTCCGCTCGGTGCTCCCCAAAAACGGTAAACAAATTATAAACTTATTCCTCCTATTCCACTAATTTTTGCCAACTATATCGTCACCAAAAGCCAGATATTAAGATTTCTTGGATGTTTCGCCCTTCTTGTGTGTAGCAGCTGAAACGGCCGACTAGATCTCTGAAATTATCGGAGCTGGGGCCCACATTACCGAGAGAAAATTGAAAGAAAATCGTCACGGCCGCCCTGAAAGTGTTCGCTGAGCTGGAAAATACTTTATAGCACAGGTCTCCACTAATTTATGCGGAACACCGTCAGACTCTGGCTTCGACGTCGCTCACGGAGGTCGTGTTACGAAAATCCGCTAAACACTGGGATTACGTTTCTCTGTCGTGGCCTGCCCGTGGACACGACTGACCGAGCGAGAGCCGCCGGGGCGGGCCGACTCACCACGTGACCACCAATGGGGCCGGCCGCGCAGCGCGCCAAATAAATGGCCTTTCGTTTAGCGTGCCGCCCCATATTTCACGTGGTGGACGTCGCGGCTCGGCGGCGACTGTCGCGGCCGGCGCGGCGCAAAGAATGGTGGCCGCTCTCGGCCGGTCGAGCCGCTCCGGCCGCGGGCGAAGGTCACTGGCGCAGATGGTATCTGACCCGAAGGGAGCCAGATGGATATCGTGGCTTGGACAGCTCAGCCCCACATCGAGACTCGATCCGAGCGCGGCGCCGGGCCGGTGGCCTCCGGCCGCGCGGCGGCGCCGGCGGGAGCGTCTGGTGACGTGTGGGCCGGTGACGGGCTGTGACGACCGGTGACGCCCCGGTGACTGTCGGGGGACACCCTGATGACGGACAGAGAGGATGACAGCGAGTGACGGCGGCCCGACACCTCGTCCGACGGCTAGCAGTCACCAGGGTTAGAACTCAGGCAATTAACGTGGCGTGGGTGACGATCGATAATAGGCAGTTTTCTGCTACAGTGCTAATAAGGTGGCTGTGTGACCTAAGTTATCGAACTTGGTATTCAACTGGACTCATTTTAAATGTCAATTAGCGTTTTTTTTTTCGAAATCACACATGAAAACATTTATGTCCTTTAGCCCGCGCCCCACTGGGGGGGGGGGGCGGCAATGGGGCGCCCCTCTCATTTTTCTGGAATAACTTCTAAACCACTAAAAGTATCGACGCCAAACTTTTAGTACCTTCGAATGCATCAATTTGACACCTTATGTCAAAATATGAACATCGTAGCTACCATAGGGCGCCGGAAATGACGTCAGAGTGACGTCATGTTCGTCCGATTTCGACGCAAAACATTGAACCACGGCAATCGCTCTCAAGAGCTCAGTTTTCAAGCTAGATCAAATTTCTTTGCATGAGAGGACTCCGAATAGACTGCGCTATCAAATTCTATCTCGGCCTTCAAAACTTGGAAAATATTGAGAAAAAAAATATACATAAAAAATTCAAAATTTATGTTTATATCGTTCTTTCGAAAAGTTTTGACTTTTCGAAAAAAAGTGGTATATATGTAATAGAGCACATGCACTTAATTTACTCCAGCAAGTTGTAGCCAGATATCTTTAAAATATACAAGTTATATGCATTATAGCAAAAAATTCAAAATTATAGTTTTTTTCAAATCAATCATGGTTTGACATCAAACGTGGTTGACATCGTACACCAATATTACTAGCACCATCGTCAGCTCGGATTTGATTTGTTTTTATACGTGTATTTATTTGTGTGTCAGCATATTAAGTGCATTTTTAACCTTCGACTTCATCTGTAATTGGGCCTTCTATGCCCGTTGATGATGCTGTCAATAAACTAAACTAAACTAAACTAGACCATCATGTTCCTGAGCTCAAACTGCATCCGATAGACACTTTTTTTGTTGAAAAATTTCAACTTAAGGTTTGACCTTTTTGACCTGAAAGTGGCCTGACCTAAGCTAAATTCAACTCAAAATGATCTCGAATGACATAAACGACATCGAATTCGAAATCTATGGCCTAAATTGATGATAAAACATATGTCACGTGACCAATGCATGATTTAAGATTTCCGTGACCTGTGATGACCTGTTCCTGACCTGAAAATCAAAATACAAGTTTGGTACCATCAGGGTATCTAAAGTATCTGTTCACGAGTGTGTAAATCAAAAATGAGCCTGATCTGGCTTGTAGGACGGCGGGCAGAGCCCAAACGGTGAACAAGCCAAACATCGATAATTTTTACTTTGACCTGACCTTTGACGTCATCGGTGACCTCAAGGTCAATGGAATTAGGTTTCGCTGTCCAGTTTTTACGGGGCTATCAGACATCGTTTGAGTTTTGACGATCAGCCCAGTAGTTTGGGAGTTAGGAGAGGGGCTATGAGTAGCCCCCCTCCCCGCCAGTAGGGCGCGTTATACGCAGCCCCAGTGGGGCGCTGGTTAAAAGTTGTACCATATGTAACACATTTATCTGAAAAAGGCTGTAATAAAATTAGGGCGTATCATTACCGCAAGAGGCTTTTGATTTCAATTAATAAAATAAGAATTGCCTCAAATTATTCTGTCATCAAACAAACTAATTAAACGACAAAGTGACGAGTGTAAAGTGATTCAGACCACTATGCCGCCAGCACCTCACCAGTGTTTAAGCAATCATGTCGCCTTCTGTGGAATCACTAACGAACTTTGGCAGAGCTGAAAGGTCGACGATACACAAAATTGATTATTTAGAAGCGTTCTGTTTTCAGCATTATATTTCGCAAAGGCTTAACGTTTAATTAATCTTACGAGAAGATTACCTACCATTATATTCCTATCCGTCCTCCGAACGAGCGTTCCTCATGGATATGAGATACTTCAAAGTATTATTTTGTATGCAATCATACATGAATAGTTCACGACTAGATGATAGGTGTATAAGTGTTAAGGCCTGGCTACATTATGCGTTTTCTGCGTGCGTTTTTGCAGGTTTGCGTGTTTTGCGTAATATCGTTCTAGGAAAAAAGTTATAAACTATATAATTTTTACTTTGGTTATATACAAAAGCTAATATAACTCTTGTGTAACTAAAATTTAAGGTGAAAAACATCACAAAAACGTAATATCCTTCTTTTTTCTAGAACGATATCACGCAAAACACGCAAACACGCAAAAAACGCACGAAGAAAACGCATAGTGTAGCCAGGCCTTTACGCCTACATTGACACACTTCGAAGATTATTTATTATTAAGGTAAGTCAGAGCTTAACATCAACAGCCAGGACGGCCTCAGTTACGCAACCTGTTTTACTGTGGCATTTGTATACTATTCGTGACGGTCATCTCAGCTGTCCCATTCGAAAGACTATTTCATTCGAACGTAAGTACCTACTTATAATATTTGCACCCAAAAGCATACTCGCTTGGACCGTCAGCGCTCCGATTGCTTATCAATGCTTTGCTCGAAATGCTAAAATATATGTCCATGTTTATTAATATTGTCTATATGTCAGCATCAATCAGAAATAACTAGCATAGTTATGTTTAGTGATGTCAATTACGGAAAATCGGAATACCGATACCAAACCAAATACCAACCAAAACCACGAGAAAATACCGAAACCAAACCAACTTGGGAAAATGAGGGAAATACCAACTTTTTACCGATTTCTTAGCCTCTTATACACCAGTATAGCGCCTTTTGGGGCGACTAACGGAGCGAGCGAGAGGGTGAGCCTTGCACGTGCGAAATTTCGAGGGGGTACCTCCAACTGACTTGTGCACGGCATCCTACTAACCGGTGTCTAGCGATGTGCCAAATTTGAGCACAATCGGCCCAGCCGTTCTCGAGATCTGGAAGCGGCACCCTGCACGTGCGCACGTGCAGAATGGGTCCCAACTGACTTGTGCACGGCACCCTACTAACCGGTCCCTAACCGTGTACCAAATTTGAGCGCCATCGGTCCAGCCGTTCTCGAGATCTGGAAACGACCCCTGCACGTGCGCACGTGCAGCAGCACCCCATCTCTGGCACATGGATATGCAGTGCCTAGTGGGTGCCTACCTACATGCCAACTTTCAGCGCAATCGGCCGAGTCGTTACCGAGATATTGCAACAATTCCAAAACTGACACCTCTTCGTTTTGCACGTGGCACGTGCATAAGGGGTCACCCACATGCATCGGGAATAGTCCAATACTTGGTAGAAGGAATGAAGCTACCCTACAAAAATTACCCCGTGTAAATCGGTCAAGTGGTTGCTGAGATATAAGCCTCGCAAAAGCGTCCGCACGGCCGGCCGGCCGGCCGGCCGCTCATACTCAGAAATTTCCGTTAATCTAAGGAAAGACTACGCTCGCTTCGCTCGCTCCGTAATTAGTGAGGGTTTATGATACCAACAAAATACCAAACACATTACGATTGAAATACCAAATACCAAGTTGGTATCGGTTTGGTATCGGTATACCAAAAAGTTGGTATCCGATTGACATCTCTAGTTATGTTGCATAACTGCTAAGCCTATAAAGTTGTCAGTATCACGACAAAAAGCTTTGCTAGCAAAGCAATTATGCAGACAACACAGCTTCCCGCACGCACAAAATACGCGACAAAGTGCAAACAACATTGATCAGCACCACACCGAACTGGTCGGGTAAAGCCACGATACTGCGACGGCGGGCACACGCATGAAGAGTCAGGACAGCCCGCAAACAGCTGCTGGGCGTCACCGGCGGCTAAATCTCAAGCTGCAGTACAGAGACGTCAACCGGCGGTCGTCGAGCCAGCAGCAGTGACAGCGAGTGAACCAGTTCGCGGTGTGGAGATGGTAGAGACAGGCTGTAGCGTTAGAGGGAACTCGCTGGTGATTTAGTTAGGGTGGGGTGTGGGCCTATAGAGGGTATGCTGACTGCGGTTCCGTCTCATCCGATTAATTTTGTGTTATGTTCAAATTCATTATTTTTGTTGGGCAGGTAAAACATTTCAGATGCTCAGGTAAGTGAAGGTAGGAATTCTAACTTAGTAATCAGGGAAAACACATTGGAAGTGTCGAAGAGTAGTTTCTTCACTTTTTCTATTAGCCTGTATGGCTGCACAAATAGATGTAAAACAATAAACTGACCTCATTTAGGTAAAATGTGCAATATGAAAATGACATTTGGCTCTCCAAAATGTCTTTTATTGATAAAGCCGGTAAAACGTTACAATCGACAAAATGTCAAATGACATTTTTACCTTCCTTTGCTGGTAATCTAACATCGATTAAGTGATCGTTTTCAGGTAGCAGCACCATATATCTATCCTCTCGGTGGTCAGGCTGTACCCGACCATGAAACTTCCCGTCACGCAGTAGAGCAGCATATGCTCCAACATGTACGACGTAGGGCGACATTCTTCCAGCCAGTACCGCGGCGCTGCGACGGCCGTGCAGCGGGCGGCCTGCACCTCGAAAGACTCCGTGTCGTCTCCGTCAAAGAGTGCCGTCATCACCATGCCGGAGTTGCAGTGGACCCATCCGGCGCCGTGAACCAGCTGAACTGTCTGCGAGTCCAGGGCGCCGGCATACCGCGGCACCGAGCACGTCATCCGCTGCAGGCTCGAGTCGTACCTGATCAGGCCGCTGATGGCGGTGTCGGGAGGACACGCCGAGGGCCAGGTGGAGACCTGGTCGATCTGTCCGCCAGCCGTCAGCGGCATGGTCACGGGCATGGTCGAACCGGGCCAGGCGGCCGTCTCTGTCGTACGGGCGGTGGTGGTGGTGGTGGGCGAGACGGAACTAGGGGAGTGAGTTTGAGATCCACTGCCAGGCTGGGACGTGGAGCTGGAGGGTATGTCAACACCCGCAGTGGTTTGTGGCAGCGCTGTAGTCTCAGTACCTGCAGTGGTATGGGGTAGAGTTGTTGTTCCAGTACCTGCAGTGGTATGGGGCAGAGTTGTTGTTTCAGTACCTGCAGTGGTATGGGGTAGAGTTGTTGTTTCAGTAACTGCAGTGGTTTGTGACGCTGTAGTTTCAGTGCCTGCAGTGGTATCGGGTAGAGTTGTTGTTTCAGTACCTGCAGTGGTATGGGGTAGAGTTGTTGTTTCAGTACCTGCAGTGGTATGGGGTAGAGTTGTTGTTTCAGTACCTGCAGTGGTATGGAGTAGAGTTGTTGTTTCAGTACCTGCATTGGTATGGGGTAGAGTTGTAGTTTCAGTACCTGCAGTGGTATGGGGTAGAGTTGTTGTTTCAGTACCTGCAGTGGTATGGGATAGAGTTGTTGTTTCAGTACCTGCAGTGGCATGGGCTAGAGTTGTTGTTTCAGTACCTGCAGTGGTATGGAGTAGCGTTGTTGTTTCAGCAGCGGTAGAAATGTGAGCGTCTCCGGTAGCAGAGGCAGAATACATAATTCCAGTGCTAGTCGTCGGTAGAGCTTTCTTGGTAGTTGCCGGTGGAGAAGTGCTCCCTACAGTAGACATGGGTGGAATGGTGTCTGTCGTGGTGGAACTGGGTAGAGTAGAATCCGTCAATAAGGTAGATGAAGTGGCTGGAGTTGTCCCTACAAAATACGTCGGCCTATTTACGGCATTTGTCGTTGAGGCTGAAGAGGTTGAGCTGTCCGTGGTTGATGAAGACGAGGTTGTAGTATTCGTAGTAGATGTAGACGAAGTTGTAGTGTTTGTGGTAGCTGTAGACGAGGTTGTAGTGTTTTTGGTAGATGTAGGCGAGGTTGTAGTGTTTGTGGTAGGTGTAGACGAGGTTGTAGTGTTCTGGCTATAAGGGGCTCTGATGGTTGTAGATGCAGAAGATGCTGCGCTGGACTGGGGGAATACGCCCGACTGATCGCCAGCAGTGGTGGTTGGTATACCCGTGCTCGTGGTGGAGGTGACCGGAGCCGTGGTCTGAGCAGCTGAACTGGCCTGCCGAGTGGAGACCGTGACCTCGGCGGTCACTCCTGGTGCCACGGCCGGCTCACTAACTGTCGGTCGAACTGTCGAGACGCTCGGAACGCCTGGCAGGTACGAGCTGCACGCAGTGTCGGTGCTATCATTGCAGACGCACGTCTCACTCTCGCAAGTGGTGGCTGCCAGCGCGTTGGAGCATTTGCGGTCGCTCTCGCAGAAGTCGCCGGGCAGTGCCACCCCTGTACGGTAGTAGTAGACGTACCAGTCCTCGAGCGCGATACCGACGTCGGGTGATCCTCTGCGTCTGAACAGGCGGCACTGTCCGCTCCAGTCGAGCACGTAGCTGAGACAGCGCGGGTTGGCCTGACAGGCTGTCCGGCAGCGGCACTCAGAGGTCACCTGGAGGGCGGCCAGCGGAGTCTCTGTCCTCAGCAGCTGCGTGGGTGACCAGTAGGCGGCGAGGAACCCCATGCGGCGCTCACCCACCGCTCCGGGACGGTGCCAGTATTTGGTGGGGATATTACTGTCAGCGGGATGGCTGTAGTCCCAGGAATGGCTGTAGTCCCCGGTATCGCTGTAGTCTCCGGAATGGCTGTAGTCTTCGGTATGGCTGTAGTCTCCGGAATGGGTGTAGTCTGTTGTGCCCTCAGAGGGGGCCCAGGTGGTGGCCAGCAGGCAGATCAGCAGCAGAGGCGGCATGGTGGCGGCACGGACCGCTCTGATCCGAAGTCACCTATGTGGTGCCAGCTTCAGACTGGCTTGCTTATATAGCTCCGGGACTGGCTGGCTGGGAAACATATAATTTTAGAGCACTTCTGGTCTCTAATTGAGGCAGGTTAGCGGTTATTTTACCAGCTGTGTAAGCCAAAACTTGTTTATGCTGGATTCAAAATCAAAGTCTAGGTGTAAATACTGTTTGGTGAAAACAGTTCAATGAGCAACGCACTACTGGCGTCAAAACAGTCCAGGTAATTACGTCAATTGATGGTTTGGTTCTCCATACAACAGTTTGAACAGTGTGATTGGAAATCCGTCGACCGTCGTGATACATTTCCAACTTTTTGCTTGATTACCTACTGAAATAATGAGGCTGAGACAATGTTTATTTCGTTTCGAATTAAAGCGGACAGAGGTGCATGTAACATTGCGCAAATGCCTGCCTAATTACAGACGTTATAGTGGGACAAAGGATCTCGCCTACTGCAACGAATGCATATGCATATTGCATATCACAATTTCTACCGAGTTGACTGGCATCCAATAACAACCGGAAAGGCAGTAAAAGGTAGAGCATGAGTGATGTAATATCATCAAGAAAATAGTTCATCAGTCATGTTTTAGAACTTGCGTGCTTGCTGTGCCTGTAATGTTTCCAACACTATCGTGTCTAGCACGATATTTTGAACTCAACGATTAGCCCGCACCGTGCTGGTGGCCTGAGTAGCGACACGCGGTAAGCGGCAATAGAAAGAGCGTAAAATTGATGACGGAAATACTGTAGTCATTTTAAGCTCAGGTCAAAGGTCAGGTCACTAAATGTCATCAAAGGTCAAATTTTGTCTATTTCAACAATTTTGGAAATTGCCAGCAGCTAACTTGGGAACCAATAAAGCTACAGCGCCGCTGAAAAGCGCGTTCGATAGCCCTTTTACAGACCTTTCTGAGTATTATTCTTAGATTTGACCTCAGGTCAACGGTGTAGCCTTCAGAGGGCAAAAACTGTAAAAATAGCAGTTTTCACGAAAGCTGTTTTTCGGCAATAACTTTTGACTTAAGAGTGCCACGAAATAACTTTTGGCAGCATCGTGCTCCTCTTGTCGAGACGCGTCGAATGAACTATTTGTTGACCTTGGAAGGTCACTTTGAAAATTTGACCTCAGGTCAAGGTCATAACCTGACCGAAAAGGATCATGTTGCATATCAGTCGATCCGTATCGTCGAGCTGAATACATCTGACGTGTTTCATCGCTCTAGCACGTTTTTATCAAAAGTTATAGCCAAAAAACTGGTGGTGACCGTTCATGACCTGAGATGACCTTAGGGGCACACAGAGGAGTCACAGGTGCATTTTTCCGATTCGGTGTGTCATGTTTACCTATGAACTGATGTTTGAGAGGGTTCTGAATTCCATTCGTCTAAAAAAGGCGCATTTCAATTTTATCCCATTGACTTACCTACATTAGAGGTACGTACTTCTATGGAGAAATCCGTGAACAGCTCATGTGGCCACAATAAGCGGCTAGATTCATTGTCCGAGGATTTATTAAGCGAACTCTACTGTATTTCCTTTAAGCGCATCCAATATCAGCGTTTATGTAGTTTTGGAATCCACAATAGCCTTACACATTGAACCCTGATATAAGATATGGTAAGCCCAATCGATGCAAATGTGTATGCTGCACTGCAGCGTATTATTTTCAAAAGGCACATATTTCTTTTGTGGGCGTCTTTTGCCTCTTGCTTGTCAGGAAGCAGACACCGCGTTACCTTGAATTTCAGTCAAGGAACAACGTTGAAACGCCAGTGCCGTCTCCCTTTGCTTGCCAGTGGTAGGGAAATGCTTCTTAGCCCGCGCATGACTATTTTCCATAACGCGGGTGACGTTATGCAACAGCTCTACAGAGCCTGAGCCCCCTCCTCCTATCTCCGAGTCTACTGGGCCGATTGTCAAAATTCGAACAACGGCTGAAAAAACTGTTGAAGAAAAACTAATTTCATTGACCTCAAGGTCACCGATGACGCCACAGGTCGAGTCGAAATAAAAATTATCAACATTTTGGCTTATTCACAATTTAGGCTCTGGCCGCCGGCTAACACGTCGGTTCAGGCTCATTTTGTGTTTACGCGCTCATTGATATATATATATATATATGCCTTAGACACCCTGAAGGGTTAAAGGAAAAGGGCCACCTTCGTGAAATATGAAGATATCGTTGTTTTTCATTTTGACATTATTATTTTTCATTTTCTTTTTAAAACTGGTGCCAGAAGTGCACAATTCGCTAAAAAGTATTTAAAACTATTTAACATACTGGTACTATGTTGATACTCTCTACGGCACCTACTGTATGATGGCATAGCGATGACGTCACACTCAAGCCAATCAGCGTTCAGAAGACAGACTCGTCGGATTGTGTCAGATGAGCTGATTGGTTAAAGCTGAGCTGGTTGGAGCTGATTGGTAAAAAACCAAAGCCTCGCCGCGGGTGGCTGTATTGTCGGATAAGAACGCATTCCTGGGATAAGGACGCATTCCTGGCGTATTTTCTTTTAAAATTGCCGATAACTACGAATGGAGGCCGAAATCGGCCGTAAGGAGGTAGACAGAAAGGTTTTCGGACACGGGCTACAAGATGGCTATCTCAGTTTCAATCCCCATGTTAAAGGTGGCCCTTTTCCTTTAACCTTCCAGGCGGTGGGGGGGGGGGGGCATTTTTTTGCCCCCCCCCCCTTTAGTTTTTTCAATATATCTCGAGAACCGCTGCGCCGATCGTCACCAAACTTTCAGTACCCTCCCGGGAGGCGAGTTACCTAAGTGTGGAACTACAAGTCGATTCTAGGGCTCTGATTGGTGACTTTGGTCGGGGGATGACGCTTATAGCATGACGTCACTCGCGTACTTGGCCGGACCAACGGCGCAGCGCAGGCGCGCCGAGCCAACCCAGAGGCTCTCAAACTCAATTGTACAGATCCTGCGCATTGAATGGCGAAACTTCGGCGAGTTCGCTTGAGTTTGGAAGCCCCTGCCAGAGGACTGGAGACGGCCGGATTATTTGCTGGACAGTGGGCAGCGCAGATGGCGATTGACGGTGCCAAAAAGATGATAGGGGAAAAGGAGTTGAGACATGAACAGTGAATTATAAGCCTGTTGCATAGCTGAGTGGTAAATTGTAAAATACTTGTGGTTTGAAGACATGCAGTGTAGTTTAGCCGACTCAGGGGCATTCTGCCGAGTTATGTAAGGCGGAAGGGTCGCAACTCGCAAGTCGTTTGTTTCCATGATTGCCTGATTAAAATGTAAAGCGTATCTAATGTTTAGTTGATAATACAGCGAGGTTGGGCATCTGCTCAATCCATTTCTTCTCTGCAATAGTGCATTCGCCACTGTAATTCATTGCTGCGCCGCCTGTTAATTATTCCGAAACCACCAGTGAATTCATTTGCTGTCGTCACAGTCACTCACAATACGAATCGTTCAGTCGTGCGCTGGGGGTCCGCCAAGTTTAATTGTGCTGCAGAATGCAGACTGGACCGCCGAGAATATAACACTTCCGTATCCCTGGGCGAGCGGCGCATTGGAGCCGAAGGAAACTGCTTCAGTTTTTTTTTTTGTCGGGAGGATACCCATGTTTGAAAATTATGTTATGGAATAATGTGATAAGGAAAAGGACGGTTTCTTGAATTGAGGGCTGTGGAGAAGAGGCAGATTTTCTCATTTGCTACCCGATACAACGCGAAAAGACGCAAATGTTGCACATTGGGCTTAATAAGTCTAATAAAAGATAAGGGGCTTCGTGAATCATGCCTAATTGACCGCGACCAAGTTATTTGCCAATGCAGGTAGGCACTAGGTAGGTAGATACTCATTTGTGAACAGAACGTTCCACCACCCCTCGCCAGAAATTCAATCAGCAGTTGCTTATTAAAACGTTTGAGTGCACCTGACAACCTTTAGGTAAAAATGACGTCGTCCCTTTCATGGTTCGTGCGAAGACACAAAGCCAGAATCAGCCAAGCAATATCGGAATCCATTGCGCAGTGTGTCGGATGTGCCCCCAGTTTTCAATCCACATAGCATAGCACACACTGCTAAATGCAGGTAGTACGCTCACCTACACATTAGGTATTCGAAGGACTTAATAGCTCATACACATGGAAGAAACACATGAAATGTGATTTATAGCTGCAGCAGAAGTTTGGCGTCCGATGCCTCTTCGCCAAGTTAAGACCATGCCAATCTCGGCCAGTCTGCCGCTGCGCCGGCACTGGCCGTGGTGTGACGTCATCCGGCCGGCTCGGCGCTGGGTAGTTCCACACTTAGGTAACTCGCTCCCGGGAGCAGCTAGCACACATGGTGACCAAACAAATTTCCAAAGGCTATGATAGGTTGGCCGCTAATGACGTCAGAGGGACGTCATTTTTGCCATTTTCGACCCAAAAAAAGGTTTCGCGGGAAGAGCTGTCAGGCCTACAGCTTTAGAGATACAGAAAAATATTTCAATATAAAAGGTGTGGAATTAAAAGGGCTACAAAACTGCTATTTCGGTTTTTCGAATTTTTTGGATTTTGACCCCCAAAAATCAAAAACTAGATTTTTTGAATATAATAGCCAAAAAATCCAAAAAGTTTTTTGAATTTCGAAAAAACGGAGTATATATGATAGTAACTACCGCCTTCTATCTACATACCAAATTTGAGATCGATACCTCTTTTTTGGCCAAGTTATAGCGAAAAAACTGTTCAAAATTGATGACGTCAAATTTTCAAACTCAATTTTTAGCCATTCTAAACCTGGTAGCGCAAAACAAAGACCACCATTAGACTCCCCGTGACGAGTTGCATCGAATCGATACCCATTTTATGCAAAAAAATCAACTTTGAAATTTGACCTTTTTTGACCTGACCTTGACCTGACCTTCACCAGAAAGTGACCTAAACCGTACCTGATGGTCTTAAAACCAACACCATTGAGTTGGAAATGAAAAACTGGCCATAAAACATGCATCGCATAACCTTAGTAAAGTTGGGCTCATGTGGTGACCCTTGGTGACCTTTGGTGACCTGACCTGTGACCTGACCTGGCATGACCAGTGACCTCTAATAGCAACATATGTACTAGACAACTGACGCCTTATCGCTGATTTTCGAAAAAAAAAATGCGTTTTACTCGGTGTTATAGCGCTTTCCCTAGAAGCCCCGTGAACGGTGAAACATTTTATCTTTGACCTGACCTGTGACGTCATCGGTGACCCCGAGGTCAATGAAATATGGTTTCTCTCGACAAATTTGACAGGGCTATCGAACGCCGTTTGAATTTTCCGGATCCGTCTAGTAGTTTCGGAGATACGGGGGGGGGCAAAAAATGCCCCCCCCCCACCGCGCGGAAGGTGGCTGGTAGGCCCACCGCCTGCCGGGTTAACAAACTTGTATGTACTTTGAATTTTTCAGGTCAAGGCCAGGTCATCCTAGGTCAAGAAAATTCAAATCATGTATCGGTAACTGACACATGTTTTATGATCTAATTTACTCATGGATTTCGAAAACAGTGTCGTATTTGCCTCTTGAGGAGTTTGAGCTCAGGAACACGATGGTCCTATTATTATTGCTGTGTGATGTCGAAAACACGCTGAAAATTGATTTGAAAATCGATATTTGTGAAATTTTTACTATCATGCGTATAACTTGGCCATTTTTTAAGATATTGGGCTAAAACTATCTTAAGTTGGTCATCTGTGGGTGTTCTATTACATACATTCCGGTTTTCCGAAAAGTGAAAAACCAAAAAGTATACTTTTGTAATTGTATATGTATATTTTTCGAAATTGTCTCAAGTTGGGAAATCGGAGAAAGCAGTATCATAGTCAAGTTTATTCTAAATCTGATCATGCAAAGAAAGTACATCTAGCCTAAAAACTGTACTCTTGAGAGGGATTGCCGTAGTTTAATGTTTTGCATATAAATCGGCTGACATGCCGTCACTCTGATGTCATTTTCGGCCGATCTATGGTAGCTAGAAAGTTGAAATTTAAATACAACGAGTCAAATTGCATTCCACCATACGTTTCACCATACATCCAAGGTTTATTTTGCTACATATTTATATTAGCTGATTACCTCTGAAAGCATAATCGCACAACATGACAGTAAGACATGTAACAGGTGGATCGAAGTGATAAATCACAGTGCGTCGTCGGGGATCAAGAAGAAGAGCTTATTAGAGACAAGCACAATAATCAGCCACTCGAAGTGTCTCACTCTGAGCCACTCTGAGCTCAAAACACCGGAATCCTGTCTCTCGGGGTAGCCAGAAGATCGTCGTCCAGTGTCAGCACTCCCAGCATCAGAAAGAAGAGCGCTGACGCTGACAGAAAGTGCCAGATGTCGTGGCCGTCGTAGAAGTCAAACATGACACAGGGGTGGTTGACGGTGCGCGACAGTGCCGGCGACTCGTTGGTGTTGTAGGATTTACGAATGACGAAGAAGTATAGCGCTGGCACTGCGCTGGCGATGCCTACTAGGATATTGAACACCGAGAGACCAGGCGGCCGCTCCCGGCAGACGACCAGTTTCATGATCATGTAGTAGAACACATACATACCTGAGTTGAGTGAGAAATACAGCAGCGCGTACGTACTGGAGTGGAACACGTCACTGCCGGAATCGGGCCAGAACAGACCCCAGAGCGCCAGGCCGCCGTTCAGGATGATATGCGCGGCGGCCAGTCGCCTCGTGCGCAGGTCTGATGTGATCTCCCAGCACCAGGGCACAAACAGGCCGACGTGGCCGG
Source organism: Amphibalanus amphitrite (assembly GCF_019059575.1). Taxonomy (NCBI): domain Eukaryota; kingdom Metazoa; phylum Arthropoda; class Thecostraca; order Balanomorpha; family Balanidae; genus Amphibalanus; species Amphibalanus amphitrite. The sequence continues at coordinate 453,290 of NW_024881954.1, read as the reverse complement.
TCAGGTACATTTGCGCCGCCCACAAAAACGAGCTGCTGAAGTGTGTGAGCACCACGGCCAGCTGCCACGAGTGCGGCGTCATGCCGGGCACCTGCTGCAGTGAGCCGAGCAGCGTGATGGTGGCCACCAGCAGTGCCGGCGTGTAGTGGAAGCGCGTCGTCACTCCGCGACGCGTCTGAAACAGCTTGGCGCCCATCGCCGCGCACAGGTAGTAGATGAAGAAGAAGTCGATGTGCGAGTTGCGGTTGTTGGGACAGACGTGGTACAGGCCGCTAGTGACGCCCTCGATGGCCAGCGCGGCGCCGATCGTCGTGAACATGTTGAAGTCGTGCGGCACTCCACGCGGCACGCCACGGCCGTGGTCGCCAGCTATCTCGTAAACGTGCCACTGGGCGTACACGGCCAGCAGGAAGCCGATGCCAGCACCGATGTACGGCACGTTCGAGAGCAGGTGGTTGAGGTCGGGCATCACCTGGCCGTTGTGGCAGCACAGGTCGTTGCGGTAGCAGCGGTCGAAGTTGCCGGTGCGCCGCTCGGCGGCTACGTCGATGGCCACGTTGCTAATCCCGAACGCGGCGATCAGGAGCGCACATGTCAGCTGCAGACTCACGGGGTTCAGAACGACTGTATTCGGGACTCGTGCCGTGGTCTCCGGAGCCGTCTCACGCCCGGGGACCTGCAGCGAGTTTCCCGTGGTGCGGCGGGTGCTGGTGCCCTTCTCCGGATCCGAGGTTCCACTAAAGTGTACGTATGTGGGCTCCGTCGCCCGACGATCCCCATACCTCACCGTTTCAGCCGCGATGGGTGCTTTGTATCTCTTGACCTGCACTGTAGCATGCGCATCGTCACTTGCGAGTGGGCTCCATGTCCTGTTAATGTGCTGTGGAGAGTCTATTTCTGATTTCAGACTGCCCATGGGACCGGCAGCTCCTGCATCTGGCTGCTCCTGCAGGCTGGCAATGGGACTTAGAGCACTGTTGCCTTTGTAAGATGTACCTTTGCCACTAGCATTACTGACCTCTGTCTTCCGTTGGTCTACTACGCTGGGATTGACGTTAGATGGCCAGCTATTACTGTGGCTAATGCCACCAGCATCAGACGGCGATTTGCCGCTGCTTGCAACAGTAGCCGACTCCGCCTTCAGCCCCGACTTGTGATAGGGGGTGTAGTCTCCCGGATGAGGCTTACTTGTGTCCAGCACCACGCCTATGTCTGACTCTTCGTTTTCATGTAGCTCGAGACCATGAGGAAACGACTCCATGTCTGGTTGGCCCAGGATGCGCGATGAGATTGCCTTCGCCACTGCAACTGGCTCCCAGGAGCTCGATATTGCAGCACGTGCAAGAACGGGCCTCAGACAGACACTCAACAGTCCGATGAGAATAAAGAAGGCACCCATCACGCTCGGTGCGGAGGCCGCCCGAAAGTTGGCCTCGTACTTCATGACTGAAGTGCGGACGACCTTGCGCCGCGGCGTCATGGTTTTATTTTTGCTGCAGCTATCACGGGGACAGCAGGGCCGATCGTCGCTGTTCAGCAGAACGGAGACGAAGAAGCCGTCCGGGAACTGCTTGCGCCGCACCACCATGGTACCACACCTGGTGAAGGAGAGGTGCCAGGCCGACGAAAGGATATCAGCCTGCGTCAGCGTCAGAGGGCAGATGGGGTTGTGCACTGCGAGGAAGGCGCACGAGTCGGCATCGCTCTCTTCTGAACAGTCTTCTCCGACACAGGGTCGGTTGTCGGCGGTACAGTCGAGACTCTCGCCACTGGCCACAGCTACTCGCACAGTCTGCACAGAAGGGTCCAGCGGCCAGCGGTACTGGAATAGCGCCGGCATCACGGGGGTGATTAGGACGCCCCGCGGTGACGAGCTCGTGTCGAGGTACCAGAAGTCTGCATCCAGCTCCATCAGGCGCAGGTCGTAGTCGTAGACGATGTGACCCATGTCAGGCCCGACGCTGGTGCCGACTCCCATCGTCACGTAGCAGACGTCTCGCTCACCCGCCGAGGGACACATGAAACGGGACACACTCATGCTGTACACTGATATTGGCGATTGAGTTGTCGCTGGGTGGTCGCCTTCTGGACTCGCATGGGGATGTGTGTCGCGTTTGTTGAGCTGTGGTAGGGTGAACGTGTAACCTCCATCACGAGTTCGGACGCTGACAATTAGCGGCGCAGCTTCTGATGGTTCAGGTCGACCTCGTGCCTGAACAAATAGCTTCAAAGCTCCTCCACCCGAAGGCGGCAGCCTTGACGCATACATTTTGACATCCCGCTCACCTAGTACACCGTGCACGGACTCGTTCAAAGGCAAAGGCTGACTTATTTCGGCCGATTCTTCATCATTCAGAGCAATGCGAATGCTGGGATATTCAGCAGCGTCATCACCCGATTCATGGCCCTGCTCAATTCGTGCTTCAGAGAACTGGGTTGACACAATGCTGATCTTGGGATAGCCTTTGTTTCTTGCAATATTGAATTGTGGTTCGCTACGAATCGGCATGGGAAAATCGGTTAATTCTGCCGACAGCATAATACTTATCAGGATTTTCAAACTTACTTGCATGCTCCCGCCTAATGTTGCCTTTGGAAAGATAAAAGGGGAAATATGTCCATAGAAAGATCATAATCACCTCTTATTACATAGCTTTGTTTCTCTGATGATCTAAGTGTCGCAATATCCGCGAGTTGCAGGCACCGTTTTTAGTCAGTTCAGTGGTAAGCATTATTATAAAATCTTGGGCCTGTTTTAATACGGCCAAGCATATTTAAAGGAGCCTTTTAACATGTGATCACTTTTACAACATACACATGACAGTGATGATATAAAAGGGTGATCAGATAGCAGGTGCACTTTCCAAGGCTATGCACTTTCCAAGTAACAACAGATTAGACCAGACAGCGTGGAAAACGTGGCGCATTTATCGCCTTGGACGCATTCAAATAAAGTGCTTATTATTTTGAACAGGTGTGGCAGTGCCCGTGACCACCAAACGTACGCACTCCACATTTCTGGGTTCCAATAGTGCTTTTTCAAGTCACGGACGTATTTTCAAGTGGGTTTGATCTATTCGTTGGATCTATTCGTTGGATTGGATCTATTCGTTTGATCTATTCGTTGGGGTTTGATCTATTCATAATGCAGCTTCATGCAAATTGCGATACTTTTATGTGGTTCAGCTTTTGATTGATCTTCATTAATATCACTGTTATGTATGTTATAATTGGACGCCATTTAATTGCGTCCCAGAAAAGCTATTTCTGGCACCTAAAAGCTGACTCGCCCCAAAATTGGTCCTCAGCACCTATTTGGTGGATACCAGCACCAATCATGGAAAATGACCTTAATTAGCTGTTTCTGGCACCTATTCATCGGTACGCCTTACTCTTTTTTCTGAATCTGGCACCTAAATGCTGAGCGTAGCACCAATCTAGTAGAAAAATGAACTACTGGCTGGTAGAATCATGTTGTTCTGGTATAATGACCCCTGGAGTCTAGCCTAAAGGTTGCCAGTGCAGCTACACTCTAAGACAGCCCCGTAGTGATCTCAGCATTGTATATGACGTTTAAGTAAGCAAATAATATTGATTTGTTTGAAAAAAACAACGTCATTTAAATGTTTTAAATTATTTATTTGCAATGCTTAAAGGGAAACATTTTTGTGAGTAATTGTCTCGATTTTGACCATTACAACGGGTATTGTATTTTTTGACGTCATCAAATAGCTCCAAAAAAGAAATGTAATGTTTTCATTCCGTTCAAGGCCGCTGAAGAAACGCGGGATCTTGCGTGGGACATTGTCCGTTGTTTGCCGTGCAGAGTTGTGCCGTGGTTGTGCCTTTTTCATCCGTTTCTTACTTAAGTGTGCATGAAGCTTTGATTTTGTTTTTGGTTATTGTGTGGCCGGTCAGTCAAACGCCCCTGTAGAAACCGGATGCTGCGTTTGATCGAGATGGAGTCAGACGATGAATGCAGAAAGCTAATAATATTGAAAAGAGGGCCGGTTGCGTGGCATGTCTGTTCAGAGTTGACATTTTGCTTTACTCCAGTTTATGACCTGAGAGCCTGGCTGGAAGTGACGGATCCAAACTTTTCACGTTAAAATGGCTGAGGGTGCAATAATCTCTACATAGCGGGCTGGTATAGGAGCGTCTTGCTATGCTGCACCATAGCTGGCTAGTGATTCTCTTTTGGCTAGAAATGACATTAATCAATATCTCCACTGGCGAAAATGGCACTTGACATCACCGAATGCAACGTTCATGTTTGTTAGGATACATAAAATCAGGAAGATTACGCGAATTAGGTAGGCAAACGTGGAATAAAATAGGTGCTGGATGTTTTGGTTTTGGTGCTGAATCAGCAAACAGCAAATACGGAGTTCAACTAGACGATCTGGCAACTTTAGGCTGTGTGGAAGAAATTAGGTGCCAGATTCAGATATTAGGGTCGAATAAGCATTTTGGGGCTGATCAGAAATTAGGTGCCAGAAACAGCTTTTTAGGGACCAGAAACAAATATTCCCCGTTATAATTGACCTTTGCTGATACCGACAGAAAATTTATTTAGGTATCTAAAAGTCCATGGAGGATAATTAAAAAATTTCCGAATTAAGAAAATTAAGAACACTGGGAAAATTAAGAAGTTCATGGACTTCTTCAATTAATTTTCTGATATTGTAATCAAAAGGTCGACTATATTATGCATGTACCTAATATCGAAATGGCGATGCATAGCAATGCGCGACGTTACCCTTACCTTCTCACTTCTCAGGCAATAAGGACAAAAATGTAAGTTTAAAAGCAAAGCTATATAATGAACAAATATGTTCGACGTCCAACAGAGATCATCGTCCGATGAGGAGATGTGCTGCTTTTGCGGCATTTCAATGGGTCCCGGACAACAAAATCGAAGCGCAAAAGAATTATATCTCAAAACATCGAGTCGGTTCCTTAGACCGAAGAGATAACACAACAGAAAATAAAATATCTAAAAACAAAATAAGCAAAGGCATCAAGGAACAATATACGAAACAGGCAATATGTTGACCGCAAAACCTTGCAATGGCGCACAAAATAGGAGCATGGATATCGTGTACTGGACGTTGCTCGTAGGGGCATTCCACGTCAAATCGAACAAAAATCGGCTGTTTTGCACCTTACCATCAGCAATTTCATTATAAATTTGTGAGCGAGTTCCTGTGTGGCCCCGGACATTACATTGATGTTTTTTGCACATTCTGACCACAGGTCTTCTAAATACAGGGCATCAAATTTTTAAAAAATGCTGCATCTTTATATTTTTGAACGACCATAACTTTGGTTGTACTTGTTTGATTTGAATGAAATAAACCTTACTGTTTAGGTAGTTTCTTAAGCATTTGTTTAGAATTTTACCTACTTAAATATATGACCTTAAAATTTGCTTAACTCTGTTCTTAAGCACAAATATTGAAATAGCAAAAAACACGTCACCTTCGATTTGGCTCATTTTCATATATTTTATTGCCTACCATATTCTTAACAACCTGTGAACAAATTAGAGTGGGCCATTCATAAGTTTTGAAGAAAATTGCACATATGCAAACGTATGTTAGCACGCGCAGTGGAGGGGGAAGAACGAATTTCGCCCACCCCTCCTGTTTTTCGCCAATATCTCATAAGATTAATGCGAAATTAATTATGGCTACCTGTCAAGAATTGAATTGGACATCTCATCGTGCAAGCAATTAGAAAATCGGTTCACAACTGTTCTAGTAATAGCGGTGTAAAGTGAGCATCCTGTCGCCGCAGCAACGCGGCGACTCGGCAGCGGGCGCCGACCGCTACGCGCCGCCTGAATTGTAGACTGTGCCGGGACGGAACGGAACGGTTCCGTCTTTACATCGCGCTCCCTACCGCTGATCACGTTCGATTCGCGTCAAATTTTGTGAGAAGACTAAGAAATGTACAGGCAATCTTATGGTGAAAGAATTTTGAAAATCGGTTGGTAAACAATTGAAATATGAACGTGTAAACACAAAATTGTGATTGCTGCGTTTCCCGCATCGGCCGAGCCCGCCTCAGCCGGCGACATGTTACTCTTAGCAGGCCTCTAATTGCCATATTTATTATTGGATTAACTAGAAATTCCCCATACATACTAAAAAATGTATGTTCTTTCGTATAGTGAAGATCAAAAGACGTGAAGATATCGTTGCGTGATAATGTTTTCGTTGAATTTACTTCATGATGCATTTCCACACGGCTCAAAATTCACCGCAAAATACCGTTTGCCTGAGACACTTTTACTATGGAACGTGAATGCTTGACTACGATGACTATGCATTTCCATTCTCGCAGAGTTTGGGATATCACTAATCAGCAATCATTCATTTCAGAAAGTGTACACAAGCAAGCATGTCTTGACTCTGTCTTTCAAGGTCACGCGCGGTTGCGTGATGTTGATGCATGAAAACGGCGTTTGCCGCGAAAGTTATAAATGGCCCACTCCAATTTTTTTCACAGATGGTTAGGAACATTGTGACGGACATAATATGTAAAAATTACCCAAATCGGAGGTGACGTGTTTTTTGCTATTTAAATTTTTCTGTTTTAATTCAAGGTCAAATGCATTTCAAGGTCACTTCAATTTAATTTTATAATTAAAAATCAAAGCCTTATCAATTGCCTATAAGACCCTGTTGATATCATTTTGATACTGTTGTGAAGTATATCAAATTAAGAGTTCTGTCATGCAGCTGTCACGCGCACGTATATATTTGTAATTGTGTGCTAGAAGACAAGAATACCCGGGGATGTGCTTTGGAAGTTAAACACTGTTAACAATGCATTGATTATGCAACATATTATTGTTTATTTCTTATGAATAAACTCTCACTGTCATCTTAAAGCGCGTTAATGATCAGTGTAGAAAGCTTTCCAACATAAATAAACAATAATATTACTTAGAAACGGAGAGGATATCATGGAAAATTCTGCAAATCCAATGCAACTGGTGATCCCTCCGCTGCGAAGCGGGGATCGCATTGAAGAGTGGGAGACGGCTTTAAGGGCAGCAACGTCTTCTTATCTGCTAGCCGAGAAGGGAGAAAAGTTTGTCGTAGGTCTCCTCCCAGCATTTGTGAATAGGAGGCCAGCCGAGGTTGCTCTAGTTAGAGAACTTGTGGCTACTGAAACGAGTTTGGACGGTGCCTTCGAAAGTCTAAGGACCTTGGACCCTCCAGTTGATAAGTTTTCGGCTATGCAAGTGTTATGCCGCACCAACTGGATGCAAGGCGAGCAAGTGGACGATTTTTTCTATGGCCTTAAAAGAGAAGCCAGACGTGCTGAAGCAGACCTCGACTTCGTGTGCTCCATCCTGTGCTCTCAACTACCCAAAGAGGTCCAAGGCAAAACCAAATGCTGGTTGGCGGAAAACACCGTGACCGATGAATCCGCAAGAAGTTTGCTGGTCAATGTGAAGGCATGGATGGTTGAGCGCGGCATACCACTGGATATCGGGTTTCACGGAACGGGATGCAGCCCTCCATCCGAAGTGCCACAGAGAGTGCTCACCTGTAATGGCGGAAATGAGCTCAGCCAGCACCCGACGTCGCGTCCACAGAGTGCAACGTCAGCAGGAGCAGACTCACCGCTGGCTGATGAGTCTGTCGCTCGAGTAGACATTAAAGAGTCAAGAAAGAAGTACCAACAGTCACGATCGGCAACAGGGACATTCAAGGGCAAGTGTTACATCTGTGGAGGCAACCATCTGATGAAATCGTGCTCAGCAAAAAGATGTCCACGCTGCGGAGAAAAGGGGCATGATCTGTTCCACTGCACTGCCTCAAAAGTAAGTCAGAGCGCGGAAATGGATTTTGTGAATCGAGCGGATGATTCGTGCCAGACTAGTACAAGCTGCGCCGTGCTCCTGCCTGTTAAACTAGACGGTCACGATGCTTCTGCTCTGATAGATTCTGGCGCGGGGCCCTCCGTGATTGACAAGGGGTCTCTTCTTAAGCTGAACCTTCTCAGAAAGATTAGACGAACCAAAGACAGGCATGTACTAGGGGTAGGAAACGTACAAGTGCCCATATATGGTCATGCGAACTTGTCTGTGACATTAGCTGACGGTCGGGTCGAAGCGTCAGAGTTCACGGTGATTGACTCGTATGATGAGACCATCCTACTGGGGCGTACCTTTCTGTGCAAGTTTCCGTCTCTAGAGTTCGACTGGGCCGGTCATCGCATCCGTCTGGGAGAAACATGGTACGATACTAGCATCATGTTAAGCGGGGGAGAAGTGAATGGTAGGGTTGATGTGGCACGTTTGGAGCAGCACGACCACATTGATGCTAGCCAGGCGTTTGACATAAATCCGCGTCTATCGGATGACGAGAAACAGAGAATGCACAAGCTTCTCTCAACATATGGCTCTGTCTGGGCGACCAACCCTAAAAAACCGGCCTTATGCAACATGGGCAAACATAAAATTGAAACAGGAGACGCCAGGCCGGTAAAACAAAAGATGCGGCGGATGTCCCCTAGCGATACTCAAGAGATCAACAGGCAGGTCGAGGAGATGCTGGCCAACGGCGTTTGCCGTCCGTCAGACTCGCCGTGGAGCAGTAGCGTCATTTTAGTGCGGAAACGAGACGGCACACAGCGGTTTGTAGTCGATTACAGACAGTTAAATAGTGTCACGAAAAAAGACGCGTACCCTCTCCCGAATGCAAAGGACCTCTTTGACAAGATGCATAACAGTAAGGTATTTTCTTTCATGGACTGCGCTAGTGCCTACTGGAGCATTGAAATGGACGAAAACGATCGCTACAAGACAGCGTTTTCCGTTCCGAGGGGCCAGTATGAGATGAACGTCATGGCTTTTGGACTATGTAATAGCCAGAGCACATACCAGAGAACGATCGACAGCATTTTGAAGGGCGTAGAAGCTACAGTAGCGTACATTGATGACGTCTGTTGTTACTCTTCTGACTTCGAACAGCAGCTTGTGGACTTGGAACAAACCCTGAAGCGCCTGCAGTCCGCCAACTTGCAGCTCCGAACAGATAAGTGTCGCTTCGGTTACGGAAGCGGCGCATTCCTGGGACACACCGTCTCGGCTGAAGGGTGTTCCCCTCTTCCCGAAAACGTTGAAGCTATTCAAGACTGTGCTAGACCGACCAGCAAGAAAGAGCTTCAGAGGTTCTTGGGCAGGGTTGTATACCAATCAAGTCGATTGAATTGATTGATTTGTTTCAACGCGTATTTTGAGTTGATTGGATTGAGTCGATTGACTTTTCGCGATGACTGGTTGACTGACTCGTTTGACTTTAGCGACTGTTTGACTGATTTGATTCCCGAAAATTAGAGTGACTCGTATGATTGAGTCGATTGAATGGAAAGTTCAAATGTTTTAGTTGACGAAAAATAATGACACCAATTGATGACATCAAAGATCACAAAACTACTCTGAAAACTGCTTGTCATCACAACTGCAATATGGGGTACATGGCCAAATAAAGAACAGGGCCTAAACATGAACAGCCAACTAAGCCAACTTTGACTTTCAACTGCAATAACTGCTCCAATCCTGGTGATAGAACTTGGCGATGCACCTACCTACCTTTCTGCACTCAGCAGGAAACGTTTTTTTTTTTAATCCAGATGATAAAGTGCAAGGCCCTATATACTAATAAAGTGTGATTAATTAATAATTCACATCTCCACATCTCATCAGAAACAACCCACTGAACTCTATAAATATCAGAAACCCCTACAAAAATAGCTGAAACAAAAGCGCCGTTTTCGTCTCACTAATTACGTTGTTTACGTACCTAATTAATAGCTAATTTGCTGCATTGTTTAATTTGCAGCAGAAAGTTTGTTGATCCTTTTCTCCTGAGAGCCTAAGCATAACATATTTAATATGTTTCATTTTCCTTAAAATATTTTACCGAATATTAGTAAGTGGTTTTATTTCAAATGAAATAATAATTAAAACGAAATTGGTGTTGTACAACCGATTTATTTTATGATGATCTACCATACTACATGATAATCAATGACGTCATCTTACCAAAAAATCAAAAGACGTAGAATAAGGATTTATAAAAGCTTAGCATACTTATTGGCAAAACGTTTTCTCGCACCGTGCCGTTTTCGCGTTTTAATTTTCCTTGTTCCTACTTCCTTTGTCCTTAACTTATCCTGTGGTTCCAGAGTCCCTGTCCTCTCCATTTCCTTTTAAATATATTTTTAATCCTCATCCCTATCCCCCAGTCCTAACAGTTTCAAATTGTATTGCAATAAAATGTTTTGAATTCTTTACATAGGTACCTAGCATTGACATGCCACGTCCAGAGTCGTGGACCGCTAAATACTTCAAATCTCTTCCTTCTTAATCTGACAACATCCCACGTCTCAAATGCACATGGTGTGGAAAGATTTTTCAGGCTGCCCGTCAGTCTCTGTCTAACCGAAACTGTCACATGCAGGTAAGATATTTATTTCTATTTCCCTATGGTTAATATGTTATTGATGCATATTATCCATTAAAATAGACATGGTGTAGGGTAAATGGCCAAATCACGAACACTGCCAAAATCCGAGCAGCCAAATTTCAACTGCAATATCTGATATTTAGTGTAAATGGAGTTGGAATATGGCCAAAATTAAATTGACAACTTTTAGGTGAAAGGTGGTGATTTGGGTTAAGGGGCGAGTCAACTACTGGGTTATTTTGCACCCATTAAATGAAACTTCTGCTCCAATTCTACCCATTGAACCTCAATATCATGATCCACCTGTCCATCACTAGGTATCCTTCCTAATCACATAGAAACTTTGAATGGCATGGCAATTTATAATTTTAATTTTTAAATGACAATATTTTTATCTTTCTTCTGTAGGTAGGTAGGTAGGTAGGTAGGTAGGTAGGTACATCAGACTGCTATGGACACTTTTCCAAGTTGGTGGGGCAAAAAACCTAATGTATGTCTTGGTTTGAGTCGTTTGATTGAGTCGATTGATTCCTTTCATTGTCGCGTTTGAGTCGATTGAATTAATTCCCGAAAACTGCTCTGACTTGATTGACTTGATTGGTTTCCCAAATTTGTCGTGATTGAATTGATTGCTATTGATTGAGTCGTATACAACCCTGTTCTTGGGTATGTTGAACTACTACAGGTCATTCATACCCCGCATGGCTGAGATCGCCTCGCCGCTGTATGCGCTCACCGGCGCGAACGCACGCTGGTCATGGTCAGAAGAATGTGAGAAGAGTTTCTGCACTCTAAGGGACATCCTGACATCCGAAATGGTGCTGGCCTTCCCGCAGTGGGACAAGTCGTTTTTTATAGAGGTTGACGGGTCCGGGTCCGGTGTGGGAGCCATTCTCTCACAGGAAGACAGCTCGGGGAGACTTCGCCCGATCGCTTATTATTCATCTGGCCTCACCGCTACCCAGCGGAATTACTCGGCATCTGAGATCGAATGTTGGGCCCTGATATCCGCTACTAGGAAGTGGGAGGTATATGTGAGCGCAGCACCGGAGGTGATTCTCATAAGCGATCACAATCCGCTCACCTGGTTAAGACAACAGCGAGACCCACGCCGGAAGTTCGCGAGATGGATAGCCGAACTGGAATGTCTCAACTACACTGTGGTGTATCGCAAGGGCAAGGATCACGCTGCGCCTGACTTCCTCAGCAGGATCGACTCGGAGGTGGACAGGGTAGTGAACGATGATGTCGAACATTTTGAGAGACATGTTCATCCTGTTAGAGGTGCTAACACGCTCGACAGCATCAAAGCAGGACAGCAAGAGGACTCTAGCATAGCCTATGCCGCTCATCAGTTACGTACCGAAGGCAAAGTAACTAAGGGTCGATATAAATCTTATGGTGGCATGAGGCTGGAGAACGGCGTCCTAAAACGTAAGGGACAAATCGTGGTGCCAAACAGCATGCGTGGGACAGTTTTTGAAATGGAACACTCCGTGCACCATGCCGGTGTGCACAAAACATATTTGCTTATCCGGGAACACTATTTCTGGATTGGAATGTTTAAATACATACAAACCATGTGTAAGTGGTGCACTGTTTAACGCGTTATTATTATTTCTACGCTTCGTTCGAGCTCGCAAAGGCGTCGTTGTGATTATGGGTCTATGTATTGTGCAGTTCAACGATGCCTTTGGGTGAGGAAAAGCCCACAATACATAGCCGAAGATATGGGAACATACAAGGCATGAAGCATATACGCGGAGATTGAGCAGTTGCAACATAGTAGTGCATGCAACATGGATTACCCACTACGACGTGAAACAGTACAGTCGGTGGCGGCGGGGAGGTGGGTGGTGAAGAATGCGATGCCCGCGCTCGGTATCGGTCGCCCGCTCCCGCCGGTGCCGCGCGCACGAATGACCCGTGCCCGGGTCATGCAGACTTGACGAGCGGGCGGTATGACGCAATCACATAGGTGGCGCTAGCTCTCACCGCGAAGAAAAATCATTATCAGTTGGCTTATAATGATACATTTCTACGCTTCGTTCGAGCTCGCAAAGGCGTCGTTGTGATTATGGGTCTATGTATTGTGCAGTTCAACGATGCCTTTGGGTGAGGAAAAGCCCACTACCCCCACGAACCCGAGAACGATGCGTAGGCAGGGAAAACGTAATAAGATAATTCTAGGCAGATTCAAGCAAATAACGCATACGCATACAAGCCAAACAAAAACATTGCTACGCACCTGGCCAGCACAAACAGCCACATAACGCAGAAGACAGGCGGAAGAACGCGCCAGACACCGCTCGCATCAACACCTTGTCTGCACACAGCGATGCGAAACGAATTAGCTATACTGCGAATGATTGCAAGATTACATTTGCCGCTCACACGAAGGCCCTGACGAGTTACATTAGTGTACAGACGACGAATAATGAGATGCAAGCGGGGGAGATGTGCAGCGTAGGGAACATTCATGTTGCGAATGCCTGCCGGCGTAACTGGCACCAATTTCGGACCAGCGCACGGCTGAACGGTGTAGCGAAAAATCGGCCGGCGTAACTGGCACCAATCTCGGACCAGCGCACGGCTGAAACGGTGTATCGAAAAATTGGCCGGCGTAACTGGCACCAATCTTGGACCAGCGCACGGTTCAGCAAATGCAGCGAAAAGGTCGGCCGGCGTAACTGGCACCAATTTTTGGACCAGCGCACGGCTCAGCAATGCAACGAGAGGTCGGCCGGCGTAACTGGCACTAAGCTTGGACTAGCGCACGGCTGAGCAGTGCAACGAAAAATCAGCCGGCGAAACTAGCACCAATCTCAGACCAGCGCACAGCAGAACCACGAGAATCATTTACATTGCTCCGCTAACGAATTTTGGCACCACGACAGGCGCATAGCAGAGCAGAGACCAAAACGCGCCATACAACAAGGGAACGGGCGGAATAGTATCAGTGCGTCGTGACCTGGACCCTAAGGCACTGCAGGTGCCTGAGGAGTAGCTCGTAAAACAGAGACGTGACGTCGGACATATCGATGCATAGCCTGAGAGGACCAGCGTCCCGCCTGACTGAGTTGCACCTCAGTCATGCCGATAATAGCGCCATGCGACGCCCCGCCAATGCGTAGGCAATGGCCAGACAGATGGGCCCTAGACAGACCGGCTATTTGGCTTGTCTGCCGGAGGGCACGATTGAGCTGATTTCCAGTGATTGGACGGCGCCCATCACCGACGAAGAGAGCCTCATGCTGGTGCCCGGCCCCGCGCAGCAGCAAATAGGAGCGGACAGCAGCCACAGGACATTCCGGGAGGTCTGACCGCTCCTCCAACTGGAACGTGACCGGCGTCTGTGAGGTCTTGGACGAGGGAATGGTAATGAAAAGATGCCTGTGCTGCAACCGCACTCCACCCATCCGTAGGAAATGTTCCTGTCGGCCACAACGGACCACTTCGCCGGGTCGGAGAAGGGCAAAGAACGCCAGCGTGAAAATGGCATGGAACGCGGAACGTTCTAAAGGAGACATGGCGGCCTGCCGAAGAGCGTTACACAGCTGTCCCAGTTCTGGCAAGGTGATTGCAGTACGCATATCCCGGCTCGGCCGCAGGCGACGAGCACCTGTCAACATCTGTCTGATGCGAAAATTCGTTGAGGGGTCGGCTAAACCATGGACTTTGTGGCCATATGAAATAGCAGACACGACACTAGATAGAGTGGCAGCTGCAGATCCAGCATCGTATCGAGACGCGATGAAACAGGCCAGTTCATCGACACTGACTGGAAACAGGCTGTCCGAGGCCGACCGCCGAAGAAAATTCCGCAGCTCCGCCCAGATGGCGTGATAGGCCCGGGCCGTTGCAGGAGCCAGCGCCGCTGACAGGAGCGCTGCTATGGTTGACGGGGGACGTGGTCGGCCCAGTCCCAAGGCGTGGGCTGCTGATCCGCGAGAGGCCTGAGGCGTCTGAACACCTGAAGCAAGCCACGCGAAAAGGCGTCAGCTGCGAGATTAAGGGAACCAGGGGTGTGAATAGCGCGGACAAGAATGTTGTGCAAACATGTAGTGACAAAAAGTCTCCTCAGCCAGTGCATCAGTTCTGGTGAACGGGACGATTGAGAGGTGATGCACTCTACCACCGCTGCATTGTCGCAGCGAACGAGCACACAACGATTGCTGAGTCGTGTGCACCACACGGAGACGGCAATGACGACGGCAATCAGTTCTTTAACACAGATGTCAGCACTACTAAGCTGGTCAGGCCATTGGCCTGATAGCCACGCATTTCCACAGATGGCCCCAATACCCGTGCTTCCTGACGCATCAGTTTCGAGGCTGATTCCAGGCTCTCGATCCCAGCGCCTTGATTCCAGGAGAGATCGACCATGGAAGGACGTCAGCATGATCTGCCATGCCTGGAGATCCAGCCGGGCCGCCTTGGTGAGCGTCACACGGTGGTGTGGACGGAGCGCGCCTCGACAGAGATCGTACATTCGGCGAAGGAACACACGTCCAAGAGGTACAGCCATGCAGGCAAAGTTAAGAAGACCAAGGCAGGATTGAACCTCCCGTAGGGGAGCCTTTTTGCGCGTCAATAGCGAACTCACTCCTGCGATCGCACGCTGGAGCTTTTCAGGAGGCAAGCGCAGTTCTTGAGCGTCCACATCCAATTCTATGCCCAGGAATGTGAGGGCACGGCATGGCTCAACTGTTTTGTCAGCGCGCAGTGGAACATGGAGCTCTGTGCACATGCGTCGAAACGCATTCAGAGACGACAAGCATTCCTCATGACTTCCGTCAATAAATAGAAAATCATCTAGCACAGAAACCATCCGTCCGACAGAAAATTTGTTCTGAGCCATCCATATCAGGGAGTCGCTGAACGTCTGAAAAATTTTTGAGCTGCTCGAACATCCCATGGGCAGAGCCAGGTCAACATACGCGGAGCCGCGCCAGTGAAAACCCAGCATAGGGCAGTCCGCTGGGCGAATTGGAATGATGCGAAATGCACTGGCGATATCTGTCTTGGCCAAGTAAGGAAAATGCATGGTGGAAATCAACTTAACAGCATCGTCCACTGAGCCATAGTGAACTGATGTGAATTCTCTGGGGATGAAGTCATTGACAGATCCACCGGTTGGGAAGGAAAGGTGATGGATGACGCGATAAGTCCCCGGCGTCTTTTTCGGGATGAGCCCGATCGGGGAAAATCCATGAACAGTGTGGGTGAAAAGGACCGGCAATGCGACCCGCACGCCTCTCGGAATCGATGTATGCGTCGATTACTTCGGGCGCGAGATCGCATGAAGGTAGATTGGGCTGCATGCCACCCGAGGGCAGCCCCAAACAGCCGATTGAGAAGCCTCTTTCGAACCCGTCCACCAAATAGGATGCAAGAATTTCATCATAGCCAAGAAGGAGCTCACGAAGCACGGTAGGTGGCACGCTGACAGCGGGCACAATGCCAGTGGGTAGTCCGCTATTTCCTAGTAGCGGGGAGGGCGGCGTGCGGGGTGACCGGCCGCTGGCTGCGCATGGCGTTGCGCCGAGGGCAGCGGAGGGCGCTGTGGTTTCCGCGACAGAACCGACAGGAGTGGATGTAGCGGCAGCGGCCGCGCGTACATCCACCGGGGCGATTGAATGAGAGGCAGATGGGTTGAAAATTCCGCGCCCCCGAAGGCCCCGGGACCTGCCCCTTTGAGACGCTGGCGATGCCGCGGCCGATAGCGTTCAGCCAAATTGGCGAGTTTGCATCGGATTCGCCCCACTTGTACGCGTGTGGGAAGAGCTCGCGAGCGCGGCGAAACTGCTCGTCATATTCCCTCCAAGCGAACCCCATGCCGGGAGCTGAGAGGGAGCTGACTTGGCGCATGTGAGTGATGAGCCCGAGGGCATCCTCCGGATGGGCTTGCAGGTAAATACCTGCGTACCGAAGAAAAGCAACTGACCATGTTCCGAACGTCTGAATGACGCGTGTGGAACGTGCTGGCTGCAGACGACCATCAACGAGGTTGAAGGTGCCTTCAGGCGCTTGAGAGCGAGGATCAGAAGTGTCGAGCAATGAGCCAAGATCGACAAAACGGTGGCCTACAATGTTGTGCCTGGTAGTGGCTGTTACGTGAAAACTGATGTCTGAGGACACGCATGCCGCGGAGCCTGGGGAGTTACCTGGTTGTTCGTTTCCTCCAGAGCCCATTTGCGGCGGGAACACTGCGGTCGCCGGCTGCCTGAGGTCTAGCGGTGCCCCCGGCGACGTATGTTGAGACGTCGATGGGACGGAGACGGCCGCTGGCACAGCGGCTGCCACAGCAGCCTGAACCATCTCACCGATCATCTCGCTCAGCTGCTCCCTGCTGAACGTGACGGTGTCGGCAGGGGCAGCTGGTGCAGCTGGTGCACCGGACGAGTGTGGCTGGACACTCGTGGCCGTCATCATAGAGGTCCCGGCGTCCGCTGGCGCTGGGACAGGAGAACGTTGGGGCGTAGCCGCGACTGAGCTGCCTCTAGGCGCTGAGCGGCCCCTGGCGGCGCTCCTCGTGCGCCGGGGAGCGCCGCTGGATGGGGTGCGCTTGGTAGACCGGCTGCGGCGTGTCGGAGGTGACGCCTTCGGCATGTTGATGATATGAGCTCGTAGCAGACATGAAAAGAAAACAAAAATCATGCTCAATTTGTATGTTAACATAATGCACCACAACACATCGTACACAGGGGAACACACACTGCTCACTGTCGTGCTTAGGCGAGGGCGGCTAGGGACCCTACCAGGGCTCTCCATCCCATGTGCGAGGGGTGGACGCCATCCCGCCCCAGGAAGGCAGGGCCGGGGTTAAATGCTTGGAAGACAGTGGGCGCATGGCGGAACTTGGAGCGCAATATGTTATTTGTCAGGTGGCGCCGACGTCGGTAGGTAGCGCGGGAGACATCAGTGTCCCGCAGCTTCATACGGGGCATGACTGGATAAATGTGCACCATTTCTACGCCTGCAGCCAAAAAACCCGTGCAGAGCTCCTCCATTTGCTGCAGGAACTCGCGCTGCCGGAAGGCCCTGCTTGCGATGTCATTGCCGCCGAGGAGCAGGGCGACCTGTTTAGGCTGGCGCTGCAGGACTTGGTCAAGAGCCCAGCGGCGGAAACGCTCATCGCCGATGCGCGCGCCACGCCATCCGACGGCTTGAATGCCGGAAACGTCGACGCCTCGTGATTGTAGATGGGCAGCGTAGCTATGCCCCACTACGAGAAGCATCTGAAAATAGGGTGATATTAAGGGGAGAGGCACAACATTACCAATTAATTGTTAAAAGCGTGGTGTCATTGCGTAAACACGTAGCTAGAGGCCAAGGTATCGCGTATGCGGAACAGGGTAACGCGTCAGCGACAGCGTTGAATATGCACGGCCATAAGCAGGCGGTACCGGAGACGACCGGCTCACTGTCACGCTCGGCATTGAGACGACCATGCCACTGAGACAGTCTTAAATATATTATGCTTATGGTAGAAACAGGCTTTGATTCAGTAGCTTGTCATCGGCAAATACCGGAGAAGGTTTGGGCCAAGAAAACAGCTCTGTGCGGGGACGATTGATAGAGGCGTGATGCAAAACAAATTGCCAAGTGACCTGCCCTTACAAGGTGTGTGAAAGATAACTTCGAAATTGCAGCCCGCAATACCGGGGACGACCTAAGCATATAGGCGAGCTATGTACTGAGCCGACATGTCTTGAATTAATGCGATTTCAAGGGAGATTTCAGTTTATGAAAATGTGATATGATAAAGAGATTAAGCGCAAATTAAGCTATGTGCTTCTAGCGTGGTAGCTATACATGTTGTGTTATGGGAGACAGCTACACATGGCATAAATGCATTACCGGAGTCGACCGGAGCTTGAGCGCGCTCGGCTGAAACGCAGCACCAGAGACCATCCAGAGACGACCGGAGCCGAGACTAGCCCTGCGCTGAGGCGACAAACGCAGCCGTGATGCCTATAAGCGGCGAAAATTGCAAGAATGCTGCAGCATTTTGACTCAATCTGCCATTCAAAAAACGAAAGAAACCGCCATTGAGCAAATGAGACACAGTACGGTGCCAAGCAAAATATTAGTAGGAACGGGCCATTTGACCTGCGCAGTATGAGCTGGCGTACCGTAAACGGCTGCAGCATTTGCAAGCATTGCACCGAGGCGACGGTGCAAAAAAAAAAAAAAAAACATGTGCTACTGGCTCATGCCAGAAAACACAGCATCGAATGCGTCTGGCTGTTCTGTTTGCCGGAGACGACCGGAGACTAGTTCTGTATGGCGGTGCCGTTGCGATATACGCGAGAAAAATGTTGATGACGCGGCACCAGAGACGACCGGAGCAGAGACTAGCCCTGCGCTGAGGCGACAAACGCAGCCGTAATGCCTATAAGCGATATACACGAGAAAAATGTTGATGACTCGTAAAACCGTAGACGAACGGATTACGAGGAAAATGGTACACAGGCGGTGATGTAGCATGAGGCGTGTTTTACTAATTTTGGCACAGAAAAACGACCGGAGACGACCGGGCCGAAGCAATCTATGCACTGACGCATGAGCCCGTTGCTCACCCCTCGCTGAGGTCTGTGCGCCCGGGTCCGGTGACTGATGTTGCCCCATGCTCGAGTGAGGTCAGTAGGTCAATGCCCCGGGGGCCCAGAGGGCAGGTCGGCCGGCCTGGCGTCCGGGCCGCGCCGGCCAGGCACCAGATGCCGACAGTGCCCTGGGGCACGGGCAGCCGATGCGGCTATCGACCACGGCACAGGCGGGGACGGGAACCAATAGTCACATGCAGCTCAAGACCCAGTGTAAGTTCATTTGAACTAGCGCCGCAAGTGGTGATACCGACAAAATCTGAAAAAGCTACATCTGCACACACATGCTTCTCGACCGGAGAATAACGGGGGCCGAGCAATGTGTGCACACAGTACAGAGAGTTTAATTAGTAGGGTCGTATATGACGCGAAAAATCAAGCGGCCCTCAGAGCCGAGACCAGTGAAACGAATGCTCATGCAAATAGTTAATATGCGCAAAGAATAAATATGCGATGTCAAAAACTGATCGGCAACACGCTCA
Source organism: Amphibalanus amphitrite (assembly GCF_019059575.1). Lineage (NCBI taxonomy): Eukaryota > Metazoa > Arthropoda > Thecostraca > Balanomorpha > Balanidae > Amphibalanus > Amphibalanus amphitrite. The sequence continues at coordinate 433,709 of NW_024881954.1, read as the reverse complement.
CAGTATATCAGAATTAGTTTTCGTCAGGGCGAACTCAAAGCCGGCTCACCTCTGCAGTGCCAAATTGCCTGTGCTGCTGACGAACTGCGAATGCGATGCCCGCGCTCGGTATCGGTCGCCCGCTCCCGCCGGTGCCGCGCGCACGAATGACCCGTGCCCGGGTCATGCAGACTTGACGAGCGGGCGGTATGACGCAATCACATAGGTGGCGCTAGCTCTCACCGCGAAGAAAAATCATTATCAGTTGGCTTATAATGATACATTTAGTTGTCGCTTTCCTTTTGTCCGGCGGATGTGACGTCCTGCGCGACCTGTCACGTGACCGCCCGGCGCCGACCAATCGCGTGCCGTCCGGCCCTGAGCCGGCCGGGGGTCGGGGCGTGTCCGCGCAGGTGGGCTATTTCCGTGCCGACCGCTGTGAAGTGCACATGGTGATTGAGTGCGTCTGATCTCGAACGGACGCGGTTTGAAGGACGCGGTTTGAAGGACGCGGGCTTTGTTGGCCAGACTATGGTTGTAATAAATTAGAAGATGACCGACTGCTGTGTTGGCCCGCGTGCTCGAGAGCCGACGCCGACGTCGTCGCCCCGGCCCACGCTTACATTTGGTGGCAGCGGTGGGATCTGTTGAAGACAGCCGACAGCGCCTGCAACTATGGCAGCTACTGGTCTCTTCGAGCCACACGCCTGGGCGAAGCGACTGGACCGTCGACTCAGACTCGAGCCGTGGCGACTTCCGATGGCCTGCTTCATCTGCGTCGCCGTGGGCTGGCTCTCAGCTTCGCTGGCCTGCGCTGAGTTCCAGCACTCCGTGGCCTGCTGAGCCACCGACACCGCCAACGTGGAGCTACCAGCGTGGCCCTGAGCCACCTGTCTCCATCCGTCGCCGAAGACGCAGCCGCAGCCGCAGCCGCAGCTGCTGCTGACACCTGTTCGCCGCCCGCCGAGGACCGTCCGCTGCCGGCGCCCGGCGGCACAGCCTACCCTCCGGGGGCCGACTCGCCGCGACCGAGCGGGCCGGAGCTGGCGGAGTGCCAGGAGCCGCAGGCCGTGACCGGCCGTGACACCGTGCGGCTGGCAGACTGCCAAGGACCCCGCACGACGCCGAGCTGAGTGTGTGCTACACATCAGGTGACTGAATGAGGACTGCAACGATACCGTGAGTGTTACGTAGACTGATTTTTTTTTTATTCGTGAGTGTGACTGTAGCCGTTACGTTTAATTGATGCTTGGGTAACCTGTTTCATATTGTTAAAATTCCAATCGCTGTCCGCCTTGCCGTGTAGTTAGGTACTATGTTTTACTGATTCGTACTCAAAAAGGTGTTTGTTGATACGCAGTGTCGCTAATTGTGCATCCTTCTTTCCTTTTGTTCCGTCTTACATTTGATCATGGCTACCTCTCAGCCTTTCGCAGCTTCAGTTGGTTTGCCTACTTTTTCTGGCCCTTCTGGCTCGATTACGAGATTCATTCAGGATTTTGAAACGTTTTCACTCTTGCAAGGTTTTGATGCAACCAAACAAGCTTCACTTTTGCCGTTGTGTCTTTCCGGGGTAGCTAGGGACGCGTACGATTGTTTGCCGGAAGAGTCACGTAAAACTGTCAAAGCTGCCTTCATCGGCCTTCGTAAGGCTTTCCCCTCTCGTGGTGTCGTCGAGGCCCAGGTCCAGCTGAGGGCTGTGAAGTTTGATCAGAATGCTGACCTAGACTCCTTTGTGATTCGCCTCAGGGGCTTAGTCTCAGCCGCATTCCCCGATAGTGACGAGGAGGGACTTTTGTTCAATTACTTTCTGCAGTCACTCCCGATGACTTTCCAATCGAAGCTCGTCTCAGACGGTGTCACTACTTTTGAGGCTGCAGTCGCGTCGATTCGCAACATGTGCTGTGCAGCTCGACTTGCTGGTGCCCAGGCTGCACCAGTGAGACAGGTCTCCTCGGAGACAGAGGCTCTCCGCGACAGGGTAAAGGAGCTCGAGGGACAGCTAGCTCGCCTGCAGCGTCCCAGTAGACCGATGAGACAGGATAGGACGTGCTTTTGTTGTGGGAGGAAGGGACACGTCAGACGGGATTGTCGCCATAGGAACTCGGTGTGTTACCGCTGTGGTGGCAAGGGTCATCTGTCCTCTGTGTGTCAGATTGAGTCGGGAAACTCCCAGTGGGTCCCCGCCACCGTCCCGACGGTAGGACCCGCTCAACAGCAGGTCAGAGGGACGCCAGGCGTGCCTCAGGCGGTTCCGCCGCCCGCACCGGCCAGTCAGCTGACCGCGCTCAGTCGCGCGCCGCTCCCGAGCAGCGCTCCGGCGGCGAGTCTGTCTCTGCCTCGGTAGCTCCCGATAGAGTTGTACCTCTGAGGAACGACATGACTTTTGACGGTGTAGTTGGAGGGGTTAATTGTTCACTTTTGTTGGATACAGGAAGTTCAATTAATTTGCTTAGTAAGAGCGTTTTTGACGTTTTACCCCACCAGCCACCGCTCATGAAGACTTCAACGCAGGCTAAGACAGCAACCCAGGATCCCTTGCCTTTGCTGGGAAAAGTAAAGACTTCACTCAAGCTGGGAGGACAGACAACTGCAGTTTCGTTTTTCGTGACCGATAGCATTGACGTTCCCGTCTTGCTGGGATTGGAGTTTTTGTCAGCCTGTCCATGTGTCGTGGATGTTTCCAGGGGACAGCTCGTGATGACACCATCTCGGGTGGTGCGATCGGTGTCGGCTTCAGTTATTTCCGTAGGCCGAGTTATTTTACAGCACGATTTGTCCGTCCCTCCGGGTCATGAGCTGATCATTCCGGGATTCGTTCCAAATGTTGATTTCAGTGGTCCAGCGATGTTAGAGCCGTCTGCTGACATCGAGGGACTCGAGTTTGTGCCGTCCATGGTTACAGTGTCCGGTCAGGCCGTCCCTTGTGTCGTCCGGAATGTTTCCACTGAGCCAGTGACCATTCCGAAGCGTTTTGAGCTGGGACAACTCGAAGTGGGTGTAGCCGAGCATCCGCTTTATCCTGAGAGCCAATCCAAGTCGGACTGGCGAGCCGATTTAATTTCTCAGTTGTCCGGTGCCGATCTCAGTGAGCCTGAGAAGGAGCGAGTAATTTCTTTATTTTCAACTTACGAGGACATGATAGATGGTCATGTTGGATTTACTCCTCTGATTCAGCATCGTATCGATATGGTCGACGCCCCGCCTGTGAGATCATCTCCTCGCAGGATCCCTCCGTTTCAGCAGGATCAGGTGAAAGCTGAATTGGATCGTATGGTGAAAGCTGGAATTTTGGAGGAAAACTTCGGCAGTTGTTGGGGTTCACCGATTTGTGTGGTGACAAAGAAGGATGGTAGCATTCGCATTTGTGCCGATTTGCGTCGCGTTAATGCCCTTACCCGAATTCCGGCGTATGGGATTCCGCGTATTGATGTCATTTTGGATTCCCTCGGAGGTTGCTCTTTATTTTGTGTGCTGGATCTGAAGCAGTTCTTTTATCAGATCGGCATGAGCCCTGAAGACGCCGATAAGACTACTATCGTCACTCCGTTCGGCTCGTATCGTCACCGCCGTATGCCGCTAGGTATCAGCGGTGCGCCGATGACTTGTGCGCGCCTCATGGATCTGGTACTCCGTGATCTGCCTCCTGACACAGCTTTTTTTTTTCCGCTGACACTTTTATTTCAGAAACAAGTGAAAACATACAGGTCAAAAACCATCACAAAGGTTCCCATTCACCTGTACATTATGCAAGTGCATTGACAGTACACATTTCGTCTGTACACTCGAGTTAATTTTACAGTTTGTTTGCGCTGCCTGCCAACGTCGCGGTTCAAAAACAACAGAAACGAAATCGAAATCAAAAAATCAAATGAATGTGTTTATGAAAGCGAGTGTAATGGCGAGTGTGCTGGTGTGTGTGTGTGTGTGTGTGTGTGTGCGTGTGTGAGTGTGTTGGTGTGTGTGTGTGTTTGTGTGTGTGCGCGCGCGCGCGTGTATGTGCGTACAGTTGTGTGCGTGTGTATGCGCGCACGCGCGACTGTCTGATAGGCACCGGCGCGGGGCGCAGCCCGCACGGACGCAGCTCTCAATCATGAGATTATTCTGCCCAATGATTTCCATTTCTTTTGGAAGTCCTCTGGTTTGTTCTTAAGTTGAGTTGCAAGTCGCTCTTTTTGCGCTTCACTTTTTAGATAATTTAAGAAGTGAGCAACAGTTGGTTTTTCATTGTTATTTCGTGCCTTGTAAATGACGGCCTTCGCTATTATATTGATTAAAGATTGTATCTGGTCTACTGCGTTTGGGAAAAACCATGTATCTATTCTAGGTCTCACATGCATTTGAAATTTTGAGAAAAGTTCAACATCGATTTGCTGCAAAAACTGTTTTGTGACATGACAATGCCAGAAAAGGTGTGTAATGGTTTCGGTTTCTTGTTTACAAAAGGTACATAAATTGCTCTCTGTTATATGTATGATATTCAGGAACGTATTAGTGGTGATTATTCTGTTAATTATTCGGTAGTGCAGATATAATAAGTATGGAGAACTTGTCGCTTTTTTTAGGTGCACTAAGCTACCTTTTTCGTGAAAGTTTATGTCTGAACGCCATTTCCGTTGTACATTGTTAAATGCATCGTTGGAATTCTTCCGTATTTCATTAACGAATAGGGTGTAACAGTGTCTATTAAACTTTGGTTTCCCAAAAAATAATTGCAATTTGTACGGAATATTTGGTCTTTCAAAAAATACTTTCTTTGCTTTTCTGACTTCTTCTGGCAGGCTTCGTATTAATGATTCGTAGCACAGGAATGTCATTGAAATTCTGTAGTGCAGTTTGATTTCTTCTCGAGTCATAATATTTCCAGTTTTTGGGTTGAACAGATCTCCGATAAATCGTAGACCACGCTGGTCCCATTTTCTAACGATTGATTTCTTAAATTTTGTGTAATCGGAATACCACAAAGGTTCACTGAAGATTTGACTGGTTTCTATTTGGGCAATTTTATGAAATCGAATGACCGCTTCAACGACTTCTTTCCAGAAAACATTCTGTACTTCAGTTCTAATTTCATTTAGTCTTGTTACATTACGTGTTAAAAGTAATTCGGGGTTTAAAAGTTGCGTATCACTTGAGGCAAGGCAACTGTTTGAAAACTTCGCCATGCGTTTTAGCCAAGATATCTTGAGACTATCTATAAAAGACTTTAAATCTATCATCTTAAGTCCGTCGAATTCAAGAGTTTGAATTATTTTCGTTCTTTTAATGCGGTCAGGTTTATTGTCCCAAAGAAAATTAAACAACAATTGCTCAATCTTCTTGACATACTTTTGTGATGGATTTGGGAGCGCTAAGAACAAGTGCACTAACTTGGATACAAGTATCGATTTTATTACTGTGATTTTTCCCAACAAAGTGATGTTTCGTCGTTTCCATTGCACGATATCATAACGCAGGTTTGCTAACTTTCTCTCTACATTATCGTCAGTTATAGTGTCTATATTGTTTTTGAAATATATTCCTAAAACTTTAAGTTCTTGGACCCATTTTAACTTATGCATAATACTTGTATTTATGTTAATCGGAGGTTGCTGACATCCCAAATTTAAACAAGAAGTTTTTTCCCAGTTAATTCGGAGTCCAGATTGCTTAGAAAATTGTGAGATTTCATTAATGGCCCCGTTTAACGAACGTTCTGTATTCTCAAGAAAGAGTATTGTGTCATCAGCATATTGGCTGATTCTTACTTCTGTGTTTCTGTTCAAACGAATGCCTGTTAACATTCTAGAGTTGTTTATCTGTCTTTCTAATATCAGCACCGCTAAGTTAAAAAGATGACCGGACACTGGATCTCCCTGTCGTATCCCTCTATTCAGGTATATTTTGTCTCCTAAATACCCATTCATGATTATCCTAGCAAAATTTTGTTTATTAAAGTACATTGTATTTAGAAGTCTTAAGAAATTATTGCCAAAATTTAACTCCTTTAATACTGTTCTCATATATGGCCATGATACCGTTTCGAAAGCCGCTTCGAAATCCGCAGCCATGATGATCCCCGCTTTGCTTTTTTCATTTACATGTGATATAACGTCATATAATAGTCGCGTGTTTTCGCCAATATACCTACCCTTTATATATGCCGATTGCGACGGGCCGATGATACGGTCAATTATTTTCTTAAACCTGATTGAGATTGCCGTTGAAATAATCTTATAATCTACGTTGAGCAGTGAAATGGGGCGCCATCCTTTAACAGAGTGTGTTGGTTTTCCGGCTTTAGGGATAAGTGTTATAATACCTTCTCGATGCGTTGCTAATAATTGCCCTCGATTTAAGTTTGACTTGAAAGCTCTATGTAGGAAAATACCTAACTGATTCCAGAAACAGCGAAAGAAATCAACGGTGAATCCATTACTTCCCGGGGATTTTCCTTTTTTCATTGAGTCCAGAGCAGATTTTAGTTCCCGTATGGTTATGTCTGTATCTAATTCATTCTTTTCGTTCTCTGTGAGAGATTGGTTGATGTTTTCTCGTATGAACTCTTCGTTCGAAGTTGTATTATGCTCTGAATATTTATCTTGCAGGACATTCGTAAATATGGAGAGTATATCCTTTGCTGTTGTTATTGTTTGTTCATTGTGTTTAATGTACTGTATAGACTTCTTAATTATATTTCGTTTTTCAAGTGACAAAAAATATTTTGTGTTCTTTTCTCCTTCTTCGTGCCATTGTGTCCTTGATCTAATGATAAGCCCTTCAACGTAAGGTTTTCGGTAGGTTTCTAACTCTTCTTGAGCTTTATTTAATAAACGTGCATTTTCTTCGCATTTATTTTGGTTGAAATTTGTGTGTGCTATTTCTATTTTGTTATTTAAATTTCTTTCTACTAATCGTCTTTCCTTTGCTTTTCTTTTGCAGTATCTTACTGTTTCTCCTGTTAACGACATAATAAGAGTCTCATAGAAGAGACCGTCCTCTATTGTAAATTCAACTGAATTGAAGTTATTTTCATTTTGTAGGTATTTTGCATTATATACTGGGATAGCATATTGACTTACTACATTTATTATTGTTGATTGTATTATGTTTATGTACTCATCCTCTTTTAATACTGATTCGTTGAATTTCCACAATCCTGGGCCTTTATTTATTTCCGCAATGTGTATGGTCATTTCTACTATACAATGATCGGTTTTATAACCGGGGTTAATCAAGACGTGTTGTACTAACGGCACCAGCGTCTCATCTACGAAAATCATATCCAATCTCCCACATCTCAATGGATTCCTTTTTGTCCATGTATACTGTAGGTCATTTGGATATAATTTTCGCCATATATCCTGAAGTGTGTTTTCATTCACAAAGCTACTGAAAACTCTTTTGGCATTTATATTGTGTTCGCGTGCGTAATGTAACGTGTCTTTATTGAAATTCATTACAAAATTGAAATCTCCGGCCAAAATGATATGATCAGTATGACAAGATTCAATGCGACTCTGAAGGGAAAGGTAAAAATTAGGATTATCTTCATTAGGGCCGTATATATTTGCAAGAAGGTATGTTCTCGTACCTATTTTGCATATTATTATTAAGAAGTTTCCACAATTAGCTTTTTGAATATCAATAAGTTCATGTTGTATATTGTGGTTGATCATAATAGCAACACCCCTACTACGATTTGTGTGGCACGAATGATAGGCTTTCCCTTTCCATAAGCTGTTAAAATATTGTGTTGAGTTTTCTGTCATGTGCGTGTCTTGAAGGAATAAAATATCGAATTTTTTAGATCTCAGATAACTCATTACGTCTCTCCTTTTCTTGATATTACTCAGCCCTCTGCAGTTTAATGTAGCAAATTTCAGTTCAGACATGTTTAGTTAAAGTTTGAAAGAGGCGCTCTGAAATAAAATTTAGAAGTAGAAACCACCGAGCCAGAAACGACCGCGCGGAAGCCGCGCGCCGCGCCAGAGTCGAACTCCGGCCTTGTATTTGTGCATATTGATGTGTGTATTTGTGAGTAGTTGTGGTGTGTTTGTGTGTGTGCATGCATAATATGTGTGTGCTTGCTAGAAGTGGGTGCAAAAAGTGCAAATTAGGCATACTAAAAAGTAGAAGAAAAGCAAATAAAAACAATAACGGGGACGGAGCCCACTGACATTCTCGAGTGGTCAAAATACGTTTAAACGGAGTGCAAAAATCAAGCAACAGGAGAAACATATCAAAGTCGATAAGTGGCATCGTGAGAAGCGAACGCTAGCTGAACACATGCGTGTAACTATCAAGCTAACAAGTTTTAAACAAATGACGTTGACTTCGCCTTGGAAGACGTAGCACGGGTGAGGACACAAACATTACTTCAGTTTGTAGCAAGGAGCGAGCAGTCCACAAATACATCAAAGAAACAATCACGCACAATCAAGCGAACCGGCCCCGCCCACAAAATGCCCCCCCCCCCCCAGCGTCTCCTCAAATACGTTTTGAAAAAAAAACGCCGAAAAAGTCCCCCACAGACGAAACCGGCCCGCCCAAACTACGCATATCCGCAGACGACCCGCTCCCCACCACACACTTGCCCAATATAACTACATTACCTCAGTTTGCTGTTGTCTCTCCTTGGAGCACAAATCAACATGATCCGAGTCCTCATCACTGACGCAGTGCGGGTGGCCGCTTCGCGCGGGCCACCGGGCCAGTCTCCGGGGCTGCAGCGATGTATCAGCGCTGGAGTGGCGTGTAGCCAAGCCCGCGCAGCTGCTGCAGGGAGTTGACTCTCGTTCCCACACCGTGCTGCTTCTCCTTGAAGAAGACCTGGCCACCGCGAGTGTAGACTGTAAAAATCTTCTTTTCTCGCTTGGCGGCCAGGAGAGACTGGAAGATGCTGCTCCGCAGCTTGGTCAAGGACTCGTTGATGAACAAGTCCCTACCCCGCAACTCGAGACGCCGGCTCATCACTACGTCGCGCACACTACCCTGTCCCGACTGCACAAAACGCACGATGACGCGATTGTTCGGGCCCGGAAGCCGATGCGCTCGGTCGATGTCTTTCAAGTTCATGCTGAGTCCGGGCATACACTGGTTCAATGTCGACACTACGAGCGCGTTCACGTCCTCTCTGTCTCCCCACGTGTCACCGCGAGCCGAGGACTGGTCACGCGTGTCACGCCGCTCACCACCAGCACCGGCCGCACACTGACCGGCTCCGCCCTCCTCGCCGGCCCGGCGGTCAGCTGATCGTGACTCCACCGCGCGTCCCGGGTCAGGTCCCGGCTGCCCGGCCGGCACCGCCGCGGGCGGCTGCCCTGGCAGGGGCGGCTCCAGGCGAGCCGCCCGGCGAGGCGCCATGGCCGGGCCGGAGAGCACGAGACAGGGCAAGCGAGAGTTGATTTCGGCATCCTCGACGCGCGCTTGTAGAGCCGAAATCTCCTGTCTTGACTGGCGAAGGTCGTCCGATAGCCGATCTATAATGTTGTCCCGTTCCTCGACGTGATGCTCGAGATCCTGAACGCGACCGAGGAGCTTCTCGATCTGAGCCGACATCCTCTCGCGGAACTCGTGGAGGTCTCTGGAGAGGGATGTGGTGACACGCTGCTCCAGATCCTCCACTGCGGCGTGACACAGCTTGGCCTTATTTTGATGACATTTTGATCGGCGGCAACGATTTTTCCGATGTGATGGGGAAGTTGGAGCTGGTTTTGAGCCGGCTACACGCTGCAGGTTTGACTATTAATTTGAGCAAGTGCTCATTTTTCCAGAAGAGCGTTAAGTTTTTGGGCCATGTGATTTCCAGTGAGGGCGTCGCTGTCGATACAGACAAAATCGACAAAGTGGCGAAGTGGCCTGTTCCGCGCACGGCCAAGCAGCTAGCCTCTTTTCTGGGAATGGCCAGCTACATGCGAAAGCATGTGAAAGATTTCGCCCTCATCGCCGCGCCTCTGCAGAAACTTCTGCACAAGGACACTCGATTTCAGTGGTCCGATGAGGCACAGACGTCGTTCGACCAGCTGCGTCGAGCATTGTGTGAGGCGCCGATCCTCGCAGTTCCCGACTTCAGGCCTGACTCTGGCACGTTTATTCTCGAGACCGACGCTTCTCTCGAGGCGGCTGGTGCTTGTCTGAAGCAGCGTTTTGGTGATCAGGAGAAGGTGATTGCCTATGGCAGTCATCGATTTTCAAAAGCTCAGACCAATTACAGCACCACTAAGAGAGAGCTACTGGCCGTGGTGATTTTTGTCGAGAAGTTTGCCCCGTACCTTCTCGGTCGACAATTCGTTATCCGCACTGACTATTCATCGCTCCGTTGGATAATGAATTTCCGCAACCCTACCGGCATTATCGCTCGTTGGCTCGAGATTCTCGCGCGATTTCAGTTCTCAATTGAGCACCGCCCGGGCGCTGAGCACGTGCTGGCTGACGCCCTCAGCAGACTCCCGGCTGATGACGTCACTGACAAGGCGTGTCAGACTGAGCCGCTCGGTTCTGAGCAGACACTTCGTGTGACTGCGACTGACTGGTCCACCAGCTTCATCAGCGCTGAGCAGGACGCTGATCCAGACATCTGTGAGATGACACGGCATCTGTCTGCGGGCAGGAAGCCGAAGAAGCGCGAGCTCCACTCGCCTGACGCGAGTCAATTCCTTTCGCAGTGGTCACGCTTGCGGCTGATTGACGGAGTACTGTACCGAGTTTACAGACGACAGCCGCATGACTCTGATCAGTTGCAGTTTGTTCTGCCCAGATCTCTGATTGCCGGTACGCTGGCATCACTTCACGCCGGACCAGCTGGAGGCCATTTCGCGGCCGATAAGCTATTTGAGCAGGTCCGCCTCAGATTCTGGTGGCCCAAGATGAGAACCGCCATTGACGATTTCTGTAAGCACTGCTCTCAGTGTGGATCCAGGAATGCTCCTATTCCCGCGCCCAGAGCGTCTCTTGGCGAGCTCTCGGCGAGTGAGCCACTCGAGGTTGTTGGCCTCGACATTCTCTCGTCTCTGCCGGAGACGGCCAGTGGCCACAAGCATATCCTGCTGGTTGTTGACCATTTCTCTCGGTGGGTGGAGGCTTACCCGCTGAAGACGCAGGAGGCAACTGAAGTTGCATCGGTGTTTGTGAATGAGTTTGTGTCCCGATTTGGTTGTCCCAGACGGGTCCACTCTGATCGCGGAGGTTGCTTTGTTGGGGAAGTAATGAGACTGACTTGTGAGATGATGGGAATTGATCAGTCAAAGACGACTAGTTTTCATCCCCAGGCCAACTCCATCGTGGAGAGGACCAATCGTACGCTGCTGAGCATGTTTTCAAAGTTTCTCGAGAGCCATCAGCATGCCGAGTGGGACCGGAATCTACCACTGTTACTGCTTGGGTTGCGCTCCCAAGTACACCGGCCACTGGGCGTTTCTCCCTATTGTGTCCTGTTCGGGCGTGAGCCTCGTCTGCCCGTTCAGCTTGAGCTCGGTGAGCCGATCAAAGGTCGGACAAAGTCCATCACTGAGTACTTGGACGAGCTCAGATCTAACCTAAGGAGCTTCCACAGTGCGGCTCTTCAGAAGTCGCGAGAGAACCATAGGAAAAACAAGTGTATTTATGATCGGAGAATTCATGATTTCAATTTCATGCCAGGAGACAAGGTTTATTTACACAAAGGCGTGGTTCCCAGGGGAGCGTACTACAAGTTTCTGAGACCCTGGAAGCCGGCAGTCGTTGTAGACAAGGTGGGAGAGTTAAATTATAGGATACGAGTGCTAGGTGCAAAGTCGACATTGCTGGTCCATCACAATCGTCTCAAGCCTCGAGTGTGTGATGACGTAGATCCAGCGCCGGGACAGTCGACTCCCGCCCCAGTGGGAGGTGGGACTCGCTCGGGCTCTGCGCTGAGGGGTAGAGGTGGCATTGACAGTGAGATAAATGGGTTTCAGTGGAATGGGCATTCAAGTGTACCAGCTGAACCTGTGAATCCTGTCGAGCAGCCAGACCGAGCCCCTCATCCGTTCCTGATCCCGTCTTCTATGCTTTTCACTCCCCAAGTGATGTGTGATACTCAGGCGAGCTCGAGAGATGAGCAGACGGTTGTGGGTCTCGCGAGGCCACTACCCGCTCCCCGTAGGTCAGCTAGGAGCACAAAGGGCGTGCCTCCAGACCGCCTGACCTATGACTAGTTTTGCTGTTTGTGTGTTAGTTAGGTGAGTAGAATGCGTGATTGTTCAGCGTGATATTATCGGACAGCAGTTACTGATAAGTGATATGGGCATTGTAGCGGACAGCGTCTGAATTGTATACGAATTCTAGTCGGTGTTGTGCCTTTGGTGAATGAAGGTAGCGCTCGCCTGTGCTTGGAAAGTTTCTGTACCGGAAATGGCTGATAATCATAACGTTTCTGAGGTCGTCATCTAAAGACGCATTAGTGACATTACTGATGACGCGGTGTGCTTGCTGCGCCTCTGTGAGTGTTGGTGATCCGGCTACCGAAGTACGGTTACTCGCGTGTCTTTTTTTCATTAGGGGGAAGAGTGTAAGTGGTGCACTGTTTAACGCGTTATTATTATTTAGTTGTCGCTTTCCTTTTGTCCGGCGGATGTGACGTCCTGCGCGACCTGTCACGTGACCGCCCGGCGCCGACCAATCGCGTGCCGTCCGGCCCTGAGCCGGCCGGGGGTCGGGGCGTGTCCGCGCAGGTGGGCTATTTCCGTGCCGACCGCTGTGAAGTGCACATGGTGATTGAGTGCGTCTGATCTCGAACGGACGCGGTTTGAAGGACGCGGTTTGAAGGACGCGGGCTTTGTTGGCCAGACTATGGTTGTAATAAATTAGAAGATGACCGACTGCTGTGTTGGCCCGCGTGCTCGAGAGCCGACGCCGACGTCGTCGCCCCGGCCCACGCTTACACATGTGCATGGCATGCGATACCTGTCAGAAGAGCAAACGAACGTATGCACCCAAGCAGACGATGCAACAGTACGAAACAGGCGACGTATCACCTCGGTCAAGCATAGCCCTCGACATAGCCACCATGCCCAGGGCGCCAGACGGCAGCCGTTACCTCCTGGTCATTGTAGACATGTTTTCCCGCTACGTTGAGCTCGTTCCGCTCAAGGACCAGTCGGCAGAAAGCATATGTAACGCAGTAAGGTCCGAATGGATTCACAGACATGGGCCACCACTCCGCATCATTACTGATCAAGGGAAAAATGTAGATGGTCAGATGATGAGCCAGCTGTGCGAATCCTTTGGCATTGAGAAACGGAGATCGTCACCGTACCACCCAGAGGGGGACGGTCTCGCGGAACGCACTATCCAGACTGTGAAACAGCTTTTGAGGTGCAAGCTGCAAAGTCAACAAATGGTAACAGATCAGTGGCCTGCTTTGCTTAGTGAAGTGCGAAGTATTTATAACTCGCTGCCTAGCAACTCAACAAAATATGAACCCAACGAACTCATGTTCGGCGTGAGCGTTCGGACACCGGTGGGGGGCGGCCGGGCCAGGGACGGCATAGTCGCCGAGCAGAGCTTCAGCCCTGAAACCCACTCTGAGGAAACACAGTTCAGGCTGACGGAACTGCACAGTCAGGCAAAGAAAAACTCTTCAGCGGCACATGCCTCTTCTAAGTTTTACTACGACCAGGGGAAGAAGGATAGCGATGTTAGGGCGGGTGATTATGTGTATCTGCGCAAAGAGGTTAGAAACTCCTCTTTGGACCCTGTGTATGATGGGCCATTCCTGGTTAGCAGCAGACGTGGTGCAAATGTGCTCTTAAATATGCAAAGTGGGGAGCAAGTGGTGCACTTGAACCGCTGTAAAAAGTGTGTAAACCGGGAACAGATTCCTGACGCGCCGCCTGTACCGACAGCCCCATCCGTAGCCGGCTCCTCTTCCGGCTCGAACGTTGGAACTGAGGACCGCTCCACTCAGGATCCTGGTCCCGTTCGTCGAGATGAAGAAGAGGTGTCACGGGGGGTGTTGCTGCACTGCCCACCCTCCTCTGTGGCCCGTCCGGAGGTCATGAGCGAGCTGGGCGACACGGCTGACTACCAGGTGGCTGCGGGGCGTCGGTACCCTACTCGCGCTCGCAGGCGACCACAATTCCTGCGGCTGTAATCTCCTTGTGGAGTGAGGTGTTCGAAGCTCGACGAAAGTAGCGCACGGTTGAACGTTCTCAATGCTGTTGCGACGTGTGTTTTGGCGACGGGGTGATGTTGTGAAGTATATCAAATTAAGAGTTCTGTCATGCAGCTGTCACGCGCACGTATATATTTGTAATTGTGTGCTAGAAGACAAGAATACCCGGGGATGTGCTTTGGAAGTTAAACACTGTTAACAATGCATTGATTATGCAACATATTATTGTTTATTTCTTATGAATAAACTCTCACTGTCATCTTAAAGCGCGTTAATGATCAGTGTAGAAAGCTTTCCAACAATACCAGAAAAGGAACCACAGTTATAGCCATTTAAAAAATTGATGTGTGGCATTTTTCGCTATATTCGATGACCTATATCTCAGCGATACGTTATCAAATTTCGAAAATATTATACGTAACTCAGTTTTGAACCATGCTCAGTCTGCCTACAAATTTTCAGAAAAATCGGAGGGAATGACGGATTTCGGTGTTTGATTTGACGTGGAATGCCCCCGTAATGAACGCGATTGGTTTCAATGGCCGTTTCACGACGGGACTTTTGCGGTGGAACCATATTTGATACCTGGAAAGTACCAACCCTTTAAGGCATAATAATCCTTACAACTGAAGTCGTTTGCCTTTAACCCTCGCCCGCACATGCCATTTTCCCATCCTAGAACGCACATAGGGGGGGGGGGGTTGCCACCCCCCCCCCGCGCCATTTCGTTCCTGTTGGAGATAGAGCTTAGCAGTAAAGACCAAAAAGATTCTTTGGGAAGAGACAAATCCAATGATACCCAGTTTTACCTTCTCAGGTCAGTCATTGACCTTCCAGGTCAGGTCAAACTAAAAAATGTTGCTGTTTTGGGTCACTGTTGGATATCAAGTGCGCTGCTTATCAAATACCGATGACGATGCTGTTTTCTGGTGCCAAGCCAGCTAGAACCTTTTTGTCACACTATACGACCACAATTTTGCTGCTGAGGTCATTTCAGGTCAAGTTAGGTCAAGGTCAATTATATGTGTTTGTATGTCTGTGTATGTCTGTGTGTATACTGATGTGTGCACCGATTGTTTTTGGGTCCATATCACATGAAATCATGATCTGAGAAGCTTTTACCAAAAATGCAGTCAAAAAACTTCACAAAAAGTAAATTCAGCTTGCCTAAAACGCAATTATCTTAGATGACCTAGGTTGACCTTGACCCTGACCTTGACCCCTGTACATCGTCGAACAACATGTTCCATGATAGGTGGGAGGTAAGACTGGCAAAAAAAGGCCGAAATCAGGGTGTCAAAAGCTCACAAGGCCCATGGCAAACGCAAGATGTTGAGAATTGGCCATTTGGGTCATGACATGACCTGAAAAACAAGGTCATATCTCCGAAACCAAAAATCACAGAAACTTGAAATTTTCAGTGAACATCAAGAAAGGATAGACGAGCAGCTATACGAAAAATCAGCCTTCTAGCTCTAAAAATGTTGAGTGCACAGCAGAAAGACTGCCTGGGGGGGGGTGGCAACCCCCCCCCCCCCATGTGCGGGCGAGGGTTAAAATATTTTTAAAAGCTGTAAAAAGCTGTAAGATAGAGGGAGGGGGAGGGAGAGATAGATGGTAGGGGAGGGAGAGATAGAGGGAGCCCGTGACTTCTTGCCTCAGCTTGATGTTTACGTGTGTCACGATCGGACCAATTTATCTGCCAAGCCCGTTATCAACATGCTCCAACTTCCAAATAACCGGAGGTTGTTTGAAATAGAGTATAGACAAATACCTAGGGGAGAACCGTCCAAAACGCCCCCTTAACCTATTACTGCAGTGGGGTGGGGGGAGGCGAATCGGCCCCACCTGTAGGTTTTTTGCTCTCGACGGAAAACCACTTAAGCTAGGGGCTTGAAATTCGATGACTTTCCCTTGTCATTAATTGGGCACATTGTGTCAAATTTTTGAGTTTCTAGCTTGCGCAGAGGCGTCTCCAGGACGAGTTTCTCGGGGGTAGTTTTGGCCCAGCTTTGACTGTCCCGACATTGGCCGCTAAGCAGTGACTTAGTTAGGTTTGTACTGGTGATCAGTGGCACCACCCGTCATATGTATGCACCTAAAGACTATGTGACGTCATTCTACAATAAAAATATTGGAATAGGCGGACCCAGGTACCTAAGGAAGAGGGGTAATCTCAATGTACTGCCCCCCATCTTAGTGTGCCTGAATCCGCCTATCCTATGCTTAACGAAAACGTATATTTTGTGCTCACGTTGCATATATCATGTCATAAGACACATGACATACCATGACCAAAACTCAAAACATCATCCCAAGTTAGGTTACCTGAATCCGCCTATGATTTTTGAAACACCAAAAAGCCGGAATATATATGATGGCTTAGTTCATGAAGAAGGGTCCCCTGCAGTTTCATCAAACTCAGTCAACAAATAAAGAAGCTATAACATTTTCAGTGATGAGGTGCAAAACGTGATTTTTTTCTCGAAAATTTTGCTTTCAGGACCCTCAATTTTGAACTTTTTTTGACTTTTTATAGCGAATCTGAAGGTTAACGATGAGAGCGATCGAATGGAGTTTGTCCCATTAGGATCGGACATTTAGTTTTCGAGCTATCAAGGGGGGCCGAATCTCCCCCCCCCCCCCCCACCAGTTAACGTAGTCCACAAAGCCCACCAGTAATATAGGGTTAAGGAAAAACAGTATGTCACCACTAAACTGGTTATTTCACCATGCCGTTTTGGGCATTTTGTTTAAATCTTATTTATTTTCCAACCATTGAACAAAATAATACGCAAGGCAACATCATGCAGCACATGATGTTGCATTCCGGCAAGAATGAGCTTTTGCAAGACCTCTGCAAACGGGGCGTTTTACAATACGGGTGTTTTAAAACGCCCCACTTTGGTTGTCACCTGTTGATGAGTTTCGTTTGCATAAATATTGCACGAAGTAGGATTTAGTTTTCAGCCTACTATTCTATTATTTAGGTAAGTAGAAACTTATTAAGGTCAGGAGCATGGCCTTCGGAGAAAAGAGTTAAGATGAAGTACCGTTTCGAAAACAAACGCTACTTCAGCATTTGCAAGCAAAGTTATATCGCTCAATAAACTGACCCATTGCAAAAAAAAATCACTGTTTCCAATATTTTTGTCACCTCTTTGCCCGACAGCAACAATGCATCGCAATTAAGCCACTTTTGGAATGCAAGACATTTTTACATGTAAAAATGGTATTGGCGTTTTAGAAACCAGGTGCCGAGGCGTTTTGCGAATTTTACAATGCCTCTGTGTGGCGACATACCTATCTGACAAATCAGCAAACATGGAACAGTCATTTCGCACTGCTCTTGGTAGACAATGCTTCGGTCTTGCCTACCGAAGCATCTCAGATCAAAGTGACAACTGAACAGTGAATTAATTTAGTTTTTAGTACAGATATTTACATATTTAAGAAATCTCATTAAATCATGTTTTTGGCTATAAAATCACCCCAATGATACCTAATGTCGCCCACCAAACTTCATCAACGTTTTGCTTCCACAGCACCTGTTTCATCAGACATCACCTGTGATGAATTTATCAAAGGAAGAAAACAACTGTGTCATAAATAATGGCATGGGGCGTTTTACCTACCCTGGGCGTTTTACACGGTTCTCCCTTACTATTCGTTAGTAGTTCCGGTGTTAGTTGTTACAATACTATCGGGAAGTATTGCCTTGTCCAATATCATGTCACATCCTACCTACCTACCTGCGTTCATGTTTGTTTCTTTTGTTTACGGCAAGCTCGGCCTCATCAAGTTCAAGTTCAAGTTCGTTTATTCACGTCGAATCCGCTCTCATGCGGCTTTTCACCAACGCACGTGGAAATGGTAAAACGGGAGATGGAGAACACACACTCATCATACATAACTACATCAGAAATTCACGTCATCATCGGGAAGATTCACCACACCGTTAACTATGGCGATTATGTCTGGGTCGCCAGCAGGTGCGCCCTGGCTGCTCGTTTAAAGGACGACTGGCCATCATACGTCGCACAGAACTCATTGAATGCATTGGCACCGCTATACACTAGCTGCCTTCTACCCGCCTCGGTGCGTATCCGAGGTAGACGCAACCGCTGTGCGTACCGCGGGTGTTATGGCCGTGATCGTCTGCGGTTTCCAGCCTGGATGCGATATTCGTCGGCTGTCCAGTTTGTCGAATGGTTCGCACGATACATATTCTGTGATTACGGGCTAGGTTTGTCGCGCTCAACCACTTCAAAACTTTCAGCACATCGGTCACATGACTGTACTTCCGGCGACCGCTTATTACTCGCGCACTGAAATTCAGTACTCGCTGCACACGACTGAGTTCAGTGGCGCCGCATGTCCCGTAGATGGCTATACAATATCTCAGTGTGGACACGACAAGTGAGGTAACGATCGGCTTCAGTGTGAAGGGTAGCAACACATGTCTGGCGTGGTTGAGTGCTAGCAGCGCCATCAGTTTGGACTATTGGATGACAGGATAGGGACAGGGTGGAGACATTTGACTGAGCGAGTCACTGCCCGTAGACGGTACTCTCCAGTGGCGCAGACCGCTCTGTCCGGTGGGACGGGGCTGTCCTAATGGGACACTGGGACAGCCCGCCCTGCCACTCAGTATGCGCCCCGCCCCCTCCCCCAGAGAGGATGCAGGGGCATTCCACGTCAAATCAAACACCGAAATCCGTCATCCCCTTCGATTTTTCTGAAAATTTGTAGGCAGACTGGGCATGGTTCAAAACTGAGTTACGTATAATATTTTCGAAATTTGATAACGTATCGCTGAGATATAGGTCATCGAATATAGCGAAAAATGTCACACATCAATTTTTTAAATGGCTATAACTCTGATTCCTTTTCTGGTATCAAAATGATATTAACAGGGTCTTATAGGCAATTGATAAGGCTTTGATTTTTAATTATAAAATTAAATTGAAGTGACCTTGAAATGCATTTGACCTTGAATTAAAACAGAAAAATTTAAATAGCAAAAAACACGTCACCTTCGATTTGGGTAATTTTTACATATTATGTCCGTCACAATGTTCCTAACCATCTGTGAAAAAATTGGAGTGGGCCATTCATAACTTTCGCGGCAAACGCCGTTTTCATGCATCAACATCACGCAACCGCGCGTGACCTTGAAAGACAGAGTCAAGACATGCTTGCTTGTGTACACTTTCTGAAATGAATGATTGCTGATTAGTGATATCCCAAACTCTGCGAGGATGGAAATGCATAGTCATCGTAGTCAAGCATTCACGTTCCATAGTAAAAATGTCTCAGGCAAACGGTATTTTGCGGTGAATTTTGAGCCGTGTGGAAATGCATCATAAAGTAAATTCAACGAAAACATTATCACGCAACGATATCTTCACGTCTTTTGATCTTCACTATACGAAAGAACATACATTTTTTAGTATGTATGGGGAATTTCTAGTTAATCCAATAATAAATATGGCAGTTAGAGGCCTGCTAAGAGTAACATGTCGCCGGCTGAGGCGGGCTCGGCCGATGCGGGAAACGCAGCAATCACAATTTTGTGTTTACACGTTCATATTTCAATTGTTTACCAACCGATTTACAAATTTCTTGCGCCATAAGATTGCCTGTACATTTCTTAGTCTTCCCACAAAATTTGACGCGAATCGAACGTAATCAGCGGTAGGGAGCGCGATGTAAAGACGGAACCGTTCCGTTCCGTCCCGGCACAGTCTACAATTCAGGCGGCGCGTAGCGGTCGGCGCCGGCTGCCGAGTCGCCGGGTCGCTGCGGCGACAGGATGTTCACTTTACACCGCTATTACTAGAACAATTGTGAACCGATTTTCTTATTGCTTGCACGATGAGATGCCCCATTCAATTCTTGACAGGTAGCCATAATTAATTTCGCATTAATCTTATGAGATATTGGCGAAAAACAGGAGGGGTGGGCGAAATTCGCTCTTCCCCCCTCCACTGCGCGTGCTAACATACGTTTGCATATGTGCAATTTTCTTCAAAACTTATGAATGGCCCACTCTAATTTTTTCACAGGTTATTAAGAATATGGTAGGCAATAAAATATATGAAAATGAGCCAAATCGAAGGTGACGTGTTTTTTGCTATTTCAATATTTGTGCTTAAGAACAGAGTTAAGCAAATTTCAAGGTCATATATTTAAGTAGGTGCAATTCTAAACAAATGCTTAAGAAATTACCTAAACAGTAAGGTTTATTTCATTCAAATCAAACAAGTACAACCAAAGTTATGGTCGTTCAAAAATATAAAGATGCAACATTTTGTAAAAATTTGATGCCCTATATTTAGAAGACCTGTGGTCAGAATGTGCA
This sequence comes from Amphibalanus amphitrite, assembly GCF_019059575.1. Lineage (NCBI taxonomy): Eukaryota > Metazoa > Arthropoda > Thecostraca > Balanomorpha > Balanidae > Amphibalanus > Amphibalanus amphitrite. Next base: position 413,253 of record NW_024881954.1, on the reverse strand, counting down.
AAAAACATCAATGTAATGCCCGGGGCCACACAGGAACTCGCTCACCAATTTATAATGAAATCGCTGATGGTAAGGTGCAAAACAGCCGATTTTTGTTCGATTTGACGTGGAATGCCCCTGCAGTCAAATCAAGGGCTTGCCCACACCACTGGTTGTCTGGTTGGTCCGTCAGCCGTCAGCCCGGAGGACCTGGTAATGTTGTTTGTGAGGGAGAACGGGGAGAACGTGCAAGCGGTATGCGGTGGTTGGATGGTCACATGCAGCGTCATCTGCACCATAATAATTTACGTAGGTGGCAGCACAAGCTACCAGTCTGGCAGACACCGTGCGTTTTAGCGACATCTTCTGAGTGACATGAGAAGCACTAGTCAAACAAAAGAATACCTGGGCGTCGGCCTTCTCCTGGCCTTGAGCACCAGCATGAGTGTATATGGATTGAAAGCCTCATCTTCCATCAGTCATAAAGCAAAATCGAAATCCGCCTATGTTTATATTCAAAACAACTTGAACACCTTTTGCTGATGACTGCATTTTGAAATACTTTTAATTTGACGTCATATGCTTCAACAATTTTTGTCAGTTGAGTAGTCAGCTGTTTTCGCAAGATGGCGATAGAGACAAATGCTGCGCATTCACCCTCAGTTTGTTTGGTGAGCGCGGTGGGTGAGGTCGGTTCGCCAGTTGGTCGCTGATTAAATATTTATCAGTGCTCGAGTGGTGATATATGTGATGAGGATCGGGAGAAAAGGACTTCGGCCACTATTTGCCCTAAAAAATTGTCATTTGGACGAATAGATTGATGCGCAGTGCTAAAGGAAATCAATTTTGATCTGAACGGGGTTTGTGCGGTTTGCTGCCCTTTTTTAACCGTTCTCGATTGTTATGGAGATTCAGCCCGTGTGTCATCTGTGAGTTCATCAAAGGTGAGACTTTTATTTTCTATAGACATTGTGTCATGATAACACTGGGGCTGTGGTAAGCGCAATGCTGTCAATCAGTAACACTCCAACTTGAACTAACAAACTTGTCTGCAGCGGGCGCTATACAGGGACATCGCTAGGGGGGAGGCATGGCCCTCCCTGAAGGCTAAAAGTAAAAGAAATAAAATGAAAAAGTTAATAATGATATAGTGGGCCAAATCTGATGAGTTTTCCTTTTATGGAGGGGTACGGCACTAGGCTGCTACCTGTGGCCCCTCTCTGAGCAAAATCCTTTCTATGTGCCTGGCAGTATATGGTAACTTGTCTCTCTAAATTTCTGTGCATCTTTATTAAGTCTGTAAGCAAGTTCTCATGGGATATGTCATAGTAACTTTTCACATTGTGTAGATGTTGTCCTAAAACAAAAAGGCAGGTAAATTGAAATGTTTCAAGGCTTGAATGTTCTGATACTTTGTTTCCATTAAATTCAGAGTTGGAGTGCATGACATTTCAGTACAAATGACTATCAGTTATTTCCTAATCTAAGCCATCAAGTTATGGTAACAAACTTGGTATTCTTATTACTTTTCCCAGGATTATTCGAACATCCTCTGCCCTGTAAATGTCACAGTTGCATTGTGGCCAACCAAATCAATTTATAGAACATAAGTAGAGGCCTGTTCTGTAGCTCATTTTGTAGAGACGAGACTTGGACTTGTGGTGGTGAGGGCTTTGTTTTTGTTGCTCTGTGTTAGTTATACCATTATTGGTATACCATTGGTAGATTCACAAGACTTCCAGCAGGGATGGTCTGCAGTTGGTGGTAGCAGCCGCAGCTAGTAGAGTCATTTAAGTGGGGCTGGATGTACCTTGTTTTCATGGGTATGCTAAATTTTTACTCCTAAACTCTCCCCATTTCCCAGAATTGCCTAAACAGATGGTAGGGGCAGGCCCCTATGGAGTGAGCTGTGCCTAGCACAGGCTCCAGCTCCCCTCAACTTGTTTATTCAAATGCCCAACCCAAATGTATGAAAAATCTTACCTTATAGGTACCTACTTAACAGCAACAGCTGCTTTTCACCTGGTAGAAGGTGCCCAGTGCCCACTGCCCAAGTCAAAGAATGCCAAGGGGCTACCTGCTCTAAGGTCTCACAGAAAAAAGTTACCACTTACCAGGATGGTAGGTAAGTGGTAACAGTTATCTGCACCAAATGGCTATGAAAAGACCTAAAAATTAATAAATAGCTATGCTACATGTCTTAAAAATCAGGATGGTTCAAAGGTGAAACAGTGTAAAAGAAGATCATTTGTTAACTGGCAAGAGTTGAAAGTCTCATTTACCTGCTGTAGAGTGTTTTATTTGTTGTGTTTTGTCATGTTTGCGAAGAACATTTTACTCTGATAAGTCTATATTCAACCCATGTGGCAAGGTGATCTGAGAGAAATGGTGGTGGGGTGCCCAGTTGTTCTGAAGGATGAACCCCAAGGCCACTGTGTCGCACTAGCTGACTGGCCTGGGGGAGGGGGGGGGGGGGTGCACTCCATGAAGTTATTCCACTTCTATCTCGGCTACCAGTTCAAGTTGTTGTCCACTGTCCAGCTCAGACAACTACCTTAGGAAAAAAGCAAATCAATGGGTTGTGATAAATCAATGGGTTGTGATAAGAAGACTGTCGAATCACTCGCCATCACCCTTTGAAAGCTGTCCCGGCAGCCCGCACCGCGCAGTCACCACTGCAAGCCGGGCGCACCTCTGCGGCTTACCTGGCAGCGGCCCACGGCGATGGCAGATAAAGCCAGAAAGGTGTGACAACTGTCGGTCGGCACGCGACTTTCCATCGGTCGCGTGCGCTGGTGTCACATACCGTCAGAGCCGCGGTTTGGCTCCCGGTGGACTGGACTGTGAACGGTGACCGCGGGGACAGACTGGCGGCGGGGGTGGGAGAGAGAGGCTCGATCGGTGTCAAGGTTTACTGATGAAGTTTTAGGCGTTACTGTTGAGTTGTTTCTCAGCAGCTTCTAGCTAATCCTAGTAGGTACCTACGGTGCTGGTGGTCTTACACTCGTTATTGCATGCGACGCCATCCACAATCCGGATTAGCAGGCATTCCGGTCTCATTGTCAGCAAGTCATCACATTTGCGGTTGGGCTCTTTTATTTAAGCCCGTACTGGTATTTCACTTCGTCGGTCGTCGCCTTTTTTGAAAACAACAGCTGGGTAACATTTCAGATATTCGCGAATTATTTGATACCGTAATATGTTGCATTCCTGTCTGATCTGAAATAATTATTTTCGTCTCATTTCCTTACCGGAAGCTGGACTCAGTCATTCTGAAGCCTCACTTGTGCTGTCTTCTGTCGCGTGCTCCGATGTGCGGTAATTATTGCCTGGGACTGTGCCGCTCGCGCAGGTCCAGTGGCTGGCGTGTCTCCGTGTCGTGTCATCTGGCCAACCGGCTGGTAGTTCTTCCTTAGACAGCAGCACGCTCTCGGCGGCGCTCCCGTGTCAGGGCGCCTCATCCGCCAGTGTCGCAGTACCGGTCTGCCACGGCGCCACGCGCTGACAGCTGCCTGTGTATCGTGCTGTAGTCTGTGCAGCAGCCAGTATTATTTGCAGGACGTGCTAGCGACGCTGTGTGGAAGTTTGGTGAAGTGAGTGAAGCAGCTCGTCTAGCAGTGGTAGTGCAGACTAGTGGTTAAGTGAAGTTTGATAAGATGCAGCGGAGGTTTGGCGAATTGAGTGAAGGTGATAGTCGTCCGTGGCGAGTGAGGCCGCCGCTACAGTGAATCGCCGTGGCAAGGAAGACACAGGAAAGACTGAAAGAGCATTACTTAGTTTTCTTTTGTTGAACGGATGTACTGTTGTGCTGTGAAGCGGATTTCCGTTCACCGTCCGGTCCTGGGTGACCGGGCGTAGTGCAGTAACGCCTTGGCTGACGGAACTCAGCTGTCTCAGAAGCGCAGCTAAGGTGTGGCGCTCGTTTCCACGGCGGCGGGCGGGGACGGCGGCTCCCTGCCCGCCCGATTGGTGCCCATGGTGACCCAGGAGGATGAGATACCTGACCCGGTGAATACCGCCACCCTAGACAGGGGGCGTGCTCTGACACGGGCCGGCTGTATTATACGACTGGAACGTTGTAATGGACGTAGTTGCTATGCTCGGGGCATGTCAGCGTTGGGTTATATGCGGTGTCGGGTGATGTTGCCAAGTGGTGATTGTGTTTTAATGCTCTTAAGTGTTTGTACTCTGATCAGTATTGTCTTATGACCTTCGTACGTCCGTTTTGCAGGCTGAGATGGCGGATACAAGCAACAGTAAACGCCAGGGAACTAGGTGAGTAACCGACTGACTGCTGTTGGGTGTGAGCTGTCTTTCGTCATAGTGGCAGTGTTAAGAACCGAGTGCCTGCCCACCGGACGCAGTAAGACTTCACCAATGGCATTGCGTCCGGTCGGCCTTTCAATCAATGGACATCGTGGGTACTTGGTGTGGACGCCGGGTCGATCTTACTTTGAGTCGCAAGTACACCCCTGTCACCTCCCTGGAGTAGACAGCAGCAATTGAATTATGATGTAGTGGTACCTTGCCTATCATTGACTTATCGCACATGTAGCCGGTAGTAGATGTCCCGGCTATTTTCCTAAAACGCACGCGTTCCTAGTTTATTCGAGATTCACGCGCAGCTGTTATCGTTGGGACTCATTTCCGAGGTGCAGCTTCTACTGGTTATATAATCGCAATATGCGGTCTTCTCCGGAAATTAAAACGCGCCTGGTTACTTGTGGCATATTCTAAGATTCAGGCGTCTTGCGGCTCACTCTTGAGATTCAAATCCCCCTGGTATCCGTGGTCCATTTCCGAGATTAAAGTTTACCCCTCGCCGGTAGCAGTGGGCCGTTGAGACCGAGGTGAGGGCCCAGTTGAGGTCCGGGAAAAGCGTATGCCGGTGGTCGTTTTTGTGCGGGCGCGCTGCGCGCGGGCGGCGGCTGGCGGGCGGCCCCCGGACCTGTTGTTGTCATTGTTGACCGCAGCTCCGCCCTGCCGCCGATGTGACGTCAGAGTGACTTGTGTCCTCTGCGGCGGCCGCGAGACGGTGCCCGCCCGTCCGCCCACTGCGGCTCACTCTCTGGAAGGCGCCTCTCCACTCCGGCTAGCGTCACCGGGCAGTGGGCATTGGCCAGACATTGCCAGCCGAGAGCAGGACCATGTCGGGGGCTCCAGTGATCCCAGATATGGCTGCATATGGCAGCGATATTGTCACCGTGGATACAGCTCTGCATCTAGCTGGACTGTCGACACTGCCGTTTGGGACGCCACGAGGATGGCTATTGGGTTGTCTGATTTGACATTGCCGTTATTTCCCCGTTAGGAAGCTGCTGCTGCAGTGGCGGTGCGACCTGTCGTGGAGCCGCTCCCACCCGGTCCAAACCTGTCACCTGCCGGGGCGACCCTATTGCTGGCTGCTAGTTGCCAAGCTAGTTGCGGCGTATGCAAAGTTACGATGCTGTTCAACGCAAAGTTGAGGTGGTGACCATAAGGTCGATTATCCATTTTTTAGTGTTACTTACCTGTGGCGACGTTTTCGTTGGTCCGTTGGACAACCCTATGCAATCGTATGGTAGTGAAAAACCGACACGGGTCAAAGCCTTGCGATAGCCAGTAGTTCAACTGGAGTCGCCAGAACTGTATTTGTCTATGATGCACCTTGCACAGAGGATAAGGCGCGGCAAGCCGAATGGAAATTTGGTTGGGAATTACGGTTCTCCCTCATTGTTTTTAACTTTATTTATCAAATTCTTTTTCCCAGTTGGCTTGTCTATCATTCCTTTTCCTAGAGATCGTCGTGCTTTTTACGGCGAATTCTGTCTTGTTCATCGCTACTGCATGATTTATTTTTGTGCCGAAAAAGAGAGGCATCCGAACCGTGTCCGTTAAGCGGTGTATGCTGTCTGTTTATTTGACTTATGTCTGTAGGGACACCCAAATAAGTGGACCCCTATTCACCTCATCTATCGTCGTCGGCTTACCAACGAGGTTCCTGTACTGGCGAATATGATTTGTCGACCCGTCTACGTCAGTTAATGCCAAAAATAAACAACGATCGAAACAAAATGTAAAGCAGCGCCGTGGACGATGTGGGTATTGCAGCAGCGGGCCGTGCTCCTTTGCATTACCCTCGGCTGCGCCCTTCGGCTAACGGAGCAGTGTCACGCAGAGTCGGCGCGTGGTTGCCGAATTAGCCGGGCTGCGCGCCGTGCATGGTGAGCTGTGTGCCGCCCGCTGCTGGTGGGCTGATGACACAGCCAACCAGTGCCTCCCCCGGGAGCCGGCTAGGTTTGGTCTCCATTGATAGCACGGCGCCGGCGGCCGGTGTCGGCCCCGCTCTGCTGGTTAGTCACAGCCAGAACCGTGCTACCTCACGGCGCCGGCACCGTAAACAGTGGGCCAGTGACGGTTCTAAGAACGGCCACTGTGCCAAACGCGCGGTCCGAATACAGGAGCTGTCTGGAAGGCGGCTGCCGACCATGGGCACGTCCGAATGAGGCTGTTAAACCGTGCTCTGTGAGGTGCCGAGGGACTAAATTTAAACCGTGCCTCCAGCTTTGCAGCTTATAGGTCTTCATTAGCACATTGGGTATTCAAATGTTGGGCAGCTATTTCCATCATCCACGAAATAATGGAAAGTGTTCGCTTTTGCGAAGTCACGAAGTCGTTTTGGTGGACAGACCACGTCTCATTGAAAATATTTTGACAAAGCCACGCGAGATCGTAATTATTTCAGAATGTCTTAAAGGACTAAAATGTTGTTAAAACCAGTTAAATTGTGCCCGACTTTATAGATTGGATGACCAGGAACACGGTTCTGGCATTTATTTTTCATTAGACATCTTAGGCTTCCCATATTCCAAACACAAGCTTTCAAATATGTGACGTCACAGCCCAAAATTACCTCCTTCCCCAGGCCACATTACTGTCATAAAGCTGATTCTTTTTACTCTGTAGGCACCACAACAAAGTTCAGACCAAGTTTTAAGTGATTTTTCAACGAACAAACCCATTTAAATCAGAATGACTAAACGAGGTGACGTCACACTAACGGTCGCTCCATGTTGAAGATAGGGCCTTGTACAAGGCCCATTTTCAAATGAAGGGAACGAATTTCTTCAACACCAAGAGGCCGCGGGGGTGCAACCTAGGGGTCCACGTCAAAACAGCTAGTGACATTTGAGCTAGTGACTTTTGAGCTAGTACAAATAAGCTAGTGCCTCAAAACAGCTAGCGACAAAATCGCTAGCGTCAAAATAGCTAGTGAAACAAAATAGCTAGTGCTTCAAAACAGCTAGTGCTATAAACGCTAGCGTCAAAATAGCTAGTGAAGCAAAATAGCTAGTGCCGACGAAGTGCGAGCAGCTAGTGTGAATTCTTTCCCGACGGGTCCTTTAAGAAGATTGTGACATGAACGTTGGCATTGAGGTGCAGGCCATGGCGCCAAAATGCACGAACATTTATTTAAGGCTTCAAAGGAAAAGAAGAAGGCTCGAAGGCTATGCACCAGAACCGGTTACTAGAGCAGGAATCCAAACGCCAGAAAAAATAGAATTGTTAGGCTAGGAGAAGCAGTTGTAAGTACGACCTAATGACCGAATCATACTTTTGCGACCGATCAGATGTTTGACGAATTGATGAAGAAAAATGCATGGGTGCTCGAAGGTAAGAAGTCTGATCTGACATGAAAGTTACTGATCTGACAAAAATATGACCAGTGACTTTCAGTTTCAGTCAAATATGCAAGATTAACGTGGTTGTACGCGGTGCTTTAGAGGGCGCAGGTGGTCTCAGAGGGTATACGTTTACGTCTTCTGGGAAAAACTTTTGGCAACATAGGTACCGACAATCTACGAAACTAAGTCATTTACGACAACGCACGTGTATAATTGACTTTGAATTTGGCCAGCCTAGGGCCCTCCGCGATGTCTTTCCTACCATCTCAGTAGAGGGATTCTTTTTCATTTGACTCGAGCTATTCTGCCACTAGCGATCTTGATCCACTAGCTATTTTGCTTCACTAGTTATTTCGACTCTAGCGATTTTGTCACTAGCTGTTTTGAAGCACTAGCTATTTTATTTCACTAGCTATTTTGACGCTAGCGATTTTGTCACTAGCTGTTTTGAGGCACTAGCTGTTTTGCACTAGCTGAAAAGTCACTAGCTCAAATGTCACTAGCTATTCTGACGTGCACCCCAACCTAGATAGATAGTGGTTTCTGAACCTCGCCGCAAACTTGGCTATCTCAACTCAAACCCCATGTTAAAGGTGGGATAGTCCCTTTAATAGCTCATGGTTACGTTCTGGCTCAGCTCTATCTAGCAGGCATTTAATTCGATTGAGGCCAATCATTGTGAAGCCCACAAAACTTCTTCGACTGGTCTGCCGCCGGGCAATGTTTTGCTAGATCCGAACCAACAACGTTTCCGCTCCACCGACGCTCCAGCGCTGTTGCTGGCTTCCACTGTCGGCTCTGTCTCTATTGACAGTGGTTTGAAAAAAGGAGTTCGCATTGTCTTGTTTTGTCGTGACCGCCGGAAATCGCAGTGTGCGATCAAAGTCAGCGATCGAGGTACTTTCCCCCAAAATTGTGTCGAGCTGTGCAACCACCGAACAAAAGCCTGGAGGCTGGCGATCGCTCACCATTTTGCCGATTTAGGTATGAGTATCCACTGTATTGGCATAACTCGAATATTGCTACCCATTATGATCACAATGCCCTTCCTACCCATCGCATTGTCTTCTATGCTGTTAGTTGCCAGGTAACTGTGTAGTGTGTCATAATCATCGACAACACCAAGTGATGTTGATGTGTGCCGCTCTCTCCGGACTACCGGCGGTGTCGTATGTCGGCGTTTTTGCGACTCTCTCTCTCCCTCTCCGCTACCTCCGTCCACTATGTCAGTAAACGGACAACTGATCGACTCTGACGGTGTGTTCGGTGTGCCGGTGGTGACACGGTGTTGGTTCCATTGATGATCCACCCCCCAGCTCAGCATTAACAGTGGGTGGCTGGTACAGTCTCGTTGTGGGTAGTACTTGATTTTCGGTACCCAATGACGGGTACTTTTGGTCACTACTCAATGGCTATAATGGTATTCTGCACTGATCTTCCGTAGCCAGATGCTGCTCCGGGTCGCTCCGTCCGACCAAAGCAAGACAAACATTGCGATCAGTCGCTGCAGACGCACTAGATAGTAGCAGTCTGCCGTGACGGCGGTCTGCCACTATCGGCTATCGACTTGCCTGTCTGACTGGAAAGTTTTCTTTCACCGAACGTGTATCGGCTACTCGATCTTGTGCCACCAGAGATTGATGCGGTGATGTAACTTGGCTCACAAGTGCATCTTTGAGGCGGGTTCACAGTCAGATAAGCTCTGAAGTTGTGCCTGATGGAAGGTGGTCAAACGCAATCTGGACCCGCCCTTTAGCCCTTATGCTGGCGATATTGTTGTGGAAGCTTATGCTACTTGTGAATGCTGAGATGCGACAGCGACGTATCTCTTTAGGTTGATTTAGACGTTGGTCAAGTCTTTCTTCATTGGATATGTGTGCATTTTTCATGTATCTGCGCTGAACTTTTAATTTCATACGTCTCTGTAAATGAAAGCTATTGAATCCTCTGCGTCAGATCAGCGGAACCGCTGCGTCTGGCCTGCTGGGCGGGCGGAATCCGTGGTGGTCTGACCTGACGGCGACACACGACCGACCGTCTGCCTCCGACAGTCGGCCCGGATGCCCGCCCCATCGTCTCGTCGGTCGACAGATAGCGTCGGTGTTGGGCCGGGACCGGGGGGGGGGGCGGTCGAAAGCCGGATGCGCCGCCCGGGGGAGGGGGCGGGCGGCTGGCTCGGCGGAGTCTGGCGGCGGGAGGAGCGGTATCTGCGAGCGACGTGCGGACTGCGGAGTCGAAATGCGTCTGTGGCAGCCGGGCAGCAGGGCAGGGCAATGAGCGACATAGTTTGTTTCTTCTTATTATTGGATCTTTTCGTAGTTAGGTTTTGGTGCTCATATTGGTTATGTGTGCTTTTACGCCATGCAATGCATATTTTATTGTTGTTCACGATTCATCCCATGAGCCCTTGCCTCTGCCTTTTCCTCGCAGAGTTTTTTGGTCTGTGGTCGTCTTCATGAAAGATGAACTTGGAAACATCCCCAAAGATTCTACCTTTCAGGCCACTTTCGGATTCTGTTGTAATTGAATGCACTTGCTGCTTGAATTGTATGCGTATTGCTTACTGTCGTCATCATTAATCCGCACCATCGATAACACTATCTCCAGCACTGTGGGAATTTAAATGGATAGGTTTTGCACCTGGTCTGTTTGTCTCGCTATCGGGGCTCGTGTATCATCACATAACAACTTTATGGTACTAGTTGAGACTTATCGGAGACGTGTCATGGCATCGCGTTATCGGTGAGCTATGTGTGTTTGGTAGATCAACACAATCCTGGTTGCAGGCATGGGTGGAGAACCTGCCCCGGCCACCCCGGCCGTGGCCGGGTAACCTTCAGCCGACCCCGGCGCGGCCGGGTAACTTTTTCCACTTTTGTAAATCCTAAAGCTGTCTCCATACGAAAAACAACTGCCATCTATAAAAGCGTCTCTCATTATTCTTATCTACATTGAAAAGTTCTTGAAAACTTTATTTTCATTTTGGAGCTTCTATGTTTTTAAGTCTTTTCATCGCGGAGCCCGACGTGTTTCATGACACAGAAGTAAATCATATTTAAGGGCCGTTATCGTAAGATGGCACTGTAATAACATCACAAGACAGGACGAGGGTAATATCAGTGAGATAGAAGGACGAACTGCTGGGGCTCAAGGCTCCCCAACTTCCTGCGCCAGGGTGTGGCCTTATCGTAACACGTTGAGTCGAGAGGTGGGCTTTTCTTTCTCACGCTCCTTCTAACTCGGTACTGGCTACGAGGCGAGAAGCGGAACGACGTTTGAAAGAGCGACAAACGTGATCAGAGAAATCAAGTCATGTTTTAGGCAAGCTCAATAATAAAATCACCATAGATCATCAAAAGCCAAATTTCTCTGATTTTAGCGTTCTCCGACAACTTTCTCACAGTTCATGACATAACGGAGCTTAAACACTGCAAACAAAGCATTCGATTACTCGTTTAAGGCTCGGTCGCGAATAATATTTCAGGTGCGAGCTCAAATCAATAAAGGGTCATGCAAAACGGTCAAATTTGACATTTTTTTTTGTGTGGGAAGGTTGCAACTTCCACGGAATAAGCTTTCCAAAGGGGGCATGATGGCATTTTAGCACGATCATCCAGCAAATTTGACCTGATGACCTGAGCTAGCAACTATGACATGCGTCCGAAATTTTAAGGCGTGTTGCAAAATTGTTACAATTACGAAATCTTCCGCCCTGCGTACAGCAGTTTTCCCTAAAAACGTACAAACGGCAGAATCCATTATTCTATGCCAGAATAGGGGTTTGTTGTAACCGTTGACAAATATTTGAGCATCATCGTCTTTCGACTTTCGGTCGCCGGCCGGGGTAACTTTTTCAAACATTCTCCACCCGTGTTTGCAGGAACTCCAACTTCAACTGTTGGCTGACTCTTAAAGTGGACGGTTCACACTTCTGGAGTGGTCCCTAGATATAAACAATATCAATTGACGTGCTGTGTCAGTACTAGAAATGTATCGATTGAGCGCCTCACACATTTAGTACCCATGTCTTATGCGACTTCCAAGAACATTTCCCCAGCGTCCGTTGCTGTTGTGTTGCTTGAGGAGTCATATGCTGCCGGCGACGACGTCCCCGGACGCAACCTTCCACGAAGCGCCATGGAATCAGCTGTTCAATAACGCCGTCAGGGCAAACTTTGCGTCGAGATATTGGGCGCCATTTCGTCTGGCGCTTCCTTTACTGGTGGATGTGTTATCCTGGGTGTCCCGCAGCGCTCACTTCCTAGCTCGCCTAGTTAGTTCGCCTTTGAATTCCAACTTCCTTGAGATAATTCTTACTAGAGCAGTCCACCTACATCTAAATGTTGGCTGCATCCTGCAGTGGAGACAATAGTGAGCTAATTGAGAATTATGCTTAGCAGGAGCCGTTTGCGAGCTTGCGTAGGTTTTAATGCGCTGTCTTGTCCCCGGTATATTCTGGACGGAATTTAGTGTTCGCCGTCCTTCAGAGTGCGTCAAAGCTACTATTCAGAAGCCATGTAATGCTTCATTCGCTGTATGTCGCCTTTGCACAGTTACCGGAACTGGTGACATTTTAGTTTGTAGGCGGTAATGTTCGTGTTGACACAGCACATTGTTCGGCCATGTTCGGCTGTTAACTGCATGTTGTGTAATGGCGCACTTTGTTAACCTCTGGCTCAGTATGATTTAATACCAAGGGCTCAAAACCTCTGGTCCGATAAATGAACATGAGCGAGCATGACCATGGACAAACTCTGCAATTGCCAAATTGCATTTGCAATTTGATGAATCGTTTGTCTATCGAAGTGGCCTTCGGGCTTTTGCTGCACTTCTGAAGTAATGTGCAAGTGGCCTAAATCATTGCAATCGGTCCTGTTAGTAGTTTACAGGCCAGCTAGCGTTTCCTACTGGAACCTTTGTTTGTATCGTTGTTATTTGATTTATGCATCTTAGGCTTCCAGTGATCCACTCATTGAACTTATTTTTTGAATGAAAGCCGGTCACTTTGTTGACGGATAGCGACTGTTGTTGGTGAACCTGTTACGTGCCAGCTGACCATCCACCCGCCTGACCAGTGAATTGCAAAACACCCGACCAATTACGTGCAAGAATGCCGGCTGAATCTCTCAGCTTCCTAGGAATAGATGGGTCACTCAGTGCGACGTAAATACGGAGCCTCGCGTGTCGCTGAAAATAATGATGCCGACGTGTTTGAAGTCAAGCCGGATGCCTCTTTATCAAGTTGTTTGCTTTGTTTAGAGTCGGCTTAATTCGACGTGCTAATTGTCATTTCTGTATGTGCGTCACGCATGAAATAACTTTGTGGTCCTCTTGATAACTGTTAATTGCTCAAACAAGAAGATGCCTTTGCCTTACACAATACACATTTCTTGTGATTTATTTTCCAGACTTGTTTGTGTTTATCGTTGGTTGCTCTCGGTATTTCACTATCTGATAGCTAGTTAATCTCGTTAACGTAGTATCGACCAATGCCCACCGTCGATCCCATTCAGATATAACTGCGGCTGTCTGGCTACACTGCTCCGTTTCCGCGTTATCTCGCCGTCCCTCCCTCTCCCGTCGCCTGTTTATGTCACATCCTGCCACTGCTGGTCGCTCTGTCTGGTGACATGACCTCGCGGCTCATAAGTCGAGGCGTGAGGTTTTCACCAGCGTTATGTATGGTACTGTGTAGGTGCGACTTGGCTTGTGGTGAGGTGATGGAATGATTTTGTCGTGGATAGGGTGTCCGAATAGTTCGAAGGGATGCTGGATTTCTGGACGGCCTTGACCGAATGTGTCCACTGTTCAGCCCCGATGGTCTGCATGGAAGGTACGTCAGGATGGTATGTCAGAATTGTCCTGTCCGATAGACGTTACGATAGTCGAGCTGAGATGGCATATGATGTTTCGTCAAGATGGTCCGTTGTGGCGGTCCTTTTCCGACGGCCTGTAGTTGTACGGATGGTCCACTTCTGTCCAGCTAGTCCATCTGGATGGTCCTTTTCTGACGGTCTCCCGGGGTGGTCCCGGAGACCAGCTGGTCACCAGTTCGCGCGGCGCACCAGACGGACGTCGCTCGCCGACCGGTGACGTAAGCCGACGGCTGGGATCAGGATGTGGGTCCTCTCCACCGGTGGGGGGACGCGGGGGGGGGGGGGGGCAGGGGGGCGATCGATGGCACGCGATGACGCGGGAACGGTGACGGCCAATATGGGACAGCCGCGCGTATTGGTCGCCGACAGTCAGCCACTTGAGCTCGGACGACAGCTGACTGTTACGTCCGTCAGAGATATTGTATTGGACGAGTGGCATGCTGAGCTGCAGGGGAGTGGATGATATCTCAGACAGGAGTCGTGGCTGTCTTCGTTTCAAACGCATTTGGAAGCCATCTGTTAAAAAAGCGATAAAGACGTCTAACGAGCCAACGTCTACAATGAAGACGTCTACAATGAGCCAAAGGCTATTACTTGCTTATCTTTTAATAATAATGGGGCTCATTTTCAAAGAAACCCTCAACATCATTCAAGATAAAGACGTCTGTCTCAAAAAATATGTCTTGAGTTACCCCGGATACAGTGGCGGCGGAACACCTTCAATTAAAGGGGGGGGGGCACTGCCGACTTTTGGTCTCATTCTTTCCATGCAACGCCCATAGGGCTAATGTTAAAATGCCAAAATCAAAGGGGGCACGGTGCCCCGGTGCCCCCTCGTTCCGCCGCCCATGCCCGGATGGCTGCCATAGGCCATTTACTTCGTAAATTAGGACGTAGCTCGTGTATGGAATATCAAGCACTGCGCTCATGTATCGCTCATGTAAACACTGCCGAAATGTGAGCCACCTACTAACTCGCTATATTTTTCTTCGCAGGGTCTTCAAGAAGAGTTCGCCCAATGGCAAGATCACGGTGTACCTAGGGAAACGTGACTTTGTCGACCACATCACTCACGTTGACCCAATAGGTGAGTTCTCAGTCCCAAGCCCGAGTTCAGAGCTCGATCAATGAAGTGTAACAGTGCCCTGGGTGCAGAGTAAGAGTGTCTGTGAGTGCAGACCATAGAGTTAAAGTTCCGTGTGATATGAGATATCAGTAGCAGTTGGCGGTGGTCCATTCGGCTGCAACTTCGATAGAACTTGGATTTTAAAAGTTTTGCTAGACGCCAAAAGGAACTGAGCTCAGTAGGCAGAAGTTTGCGTTTTGTGATCTTCTTTTAACATCTGCAGGGACCGCATGTCGAAGCGAAATTGTGCTTGGCGTTGACATTTTACGCTCCAAAGCTTATCCCTCTTTCACTCAAGTCAATGCCTCTTGCCTAGGTCGTGCGTTTCCTGACTCCTTTCCCAAATTCTTGTCTCCTGTTTTATATCCGTCTTGCCTCCCCGATCCGTATCTCTTATCTATTATCATCTTCCTTCCATCTGCCCTTGACTCCTAACGGCCGACCCCACACGGAATCAGTACCTACCCATCAGCCGTGACCTGGCCCAGTGCCCCTGTCGCCTGTCGCCAGCTCGGTCCGCCCTCGACATGGCTGACGCCTTTACATAGTCATCTTCCACTCTACCAGATTCTCCCGTGCCCGCGGTGCCAGGGGCCAACACCTCGTGTCCCGCCTGACCCGTGTGGAGACGGTCTGTGTGCCTGGCACCGAGCCAGACCCCCTCTCTCCCCCTCCTTTCCTCTCTCCCCGTCGCCGCCGTCGTCGACACAGAAGAATTCGATGTTTTGGGCCGACGGCCACTCGACGGGGAAGGTGTTTGCCTGGATCGGCCAAGCCAAATAGTGTTACGATCTGAGCGTAGACGTGTCGCGCCCGGCTATGACGTCTACGAGATGAACTTCGGCGCTGTGAGTGGGTCGAGCGGGTCTGTTGGCCTGCCAGGAATGTAGACGGACCTATTTTAGGGCTGTGGGTGTTTGTATTCGCTCACTGATTATGTTTGTTTCTAGTATTACGTTCTCGGTATGCCGTAAGCACAACTTAGCAACCGTCTCTGACGCGCTAGCCAATTGTTTTTGGCATCTGAGATGAAAGGCATAGTGACGCGGCGGCCGCGCCTTAAAATCCCTTCTGTTATTTATTTTCTGGGATATACGTTTCAATATCGCTGGATTGGGCCGATTAAGTGCCAGCCGTGACGCCCAAGTTGCCTGCGGACCGTTTGGGACCGCCAGCGGTCACGCCCTTTGGCTGGGTCGACCGTGGCGTGTTGTCGGCGCTGGCGAGCGGAGCCCGCCGCGCGCACTGCCCGGGTATCGACTGAGCCCGACTCGGCCCGTCAGTCCCCGGGGAGGAGCGGTCTGACGGCCGCTCCGTCACCGCCACTGGACGCGTCACGTCACGGACTGTGACGTGATACGATGGAACCGTGACGCT
Source organism: Amphibalanus amphitrite (assembly GCF_019059575.1). Classification (NCBI taxonomy): domain Eukaryota; kingdom Metazoa; phylum Arthropoda; class Thecostraca; order Balanomorpha; family Balanidae; genus Amphibalanus; species Amphibalanus amphitrite. Next base: position 397,231 of record NW_024881954.1, on the reverse strand, counting down.
CTCTCGCGCCCGTGACGGGCAGCCACAATCTCGTCCGGCAGTCTGTCTGTCTCGACGCTGCAGTTTATGGGCGAGTTTGTTGGGTCTGATTGCCCGGAGATGGTCCGGCGGTTTCTCAAACTGATCCATCGGCGCAAACTTGCCAACACATCTGCTGGTAGCTTAGTGTGACCATTTGCTCGGAACACAGCTGTTTTTCGGATACTTCTCCGAGGTTTCGACACCCGTGCGTGGTGCGTCCAATGGAACCTGACCTGCGTTACCTGTCACCGTGGACGACCGCGGACGTTGGCTGCAGTCGCGTGAAGTTAAAGTGACGTCTGTGGAATGAAATGGCTTCCGTTGGATGGCGGGGCGACGTCTATAGCATGAAGGGATGGTGGAAACAATATCCATTACCCATAATGAGAGAAGAGCGATTTTGGGATGGTGAAAATAGTGACATCCTGTAGAACGGTGGAATGTTTTGGCGTCGGGGACGCGGCATGGGGGCGGCATGCGGTCTTGGCACGCTCCGGCACACTAAGAATGTGACCTCTGTCATGTTTTACGGATGAAATGAAGAGAGATTTGTGCCTGTGGACATAAGAATAGTCGAGGGATGAACTGAAATGTCGAAGTGTTTTTTTTTCATTCTCGGCCTTTTGAGTTTTTTTTTGCTCACTATCAAAAACATCAATAAACCCTAAAGCTCTTTCAAGTCTGAAAGTTGACATCAAAGACCTTTGTAAAAAAATAAGTGTTCTCGATTTGGTTGAAAATGTCACATTAGAGTGCTTTGCGTTAGGCTTGGGTCATGTAATGTAAGGCCACTGGTTATACCGAACCGCTGTTATCGAGTACCTACTGCTCGCCAAAACTGTGAACTCGACACTGAATAGGATCGATGGCTGAAAGTGTCTGCCAATTGGACCGTACCGGTCACCGAAGTGGGACAAGTGGGACACCAGATAGAAATAGCAAAAGGAGATCGATGTTAACTTCAGTAGCTGTTGGAAGAGAAACCGCCCTATGGGGTGGTGCCGCCCAGTGATTGATTGTTCGCCTTCTCTGCACATTCCTGACGATCCCTGTAGTGGTGGTCGCCATGTCGCTCTTTGGCGTAGTTCCCGGTTCATTTGTTACCCGCTGGTGCGCTGAAAAGATTTGGTGGTCTCTCTTCCGCGACCTCTTATCTCTGGTCGTTCGTCTCGCTCTCCCTTTACTTTTTAGTCGTCAAAGACGATGCTGGTCAAACTGGTTCTCTGTTGTAAATTGCCGGGATTTCTCTATATTGATATATCTGCTCCTGTATTGATGTTCGCGGGACGTTTACTTTCAGTGTTTTGTGATGTATTTGTTCCGCGTGTTCGCCTTCTCGTGTTATTATTCGTGTTAGGGAGATGTTTGGTGGTTTAACTCTCTGTGGATATTGGTGGACGGTGGATAGCGCCACCCTTCCGGGCTGCTTGGCTGAAAGAGGTGGATCGGTGGACCCCGGTGGATTTTGGAGGGTTGTGGTGGACGGCGGTATGCTGTGAATAACTGTGGACTGTGGAGGACTGTGAACCTTCACAGTATCGCAAAATGGTCGCCTACCGTCATTGCTTTCAGTGATACACGTACTTAACCCTCGCATGTGTGCGGCGTTTTCCAGCTTCTAATGTGTAGGGGGGGGGGGTCGGTTGGACCCCCCCCTTGCCGTTTGGCCCCTGATCGAGCTAGAGCTTCGCGGAAAAAACGAGCGTGTTGCCCGTGACGAGAGGAAGTCGATGATACCCAATTTTAAGGTCCTAGGTCATTGGGTGACCTTCCAGGTCAGGTCAATGACCCAAAGTCGGGAAAATCGGGACCTGCTAGAAAGTCGTAAAGTGTGGCTGCTAAGGGGGTTTTCGGGGTGCTGATCACGAATATCGTGTTAGTTTTGATCACAGATGATGTCTTTAAGCATTTAGACCAGGTCGGGTCAGGTCAGATCAGGTCAACCAGTAGGCATCGTGACGGGTATTCGTATAGTACGTGTCAACCGCCTCTGACAGCTTCGTAACATGTTACGAAAGCACCAAAACTACTTCGTAAATGTTCAAATGGTTGCTAAATTCGAATTCAGCTCGAAAAACTAGCCTAGAAACATGTACAGCTCGAAAAAGTGAACCGAGGTCACCCGAGGTCACCAAAGGTCAATGACCTGACCTGACCTTCAGGTGACCTTGACACCCACCCTAATGCATGGAAGCAACATCAAATCACATGTTTGAACGTTTGAAGCCACGAAAAGCTTGCAAACGCGCGGCTAATGCGAGCCGACATACGCAGAATCGCGATTCCGGCCAAACATGGTCTCGGAAAAGAGGTCACAGGTCAAAGGTCATTTGGGTCAGGGTCATGAAATTTTCAGGGTAGGTGTAAAATTGATCAATGTGAGGGTACTGAAAGTTTCGTCGCGATCGGCCGCTTTTTACGCGAGTTATTCGCGAAAAACCATGGGGGGGTCCATCCGACCCCCCCCCCCCCCTACACATGCGAGGGTTAAATCGAGCTGGCTGTTAGTGAGTGAAAAGTTCTTTGGTTGTAGGACCAAATGCGTCAGCGGCATATGCGCATCAGACTGCTGCAGTTCGTAGCAGGCCTGGAGACGACAAAGAAGTAATCTCTTTTTTAGTGACGTGTTCTCTACATGATATCTGATCTGCGTCAGCTCTGCACGCGGCGGAGACATCAGTGACTTCATTAGAGACGATGTCCGTCCTCTTCGATGGAACTTGTTGAAGATCCATTTTGCGTCGACTCACGAGTGAACCACGCACTAAAGGGTATGGGATCGATTTGTAATGCGACACGCTCTGGTTAAAGGCAATGTCAAGTCGTTGCAGAAGGACCTTTAGGCCCACCTTGAACTTTACCGCTCACCGTTCAGCTATTTAATCTTAATGGATTCTTAGAACGCGATCATCATCATATCGTCGTGGCACCATGTCCGCCGCAGGCTCTTTAGAACTGGAATAATTTAACAGTCGTCTCTCACATATCTTTTCGTGAGTTTAGATGGTATATGCCAGAAGATTAAGTAGAATGCTGCCTTGGCTGGAATATGGGTATTTGCGAACGATATTGATGGTCCCGAATTTTATGAAAAATCGAATATGCGATGATCATATTTCACCGGTGTAATAGGCCGATCTAGTGGATCATAACCGACACCTACAGAGCTTAGAACGTTGATACGCTGTACGCACTCAATCCAGGCTTACCATTACGATAATGCAATGTTAATTTCTCCTTCAAATGTCAAGTACTGTGTCGACAGCACAGAGCTATATAAAGCCTGTTTTGATGCTTCATGCAGTACATAAATGCTGCGAGTGCTCTGTATTTACCCTAGACTGTGTAGTTGACTATTGTCATCGGCTCATGCTCTCGCTAGCCCTGTTGAGCATCCGGTTATTATCCTTGGCTGTTCGTTCAGTGCCATCATCTTAGTCTCCCATGTCTCCCACAGATGGCGTTGTGCTGGTGGACCCGGAGTACCTGCGCGACCGCAAGGTCTACGGCCACGTATTGGCGGCGTTCCGGTACGGCCGGGAGGACCTGGATGTGCTGGGTCTGACCTTCCGCAAGGACCTGTACCTGGCCTCGGAGCAGATCTTCCCGCAGCCGGAGAACAGCAAGCGGCCGCCCACGCGGCTACAGGTAAGGATCAGAGATGGGGATCGGTGGGTGGGTGGGCTGATGGGGCCAGGCTAGCCTTAATAGAGGTATTGTTGTATCCTTCCCATGTGAAACGCAACTCCTCCTCCCGTTGGCGTTGACCAATTCAAAGATTAAGTCTTCCTTGTCGTTGACTTGCATTCCTACCTTGCTGTCCTGTGAACTTTTTTGTGTTGCTCATAACTATGCTTTTTTATTTTTTTTTATAACCTGAATTGCCTTTCTTTCCATGCATCTGGATGATCGTCCTTATCCTGTCCTGCGAACGTGAGGTGATGCAGTTGAGAGATCAACCGACACGAAAATGGTAATTATCAAAGTATGTCGTGCTGGTGGTAGTCACCAGTTACGCAGCGGCAAGCAATGTCCCTGTTTGAGAGCTATTCGCAAACTAGTTTGAGGGAAAGATTGGCTACTTTTTATTTGAGTTTAGGGGTGATGATACCAGAGGACATTGAAGCTCGTATTTCCTGTTTTAGACATTTTTGACTAATAGAATCATACCTCAAGAACGCAATGACGATTTTGGTTACTCCGGGGGTGTTTTTAGCGGAAACAGAGGCGCACAATAAATCAAAGTTAGCGAACAGCTAAGGTAGAATCTCGCTTGGGCACGCTGCCATGTAAAGGTTTTTGAAGAAAGGACTGCGCCCAGATATGTCCTTTGTTTCGCGTTTGGGTCCAGTCCCACCAACGCTATTTTGCGTGTACCTGGCAATAAATGGCGCATTTTGGCAACGTCTCTAAGTCTGTGCAACACGTCAATCACCTTGCGGTGTTTCGTGGAATTGGTATTTTCCACATACCGGCCTTGGTGCCAGCCTCACCAGGTATTGCCGTAGTCGCGACGGCTCTATCTGATTGTGAATGGTAGGTGCGGTCTGTTAAAGCTCCTCACAGCTGTGCAAATTTATTATGGTCCTGACGATAAAATATCCTGAAGCCTGGTATTAAGCGGTATTTCCTTGCGCGGTGGAACCTAGCGGCAACGATACTTTCACATTTTCCTTCCTTCTTGCTTGAGTAATGCATCCTTTCACCTAACTTTGGATGTTGGCGGCGACACAGACGAGGTAAAGAAATGAAATCCATCATTCTGGGAAACTTTGTTTTGGTTGAAAGCTTTCTAATGTCGCCATCGGTTCGGAGGCGGGGCACTCTGGAGGCTGAGTGAGGGAAGGCGGGGCGGGTCCTATCGTCGAGCTTCTTCATCATCCCTCCTGAAATGATTGCTTCCGTGTCGCTGCGCTGCAACTCTGAGCAGGCGGGTGTGGTGGTAACTAAAAAAGGGTTAGGTGACGTAAACCACATCTTAGGTGACTTGTAATGTTAGGAGACAAAACTTGTATCCGAAACTTGAACCCATATCTATTGTGTTTAATGCTCCAGCGTAGACATCCAAATTGTCCAATAACTAAACTTTGTTACGCCTGTTCCGAGCTGGTCTAAAATGTTTTATGATATTTCTGCATCAAAGCAAACATCATTATCCTATACAAGGATTACTTTTGGGAAGGTTTCCTTCTGAATATGTGCGTGCGCCATTTTTATCTGAGGCACGGTTGCGGCGTTTCATTTTTAATCTTTCTCCTCTTTGATGCGAACGATGAATGCAAAAGGCGCAAAGAGCGATATTGCAGGATCAAAGCGTCCCAGTTTCCTGTCGGATATGGCTGAAAAGTGAAGGGTTGAAACGTTTTTTTTAGGAGTGGGGCGGAGTCGTCTACCGAACCAGTTTCTCCCCTCCCCCCCCCCCCCTCGTCGTCCACCCTGTGTCGACTGCCGGACTTTGCTCTGAATTTCACGGGGTATCAGAGCAGCGGACGGGGTTCGTCCACCGGACACCGTGTAGGCCGTCTCGACTCCTGCTCGTTGCCGCCTCGGGGCACACTGTCAGTGCCGGACAGTGACCTGGGGGTCAACACCTCCCGCGGGCCGGGGTGACTCAGACGGTCGCGGGGTCACTGGGCTACTGACCGTCTTGGGAGTCGTTGGAGCTATCGACACGCAGCTCAGGTGCTATTACACGGGTACAGTGCGTTTGACGTCTGCTTAACTGAAAAGGTCGTGGTAATGGGGTTCTTTTCCATCGATGTGTTGCTTTAAAAAAGCTGAGTGTCGTTCAGATTGCTGGATACTACGATTATGCTCGTTGAAAATGCGTTATACACTGCTTTCAACAGGCATGACACATGGTACTTCTGTAGAAAAATATTTCAGTGCATTTTGACGTCTTCAGGTATCATCGGTGCCACTGACTGAAAGCAAACGGCTCGGCTCCCTGTCATTCCATTGGTCCTGTGCCGGCACGACGACCCATCGACGCCCGACCCATTCAGTGCGACCCCTGCGTCCGGGTCGGTCGGCCCTGCGGCCTGCCACATACAGACCTACGTGGCTGGGGTGTGAGTCATTCGTTTATTGGAGCGGCAGTCCCGACCGCCGCGGCGGGCTGCGGACACGGACCGTGCTGCTAAGGTGTTCGGGAAGGCGTTGTGAGCGATGTCGGCCCGGGGTGACGCCAACTGGACGAATTTGGAGTCTCTGCAGCGTCAACTGTTGCGTAATGCCATAAATATTGATGGGATCGTTATATTGCTGGTCTTCTATCAAAGTCACTTGTATCAAAGCCCTGAAAATGTTGTCCGCTGAAGATTCTTGTCGCTTTTCAGCTGGATATCAATCGATGGAACTCTGAAGTTTGAAATCAAAGAGAGCGTTGACCATATTTCTGTCTTAAAATTCGTCCCACCCCTGCATGCATCGGAAATATGATTTATTCAAAGTGTTTGAGTTGTTGCCTATTGGCGATTCAACACATTCGCTGAATTATTTATCACCAGTCAATAATGACAGTATTCATTGCATCAGTTTATCTCACCAACACTCACCCTGTCTCCTTCCCGGGCATTTTGGAGTCATTCCAGACCGTCGGACGGCCTTGCTCTCTCCCCATCCTCCCCTCCTCTTTCCCAGGGTGTAAACATGCCTTCTATGGCGTCACGTCGGCCCGACCCAGCCCGGCCCGCCCGAGACCTGTGTGTGTGTTTATATCGGGGTGTTCCGACCGCCGCGGTGGCAGCGATCCGACCGTCACGGACGCGGTTTCAGCAACATCGCTGACTTTCGGGGCGATCTGTGAGCAGTCATTAGTCGTCGCTGTCGTCGTTTATGTTGTCAATGTGTCTGATCTGTCAATATCATTATCTTGCTGCTGCTGTAATGCCACTAACGCTCTGTCATCGATATCAACTATTGTGTGTGCCTATCGACAAGACATTTGTCTAATGTCTATCGTTTTTTTTTTTTTTTGATTTCCTGGTCCACTATTCTATTCCGTATTATTCTGAAATTCATGTCTAACGTGCCAGGCTAACAATATGTGCTAATTTTCCTTCTGTGTCAGACTGTCTCGTAACCAAACGCTGATTTTTCTTAGGAGCGTCTCATCAAGAAGCTCGGCTCGAACGCGTTTCCGTTTTTCTTCGAGCTGCCACCACACTGTCCGGCGTCGGTGACCCTACAACCCGCTCCAGGTAAGGCCACGGTGCGATACATGAACTGGGGATGGATGAGATGGCACATGGAAAATGGTCAATTGGCCTGGAACTGAAGGTCTTCAGACTTCTTAAAAAGCTGAAACTCTGCTTGAGGCTCATGATGAATAATAATAATAATATAAGAATAACCAGTAACCTCATAATATAAATCAGAAATAGGACCCAAAAAGTTATATTTAAAATTATCGAATATTTCGCTTCTGGAGCTTCGTCAGCGATAATTACAAAAAACATACGTTTTTGAAACATATACGTTTTTGAAAAACGTATATGTTTTTCTGTAATTATCTCTGACGAAGCTCCAGGAGCGAAATATTCGATAATTTTAAATATAACTTTTTGGCTCCTATTTCTGATTTATATTACGAGGTTACTGGTTATTCTTATATTATTATTGATCTTCAGACTTTTTGTTGCTGGAGCTATTGATTTCAATCCAGTCGCATGAAGCTGACACAGATGGTAAAGGAGTGAATTTATGGCTCTCCATTGTTTCTTGGTAGAAACGTGTGAGACTCGATGGCTTTCGTACCTCCATGAAGCCAAGCATTTCAGACCAGCGTTCTCGCTATCCTCATAACCGAACGCAGCCGAGTAGTGATCCGGTCGTCACGTAGCCCCAAGCCGCTCCTGGGCCGAGTATAATGGCCGCTTCATCACACTTAATACCTGTCACAGTTACTGTCTACGGCCCGGTGAACTCTGCCCCTAATAACGGACCGGCGACGACGCGCGTGATCGGATACCCAACCGCCGGTCGTTACGCCGAACTTCGTGGGACGTTCGTCAGCCGGCTAAGTCGGGGTTGTGTGCTGGTGTTGGCGGCGGCCCACGGTGACGTCTGGGGCTCGTGGGGTAGCTTGGGTGGGTGAGGTTTCGTGCAGCGCGACAGAAGGCGGTGCGTGGGAAGAGGGCGTGGTAGCGTCGCGTGCGTGACAAGGAAGGGGTGGCTTGTTTCCAAGCTGGGTATGCTGTGGGCTGAGCAAAGCTTGCAAATTGCTGGCATTCTGAAGTTCGAAAGGGTGTTCAGCCGACACGCCATTTGTTACTATCATTCTTTGCAACATAGTTTCGCATTTTTGTCTGCACGAAAAAAGACATTTCGTGGGCCTGTGGGTGTATTCGGTTTCATAATTCTTAGGCTCACCGGTGCATTAGAGCTTCTCTCATCGTCCACAAACCAGTTTTAACTTGCAATTCTATCGCACTTGCTGCATTTCTCCTCTCACGTATCTGTTTCTCCGCGGAAAATGGGGCTGTCGCTCAGCGTGGCGTCTCTGTGCAGTCCCGTCTCTTATCTACCCACTTCCCGGGGCCCGTCCGACGGACGTGGCTGCTAGGGACACCGCTCGACGGGAGACCGCTCCCTCCAGCCGGGTCTGAGGGAGGGAGAATCTTCCCGGCGCTTTGTCGCCGACATTGGCAATAACACCGGCGTGGGCGACCACAAAAAGGAAATGGAAACGCACTAATGCGGCACGACCGCAGGTGGTCCTGAGACGCGGCTCTGGAACCGGTGGGCTGGGGTTTTCGCAATGATGACACCTTGCTGGGTTTTTCGCTGGGCTGTGGAATGGAGTTGGAACAGTTGCTTGGGTCTGTGCTTTTAAAGGAGAGACAGAGATAGACAGACAAATGGTATGATCCACTTTTGTCACTGAGCTGTGTAGTGTGTGGGTTTCCCTCTTCCGTTTCTTCTTCGCTGCCATTTGTGTCGTATTTGTGTTGGATATCTCTCACACTCGTCTCCGTCAACCACGCCTCTTCCCCTCCACCTCGTCCCTCGCAGCGCAGCCATCCCTCCAGCGAGGCATGTGCCGATCGCGTGCCGGGCCGACAGCTCCAGATTTATGTGTTCGCTCGCCGACCGCCCGGCTGGATGCCATCCCCTCCCCTCCTTCCGTCTTTCCTCTATCTTCCCCCTCCCATTCCCTCTCCCATCTCTGCTTCCGAAGAGAATCCCTGACCGACCGACCGCTCCGCCGAGCCAACCTCCGCTGTTTTGCCTGGATATGTGAATCCTGCCCCGGGGCATGGGCGGGGAGGCTCTTGTGCCTCGCCCATCAGCGTAGATGAGGGAGCGGGACGAGCGATTGCTGGCGTGCCTTCTCAGACGTTCCGTACTCGCCGGCGCTCGAGCCACTGATGGTCTTCTGGCTGTATTATTAGCGAGGTTGCATTACCGTGGAATATGGCACCGGCATTAGCTTCATGGTTTGTCCGGCATATGATGCATTACCACCGCTATCCTGGCAGACAGGCTCAGTTTTACGGTTCGACGCCGGATAGCGATTCGACGTGCAGTGAAGCAGCAGGCCGGGATTGCCAGTGCGGCCCTGAATTTCCAGAACGGACGCCGCCATGTATGACCGATGAGGGGCGGCCTGTCATGGCTTCTGCCGAGCGCCACGGGGGGCGATCGTCAGCCTCTCCAGATGGCACAGGCTATCTCATCGGTCGGCGGGGAGGGGGGGGGGGGTGCAGACTGACTGGGCTGGTGATTAAAAAATTGGGAACAAAACTGAAAACTGAAATTGGCGAGTGGTGTGTGACGAATAAGGCCTTTTCCTCAACTTTTTGTTGTAACTGCTTAAATGCCTTCTGTTTCAAGGTTACAGAGGAAATTATTTCAACATTTCGACGTAACTCACTGACTGAATGCGAGCGTACGTCACTTCTCGTGCAGGCTGCGTCAAGTCGACTGGTGGCGTGTAGGGCGAAGGATCGATCGGGCGGCGTATGCCAGTTGGAATGTCGGTGACCGGGTGAATGTTTCAGAATATTACTGCAAATACTAGATTCATTCTAAATCATTCCAAACAGCTAGTTATGATTCTGAGTACTCTTTCTTGAATCCCGATCAATCAGCCGTTCGTTTCGTCTGCAGACTGACGGACTGTCGGATATTTTGACATGTGTATGAGGACTATGAACATCGGTGATGGATGCGACTCATCCGTCTACCTCGCTCATCCCTGTATGGGCTGGGTGTAGTGGGCATGGAGTTCCCGCAATGGGCAACCGCCCTCTTCCTTACAAGGCCAGTCCGGTTCTGGCAAGACTGCCTGCTGCTCAGCCCCTGCAGACTAGCGAGGGAGGATTGGGTGTCAACACTTCGGCGGCACAGCGCCGCTTGTTGATCTTTCTCTGCAAAAAGTGGTGGTGTTTGTTTGTTTTGTTTCTTGTCAGACGTGGTAAAATCGGGGAATCGTCGGTTACGAGTTTTACGAGTGACAGCTGAAGTCAAATTGGTTTGCCCGAGAGTCTTCGCTAGTTTTTATCCCCTATGCTGTATCCACGTCTGTTTTGACGTCAGGTATTTTATCTTTTTATGTTAAACGAACGTTTGAATTGCTCGGAAGTGCGTTTTTTTCTCGAAGGGGCAATCTGAAATGGCGCTGCCGTACCGAAACCTTTCCGGCTGATTGCGGCTGGTTCGCAGGTGGGCAAATACTGGTGTCAGGGCCACTTGACCCGACTACTGGCTTTGTTCTACTCTGCGACACCTTTTTCTCTCGGTGTTTGTAATCGTCGTCGAACGTCATAGGTCAGAAAGGTCAAGACATCTGCGACACTGATGTAATAATCCTTATCATCTTAACTTTGTTCGGTCTTTGATGGACGTTCTTTATCGTACAAAACATTGTAAACTGAGGAGTGTGACGCCATAAGGTGTCCCAGGACGTAGCGATATCGCACTGCTCTTAACAATGCGCGGCTACACTGCAGCCACTACAAAAGGCATTCAGTCGTTGCTGGTTGTCACGCTCGTGGCACGTGCAGACTGCCGGATGCCACCGGTGGCGGTTCGTGAACCGGACAGTCCCCGTGACAATCACGAACTGACTGTCACGATAAACAAGCCACGAGTTGAACTTGGGACGAATTCGACAGCAGATCCTACCGTCCTCGCATTGACGCTTTTCCGACCATATGCCTTTTTGTCGGTGGATCAGCGATTTTTCTCGCCGCCCGCTCATTGTAACGTTGCTGCGGCTAGGAGGAATGTCTTCAGGATCTGGCGCTCCGGGTAAATCGCCAAACCTCGGCACCAATCTTTTCGGCGGTCGGAGGGTGGGCCAAGGACATCGCACATTCCACCATCGGTACGCGGTAAGCGCGGGCCGGCGCAGCGAGGAATAGTGCGGAGGCGCACTGGTGCAGCGTTAAGTCCATGAGCCTCATCGGTGTATGCAGGAGCTCTCCGCTACGCTGGTGACAATAGCACCGCCCTTTGGCTGTGGGCTGAACAGGCGGGCTATTTTGGGTACGGGTACGTGTGCGGAATAGTAATGCGGTGTGGTAGTTCGCACTACTCTCCAGAATGGGAACCACTACGTGCTATGGACGTAGGGCCGAGTCAAGGCGTTTCAGTCTCCATCGATCGCCGACTAGTTCAGTAATCCATTTTTGTCGCGCCTGCGTCGAATTGACTCCAACATGACAAGGTCGGCCCGTCAATTTGTCACTCGTCGACAGCACTCAACGACTCTCAGCGGCTCGACTCGCCGTCTCACGAGCCACCGGCCGGTCAGTCGGGTCCGGTCCCGGGACCCAGCAGCCGCTTTTGGCGTCTGTGGACTGTGCGTCACCACTGGTGGTCGATGACGTCACGGGCGGCATACGTGACGTCACAGAGCCGGTCGCCGGCGGCGGCGGATTGCAGGAGGAATGCCGGTTTAATCCTGGTGTGGAGTGTCACTCTCCGCTATACGGCGCACTGTAAGGTCGCAGCATGACCTGCTGGGCGACCGCAGACCATAGCGACGTGGTAATTAAAGGGACAGCAGCGAGAAGTCAGCTCTAGCGAACCGGGGAATCTGCGCTGTTAGGGCAGAAAGCATGATGAAACATTCACTGACAAGCCCTAAGGCGCACTGAATGCTCATTAATCCATGTGTAGGCGTGTAACGCAGCACTACTTCTCTAGGAACTCTCCAGGGTACTTCTGTAGGCGTGTTCTCTTGGAACCCTCCTCTTATCTGACGCTAATGCAATGTGCGACGTGCGTTGTGCGATACATTGATGACGTCAACGGATAGGTTTGGGCGCACACGCAGTAGATAGCAGCGGGCACACAGACTGGACTCGACTGTAGGCGGCGGGTCACACGGCAGCCTTGTTGGACCTTTGGAGGTTATGTCTACTGCTAGAGAGGCTCGTCGTGCCACGCTTTCAGTTAGCTTTCGCGCGGACACGGGAAAGCGGGAAAGATACGTACTAGAATTATCTGCTTTTAGCGTGTGGAGCTCTGGTTTAATTACTCGGACGTTACGACCCTTCATTCATGTTTTATCTGTTCGTTATGGGTGATTCGATTTCATGTCGTTGCAGTTCTTCCAGTATTTCATGTTTTGCTTTGACAGATCGTTCGACTTGTATTTTACTGTGAGTTGTGTCTGTCATTTGTTGCCTCATAAATACACATAAACTTGAACATAACACCGGAACCAACTGATATCTATCACCGCCTCCCACCGATATTTTACCAGTCAGATATCGTCCACTTTCTGTTCTCCCTCCCGTTTGATCATTTGCTAAAGGCCATTATGCAAATTGTTCATCGATCGTATGCCACCAGGCTTTGAGCCTGGCTAAACGCCATCGATTCGGTGATTGGGCTCGGCCTGATAGTTGGCAGGCGTCAGCGGTATGTATGCATTTGGAGCGTGCTCCGCCCTCCGGCTTCAAGAGATTGTTTTGTTTCGCTCTCTAAATAAGAATGACTGATAATATGAGTGTGCAAAACTATTTTCGGTTCCACTTTTTACGTTTTGCGTTTTCTATTTTTATCCTTCCATTGTTCTATTGTGTTTTTTTTCGCTATCCTCACTTCCGTTTTTTATCGCTTTACATTATTCCTATTTTGGCATACGCCTGTTACGGGAGTCTGGGTGCGGTACGCGATCGGAATGGAGATCTCAGGCGGGCCCCTGACCGGCCCCCGGTGTCGTCCGCCGCGCGGAGCGTCATCCGCCGATGGCGTCTCACCGGCGGCGTGCCTGCGCGTCATCGCGCGGCGCCGCGCGTCAGCGGATGACGTCAGTGCGCGCCGCCAGTGTCACATTGTCGAACGGCCGTGACGCCTTCTCTCGCCGGACGGCCGCCGGCCCAGTTCCGGTGTGAGTCTGGGCCAATGCCATGCCGGTGTGGATCATGTCGAGAAGAGATACGAGTACAACGGTCCAGGCGGTTTCTAGTTGTTTTAGGAGCCCCTCATAGCTGTATGTTGCGCTTTGGGCTTGGACTTCGAAACACTTAGCAGGGTTTTATTTCATGTTTATGAGGGTTTTATTTCATGTATATGTCGGCTTGCACTTGCAATTTTGCTTTTCAACAGTATTTTTATTATATTTTCTCATGTGATTTTGTGTACCATCAATCGCTGGCCATTTCTCGTCGGTCCAAGGGAGCAGCCGATCCATGTTCATAACTGCCTTGGGACTGAAACTCCCCTGTGGCTGTAATGTTGTGAGCATGCTCTTATGCTCTCATAACTAAATAATGCACTCGTTACCGGGCATTGAGTGCTCCATACGTCTACTTACCTGACGAGGCCGGCCGCCCGTGCTCTTTGGACAGCCTTAGTCGGCTCCGGGCCGGAGTCGATCTGATCAATCAGCCTTGAATGGGCGCCCGCCCCGCCGCCGCTGAAGACCGCCTCATTTAGGGAGGCGCACTCGACTGATTGAGGCGTCCTGCTGCTATTTTCTTCTCCCTAGCCGAGAATGAGCCTCTGCCGAGTTTTTAGGCTGAAGGAATGAGACGCGCAGCAGCCTTCTTCTTTGAAGTGTTGGATTCTTCCTTGTTGTGACTTTGTAATGGAAATTTCACAAAGGCGTTGTCTGAGATTACTTCAAAGTGCTTCAACTGCGTCAAATTGACCCAGGTCTTGTACGTCAAATAGCAAGGTAATCGTTAGTTAGCATGCTTGAACAGTGGATAATGGAAACTGGACAGTGGACAGTTCATAACTATGTTGAAATCACCATTATAATCATCCGATTTACATATTTAGACAATCATCGAAATTTAAGCGCCATGTCTGAACAAAGCCTAGCGTTATGAACTGTTCAATGGGGACAATGTGAAACAGCTACCATATCGATGCAGTAATAGCAGCTAAAATACGGGATGGTCCATAGTCGCGTATAACAGCTATACGACCTATCCAATGGACGAGTGACCATATCCTTAACCCGCGACCTGGTGGGGGGGGCTATTTTTTGCCCCCCCCCCCCCTCCAGACTTTTCGATATATCTCCAGAACCGCTGCGCCGATCGTCACCAAACTCTCAGTACCCTCCCGGACATCAATTTTACACATTGTGACCAAAAAATTTTCCAAAGGCTATATGATAGCTTGGCAGGAAATGACGTCAGAGTGACGTCATGTTCTGCCGTTTTCGACCCAAAAAAGGGTTTCGCGGGAAGAGCTGTCAGGCCTATAGCTTTGCAAATACAGAAAAATGATAAGAATATAAAAGCTGTAGATTGGACAGGGCTACAAAACTGCTATCTCGGATTTTTGAAATTTTTTGATTTTGACCCCCAAAAATAAAAAATAGATTTTTTGGACATAATAATCGAAAAATCCAAAAAGTTTTTTTTTTAATTTCGCAAAAACCAGAATATATGTGATAGTCCTTACCGCCGTCCATCCATATACCAAATTTGAGATTGATACCTCTTTTTTTGGCGAAGTTATAGCGAAAAAACTGTTGATAATTGATGACGTCAAATTTTCAAACTCAATTTTTAGCAATTCTAGACCCCGTAGCGCAAAACAAAGACCACCATTAGACTCCCCGTGACGAGCTGCATCGAATCAATACCCATTTTATGCAAAACTATCAACTTTAAAATTTGACCTTTTTTGGCCTGACCTTGACCTGACCTCGACCTGAACTTCACCAGAAAGTGACCTAAGCCGTACCTGATAGTCTTACAACCAACACCATTGGGTAGGAAATGAAAAATTGGCCATAAAACATGTATCACACAACCTTAGTAAAGTTGGGCTCATGTGACCTGACCTGTGACCCTTGGTGACCTGACCTGTGACCTGACCTGGTATTGCCAGTGACCTCTAATAGCAACATATCTACTAGGCAACTGACGCCCTACCGCTGATTATTGACAAAATGCGTTTTCCTCGGTGTTATAGCGCATTCCCTAGAAGACCCGTGAACGGTGAAACATTTCATCTTTGACCTGACCTGTGACGTCATCGGTGACCCCGAGGTCAATGAAATTTGGTTTCCTTCGACAAATTTGACAGGCCTTTCGAACGCCGTTTGAATTTTGCGGATCCGTCCAGTAGTTTCGGAGATACGAGGGGGGGGCAAAAAATAGCCCCCCCCACCAGGTCGCGTTATAAACAGACCCCACCAGGGCGCGGGTTAACAAACTCTTACATATCCCTCCCTCTCTCCCTCCTCCCTCCCCCTCTCCACCGTCTGCAGCCGGCCGTCTCCTAGCTCTCGGCCGCGCTCCCTCGGGCTCCGTCCGGCGGCTGGGTCTGTCTCCGTCAACTCGGAGGCGTCTCCCTCATTAATGAGACGCGCCGGAGTCATTAGGGAGGAAGCGCCGCGCTGGAATCCCCCGAGGCTTGTCCTCGTTTTATTCACACGCACTGGCTTTAATACGAGATGATTCACACTTTGTGCGGAGATAAGAGTGCCGAGAAGCCGGTTCTACATTCCAGTGACGCAGTTGTTCACGGTGATGTGTGTAAGGTGGTCATTTCAAGTTGGTTCGGCTAGTTATCGTCATTATCTGCCGGTATTCGTGTCGAGCAATAGTTTTCGATAATGGTGTGCGGTAATTTGTTGTAAACAATGGAGTGATTGGCTACCTTTTAGAAATCAACTTGCGAGTCGTTACGTAAAGATGCATTGGTTAACCGCGAGGCAAATGAAGATGTTATGTAAAGGCTAAAAACGTTTTTCTTTAAGTGATAAAACGCTGAAGTTCGTTGGAAGATTTGCATTACTTTTTGTAACGTGACCACGATTTTTGTTTGAAACGTTGAAGCTCATACATGACTTTTTGTAACGTGGCCACGATCTTGGTTCACCGACTTATGAATATGCTACAAAAATGTTTTGTAAAACCGTTTAAAGAATGTGCTTACATAACTCGCCGCTGATATTGATCATACCCATTCAAGACAAAGTTTTCTATTTCTGTCCCTCGCCCAAACATGGCTCTCTTTCCGTCTTGCGTGTGTTTTTCAGTGACCTCATGTGACGTCTGTCGGCAGGTGATACCGGCAAACCATGTGGGGTCGACTACGAGCTGAAAACGTTCGTCGGAGACCACTCGGACGACAAGGCACACAAAAGGTGAGCGCTGCCTCAGAGCTGGGATCCCAGCTGCATTCCTAGTGCCGCCCCATGACTTTCACACCGGCCTGCACGACTCACACTTCTCCGCTCCCGTCATTTCAGTTGGTGACACACCAGGGAAATAAGCTAAAATTAGAGCGCTCTATTTATTGCTCCTGCCCCATGTTGAAGAGATACCCCTAAAAGCGTGATCTTTTATCGGCCCTTACGCAGCAAGGCAGTACTTCTCAGACCGGTGGATGGTACCAATAGAAAGAGAATGCGTCAAAGATTAACATGAACAAATTAAAATAACATTAAAGTGTTAATTAAGCGTAGAAATAAGTCCCAAACATAGGCTAATTATTGCTCCTACCTCGGCGACGGCGCTCCCCGCAGTCAGCGGAGAAGCTAAAATAAAAGCCACCATCCTCCTCTGTAAGTCAATTTTAGAGCGGCCGAGTGGACCGATGCGGGGCCACCAAACTGAGATAAGACGTGGCTAGCAATTGCAAACCACCATAGAAATCAATATCTTAAGACGTACAATATGGGATGATTACTCTGAATATATAGCCTTGACTCTGAAGCTGGAGTGAAAGCATGAGCAGATTGCAAGAAACGAAATGCATAGATTGGTTGAATTATGTACGATAGGCACAGCTCAATAGATGAAGCCATTTCTATGATGTTGACATTTGACATAACCCTTCCTCTCCTCACCTATGACCTAAGTGCATTGGCAGTTGCCGGCATAGTTTTTGAGCACGAGTGTAATTCGCCATCGGACCGCAATGCATGTTGCTAGGCTGCTGCAATTGCAACGAACATACGAATACTGCCTTCTTTTGTAGACGTTTGTTTTTAGGCGGTCTTTGACGTACAAGGGGGCATACCTGTCGACAACTTGAGTTTCTCCGAATTTCAAAAACTTCCAGAATTTCAATTCCTTATGCACTGTTGTAGGTACAGCTATGTTCACAAGTTTTCGTTTCCTCCTGTTCTAAAAAGGGTGATATTTGTCGATTTCGTGCGTCGCTGATAGGAGGGTGCGTTTAATAATTAGGCCCAACGCTTTCTGCATCCGCGAGTACCTTCAAAAGGGAACAACAGTTTCCATTTATTACACTATGGGACATGTGACAAAATGACCACTGGAACACGCATGAAACGGAGCTCATATTCCTAAAAATGTCTACAAGCACTTCTTTTCTGACACTATTAGCAAATACCATCTCAAGTTAGGTGGTTGACAGACAGTCAATGGAGATCTGGGGAGACTGAGTGATGCCAATTCACCACTTAACTGATAATGAGGGCCGAGGGGAGAGAAACATGCAACATGCACAACTGACAACTTGACAAGTGACAAAACACTACCACTATTGCGCAGTGCACAACAAATTACAGCAGCCAGCCCAAAAATACTTTTGGTGGCTAATTGCAAACAAGTCACTAATAAATGTCTTAGTTGCAGCTGAACACTGCACAATGATCACACTGTTCACGCATTGAGTGAGATGCCACAGGTGGTTTGAATCACACTTTGGTACAACTGCAAATCTGAGGGGTGTTCACGGGCACCGCACACTGCTGCGTGCGGTGTGTGCGGTGCGTCCAGCAGGCGTGGGGGTAGGGGATGGGTAGGCGGCTCTGACGTCACGGCTGCGTGCGGTGAACGGTCCGCTGTGGCCAGTCCCGACCGGCCACAGCGATCGCTGTGTGCGGTGACGGAAGGCTGACGTAGGGACGTAGTGGGCGGAGCTTGGAGGCTGTGTGCGGTCCGACCGCACACAGGGCCCGTGAACAGCCCTCTGAAGTGTTATCATGAGGTTCATGCCTCCATGATCACAGCACTTTGGTTGTGGTTGGCATAACACTTGTAGTCTGCAGAGTTCCACATGAACTGCAGACACCTCATCTAGTGGTCTTCATGTTACTCAACTTCTTCAGGAGGCAAATGTCGACCACCCAGCGGAAGCATGGTCCTGCAGAAGAAAAGGTAATGCATAAGTTACAAACAATATCTGCTGAAACAGCCCCTTCTGTTGGCTGTTATTAAACTTTTATATTACATTTGTTGAAGTAAAATACTGCCAGCTATTTCAAAACCAGAAAATGAAATTATATTGTGGCATAATTCACATACTCGGCTATCAGTATCAAATAATAAATTTATTTAAAATTTGGCATATTCTATGAAACACATTCACAGAATATTCTACTTCACGTCACAAGGACTCACAATCTTTCTGTTGGGTGTTTGATTGACGCATTAACTTAAGTTTGTCTTGGGTTTTATTATTGCAAAAAATTCATATTGCATTTATAGTATCAAAATACTGCCAGCAATAACAAAACAAGAACATGAAATGTCAATGAGCAAGCCGCCTTTCCTAAAAATGGGTTGCTTTGAAAATAATTTTAGTTTCTTTTAAGGAAAAGGAGAAATGATTATCAGGTAATTATCAGAAAACCACTCAACCAGCAAGTGGCTGGGTGGTTTCACAGGAAACATCAAGCCAAAACATATACTTATATTTATCCAACAATTGAGCCATTTGACTACTACAAGGATATTTGAGCAAAATAAGAATCCAATTATCCAATGTTGACTTCCTTGCAAAGTTTATGCCTTATTTTATGAAAATGTGTCACAAGAATATGATACTTATCATCGAATATTATTTAATTTACGATTTAATTCGATCGAAACGCACGTCGAGTCCCGCGCCATTTTCGTCGACGATGATTATGATTGCATTACATGAAGAGATAAGGGGTTTCAATGGTCTTTCAAAGCAATAATTTGATGCAAAAATTGGTAGGAAATAATATAAAGCTGGTTCCAATGGCCATCAACCATTTAAAACACCGAAAATACTCACAACTCTGCCCCGACGTCCACCCGGCACCGAGCACGCCACGCTACTGGCACAATGCCAAAACTGCTGTCACAGCAGAAATGTTTTTTTTTCTCGATTGCAATTGTGGAATTATTTATTAAACAGAAGATGATCTTTCCAAAAAACCGACTGATTTCATATACAGATGCATGGAAAATTTAAAAAATCCCGGTAAATTATTTGTATTGTTTTGTCGATTTTGACACGCTCCTAGTTTGCAGCCATATTTCGATATGTTCTACAGGGAGTTCAGAATTATTTCAGGACCAATCTTTTCCTCGTTCATTTTCACGTCGATCATAAATTTTTTAGAGCGGAACAATTAGTTTCCAGGCGGTCCGAGCGGTTTTCGTGAGAAGGGTACAAAAATCGGTGTCATTTTTAGAGCCTCGACACCAGCTCAACACAGGACCCTATGGGAGGCAGTGAAGTAGCGGGAGCAATAAATAGAGCGCTCTAATTTTAGCTTATTTCCCTGGTGTGTCACCAACTGATTTGGTTTAATCATGGCGTCCTACCTCACCCTGTACCCCAGTGCCCGGTCGGTATGCTATCATTACTGCTTGCACAGCTGTGTGGAGTGCTGTCCTGACCCGGCGGCTGCGCCCGGGGGCTGCGGGGGTGCCAGCGGGATATCCGCCATAACGGTCCCGCCGGTAATGTCCTCGCTGACCCCTGCGGCGTCCCGACTGCCCCGTTAATGAGCCGGATCCACGCACAGCACCGAGGGTCGTGCCTCTAGGCGTGTTCTGGGAAAAGGAGCTTCAGCGTAAGGGGAAAAGCAACGAATGCTGGAAATGTTCGACGGTATTGCTGTTGGAGAATGAAAAGTTTGGGATGTGGATTACTTCCTTTAGTTTCGTTGTCATGTCGAAGTTGTTGGCTGTATTTGTTTTGAGGGCTGAAATTGGCAGGTGTCTGTTTTTTCTTTCTTTCTAGGATTGCAGTATATTTTTCCTCAGGGTGTCAGCACCGACGCTGAACGGTAGGGATACCAGGGTTACATAAGTCTCATGTTTGGGGTTCTTCCGGTTTCTTGGTGACGCTTGCAACATCTCTGTAGTCATTGGACCAATTTTCTTTGGTGCCGTTTACCCTTTCACAACTCCCTCCTCCTTGATAGTGACTCGGCTCAGTACGAGTATTCAGTCCGTGGTCCCGATCACCGTAATGATATCAGGCCCGGGGCCGGGGCAGGACAGCCACCGTGCAGCCTGAGCGCGGCCGAAAGCTCACTGCGATGCCCGGCCGAAGAGCACGTGCAGCCGCCGCGTGCCACCCTCGTTGCCTATGCATGGGCGTCGGTACGGCTGGCGGCCGGCCGGCCACGTGGGACGTGCCGGCTGCTACCCTGGTGACTCAGGCCGGGTGGACTGCCGGACGGTTTAGGTGGCGATCCGACCGGCATAGCGTGCCACCGGTACACGCTGATGGCTCGCGAACGGCGGCTTCTGACGCTCCCGTATTGACCGGTCGTGAGGTGCGGTTCGAGTGATGGGGTGGTAGCGGCAGCGGTCGTTACGGTTGGACCCCGTTTCGACGAACGTGTTGGCTGGTAAATGGTTTGTAATGGGGTGGATTACCGAATCGAACTGGCAAATAATGAAGTAGGCATTAGTTGGCTGAATGCAGGCTGGCGGATATTTGGTGTGTTAGTCGAATACGGAATGAGTAAGATAAACTGGCCTTTACATAAAGAGCGTTTGAAGAACGTTTTCGTCTTAATTAGCATGTCTGTGGTTCAATAAGCTGACAGGACTACCTCACATATTCTTTAAATGGAACGATTATCGTCGCAGTATTTCAGCCAAAGAGTTACAGTTCTACGTCGCAATGTCCCTTCTGTTTGACCTTTCAATGTAAGACAGCACCGCTGTTACAAGTACGCGAGTGTGACGATGTTTTATTGGCCGCGAATGCATGAGCAAATGAATTGAGCTTGCAAACAGATGTTGCACTGAACGTCGCCTGCTAACCCGTTTGCAATGCGCATTTATTTTCCTCTTGTATCTGTCGTAATCGCTACATTGTCGTTTGTAAGTTGTCAACGTGCTAAGACTTCCCGACCTCAATAGACCCACTCCTGCAGACGTTGATGCTGTAAACCGAGGACAGTATAAAGGCCTGGCTACACTATGCGTTTTCTGCGTGCGTTTTTGCAGGTTTGCGTGTTTTGCGTAATATCGTTCTAGGAAAAAAGTTATAAACTATATAATTTTTACTTTGGTTATATACAAAAGCTAATATAACTCTTATGTAACTAAAATTTAAGTGAAAAACATCACAAAAACGTAATATCCTTCTTTTTTTTCTAGAACGATATCACGCAAAACACGCAAACACGCAAAAAACGCACGAAGAAAACGCATAGTGTAGCCAGGCCTTAACCCGGCACCGCCTGGGCTATTTCCGTACCCACGACAGCCTGGGGGGGGGGGTCGGATCCGACCCCCCCCCCTGTTATCTCGAGAACCAATGGTCGTATCGAGCCCCGCGAGGCGGCGTTCGAAAGGTCTCTACGAGACCTTCCCAAAGCACTCTTAAGATTTTAAGATTGAGGTCAACTTTCGGGTCAAGGTCAGGTCAAAGGTCAAATTCAGGGGTTTTGCATGAATCGGCTTACGGACAGCGGAATCGATAGCTGCTGCTCGAAACTCACCAAAAATGACCTCAAAGGCCTAGTGAAGGTACCATGTGCGTATAGGGGTCATACTAGGTACAGGTCAAGGTCAGGTCAGGTCACGAAAGGTCACGGTTTTCACTTTCTGCTACATGGGCGTGCGACACATGTTTTATGGCTTATTTTTCACGCCGAATCCGTTGGTAATGGTTATATGTGACCCCAAGTCACTGTGCTGGTGATAAGTGTGCATTGAAAGCATAAAAAATCGTTTATACTATACATAACTAAACGAGGGCTAAGAAAAAAAGGTCATTTTTTCAACTTTTTATTTTTGACATAAAAATGCACTTTTCTAAACGAGTTTCGTCCCAGGAATCTAGTGGTGCCATTTGTTTTCACATGCGATGTTCAGAAGTGCCTCTAATTCACGAAAATGCTTATGACGTCACCATGCCCTATGCATGTTGGAGCCATTTTTTACAATTTGGGGGTCAAAAATCAAGATAGAAAGTTGAAATTTGGGGCATCTAATGTTCTAATAGAGCTCTACAACATATATTCCGGTTTTTTGGAAATTCCCAAAATTTTGGATTTTATTAGCTGTTTTCCAAAAAATATAAATTTTTGAATTTTTAGGGGTGAAAAACGCATTTTATGGAAAATCCGAGATAGCCATTTTAAAGAACTCGTTGAGCTGCGTCTTTTGATGTCCTTAATTTGCAATTTGCTTCAAACCCTGATTTTTGGCGATTTTTTAAACATTTACCACTTTTTGACTAAAAACGCCATGTAGTTACATCACTAAAATCGATATATCTCAAAAATTTTTGGAAATTTTTTCTTAAAAACTGCACAGGAGACGTAAAATTGATGGGGGAGAAGGTATGCCAAGTTTCAAGTAGATAGCGAAAGTGATTCATGAGTTATTCAAGAAAAACGGAGGGGGGGGGGTCGGATCCGACCCCCCCAGGCGGTCGCGGGTTAAGAATAAGACAGCTGCACGAGAGCACCTACTAACCCTCGCCACGGGATCGCCCATTGCCCCTGCGTAATGTTAAAGTTTCTGTCGGAAGGTGCACGCTACCCGTCACCAGTCACCGCTCTTTGGTGCCGCGGCGCGCATTTCGAGCCTTCTCAGAGGTGGCGAGTTGCGCCCGTTTGTGCGGCGAGCTCCTTCTGTTCACTCATCTGTCTAACCGAATTCGTCAGTGACAAAGACTCGTACCTCCTTCCGTCGTCCGTTCATCTGTCCATCTGTCCGACTGTCATGAACCCGTCGGCGTAACGCGGACACCCCACCGTCAGCTGGCGGTGCAGGGGTCTTGCCGAATTCAGTAGCGTGCTTCCTTCCGTCCATCCCCCGTCCACCGATCCGTCTACCACGAACTCAGCAATGTGCTGGCGACACCCGGTTGGCAGCTGGCGGCGCCGTGTCTGGCGATTCGACGAACCGACGGTATACATGTCGCCGTTCTCGGTGCAGTCGCTAGTCGGCAGCGGCGGGAGCAATGTTCGCAAAGAAGACACCGGGTAATCCTATTTTCTATCTATAATCTTCCCATTGCTCGGCACGGTCGCAGCAGCTGGTGGCCTCCGTGGCAACTGTAGTTAACATGTTTTGACATCTGTGGTGGTATATTTTGTGGTGATTGCTGGCGAAGTCAGCAGAAAACTGGCGTTTATGAAAGACGAATGACTACTGAGTAGCTCCTGAAGCTCCGTCGAATCTCAGCCGCCACGCTGATTAACTTTTGACGGATGGTTCGCTGATGGATTATCTGGGCTTGGACTTCTGTTTGCACTGGAGATCCTCACGTTATCCCACGCCACACCTCATTAGCATCCAGAACTGGGAAGGTGGAGTCGACAGCGCCGTGTTCAGGTCGTTCTTAAGGATGTCCGTCGTCCAGTTCATCTCCGGAGCTGCTGTCTTTCGCCGCTGTTAGCAGCTCGGTGACGTGTATGTCGGACTGTAAATGACATTCATTGATGTGAGAATTTTTCATACGTGCGCAGAAGTGGTGGTGGCGAGGATAGTAGATTGATGGTCTCTCCCTCGCCTGCTTTTCCAGCATATCCTGCTGCTACCACCCCCCTGTGTCGGCTTGTCTTTGTTCCACCCTCCTGTAAAAGATCGCTAACGAGCAGCGCGGCACTTCGTGACGGCCAGTGGCGGCCTGAGGTGTCGATTCGGAGAGGTGTCGCCGCCGTGCCTTGTGCGGCCGACTTCGGTCGCGTGCCGCTGCTGATGTCTGGACGCCTGTGTCAACTCTAGCTCGGTGTCGCCGCTGACTGGTTCGATGGCACCTTTGGTGTGACTTGAGGTCCCCGCGGCCGTGGCTGCGGGATTGGGGGAGGGGGAGTCGGTCTGTCGGCTATGACGGAACGCGTGGGCCGATACCGACCGTATGGGCCAGCCGTTTGAACAGCCAGAAACGAGAAAATGGCCCATACCAGCCAACTCGGTTCAAAGCTTTGCTCAGCTGACGTCCGGTATTAGGAGTTTAACGGGTTGTAAAACTGCCAGGCTGAACAGAATTGGAAAACTGCCAACAGCACGCCAAGGTGAGGCGTTGGGTATTGGGAGGAATGCCGAATGGGTTGGTTTCACCTCACATTGCTAGTCACATGCCTCACGTGCACATTTTGCCAATGGTAACTAGTACCTGCCGCGTAGGTTCAAACAGCTTGAAGACATAAATAATTTAGCAATGGGCGCGAATGACTGCCCAGTGCACAGCTCGAGCACTTGAAACCCTAATAATCACCGACCATTTTAGCTATTGCAGTATTGCACGCAGCAAAAGATACAATTAATTGATCCTTGAAACGAGGAGCCACATGCCTCATATTTGCTTCGAATAATAGCACTTTGTGAAGTTTGCAAAAATGCATGACGACCGCAAGCTCAACGTCTTGTTGTAGGTGGATTATCGCGACTGGTGGTCGGATTAACAACGAAGAATGCCTCCGCGAATTAAGGAAGGTTACTTACGTGTCCAGTGATATATTACCCCGTGATCAGCAAGGACAAGCCGTAATGATGGTTTGTGTTGACGTCGCTGAAAGTTTTGCCGGTTTGGGCGTCGTTTTTCGGTGTACGTATTTGACCACATTTCTGTGATAGCTGAAATGGCTAACGGTTTATTGCATTTTTCACAAATCCGCAGATCGTTGCTCAATTTTCAACGGTTTCGCTTCGGGACTGGCTTTGATTGTACAGCCCTCAGCAGACTACGTGGTAGATATTCTTTTTTCGACAAAACCGATAATAACTCAAAGGCTATTCTATCAGTCGGTCGGAACTCACTGCAAATAGATGCGCCATGCTCCACTCCTTCGATTGGGTCTATTACTAAACAAAGTATACGCCTTATGTTGCAACAAAATGCAAAGGTTTGTTTTTGGGCCAACTATAAACTTTTGGGTTTTGTTGCAAAACTGGATGGAAAATGAATACGATGATAATGCCAATATAAGTTATGGAGTCTCGCGGGTCTTGCTGTGACGATTTCCGAGTGACCGACAGCATAGTTTTCGCGTTTATCTCGGTTTTATCGAAGAAAAAAAAAGAATACCTACCACGCAGTTCGCAGAAGGCTGTACTCCATCAGACCAAACTGAATGGTGTTTGTACTGCCTTTTCTGTAAATTGGCTTTCAGAAATAATTCCGAGTGTCAACATGAAAATTACTTAATTTGTTGGCCGTGTAAACATGATAAAAGTAGTGTTGTAGATGATAGCACTGCCTACTTTTTATTGCGACCATGTTATATCTCAGCATTAGATAGATAATTTTGTTTCATTGCAATGAAGTTATTGTATATATCCGCGACTGTTTCTTTTAATCTTAAAAACTTCTTAGAGCGTTTTAATAATCAGTAGAAGAGTTATGAGGTCGTCTGTTATTTTCTTCACAACCTAAGCTCGGCCAACGACTGGTTTACATTTCAACGCACGCTCGATGACAACGCCACAGTTGTTTTGTGATTTGGCTAAGCTTTGTTCCATTTTAGCTGGCCTTGTTCGGTAACGCCGCCTTTGCTTCAACTTCAAATGTCGCGTCGGTGGAGGGTGAAGTTATCAGAGTTCAGCACCACTCCAACATCTCCTACAGTCCACTTTTCTCCGAATTCATCCACCATTCGCCATCCCATCGCCGATAATCATCCACCCTGCACCCACTGCAGACAGTAGTCCTCTCTCCCAACTGTCACCATCCTTCTCTCTTCACCACACTCCACTCTCCACTCTCCATTTTCCACTCTTCACCACTCTCCACTATCCTCCACTCCACTCTCCACCATCATCCACTCTTCACTCTCCTCCACTCCACTCTTCATTCGTAGCTCTCTACTCACCCCTCGCTCACCGGTCGGCGCCGTCGTCTGGTCGATGCAGCCAGGCGCAGCTCGCTAGGTAGGTAATTGTGCTCACTGCTCAGCCCGCCGCCAGTCCCGGCAGCAGCGGCTACGCACCTCCTATAGGCACGGCGATCCGGAACAACTGCAACAATTGGCCTAGGAGGGCCGGAAAACATGCAGGTGGAATACAGACTTCCGTTTGTGGCTGCCTAAATACATAGGTCGCGTGAATTGGCACGTCACACTTTTTTTGGTCGGTGTCATCCTCCGCTGGTCCGTTACGTGTTTTCGGCTTATATCGTCTAGCCTTATTTAAATAAAAGCTCATTGACTCTTGAGAATTGCTGGCATATATGGTAGGGATTAGGATCACTACAGCTGACACAGCCATTTCGCGTCCCGCGGAATGTCGTACATTTTCAAGCCAGATGAAGCTCGGGATGGCGCTCTGTTTCAATGTAACCGTGGTGCAATTTGTTCGAACTGTCGTCTACGCATTGAGAATGTAATGGCACAGGGTGTGCCGGTCGGTGTTATCACCACCAACCTCCGGCTTGTTGTCTCCAAACTGCCCGTGCCTCGTACCCCGTGTGGGTCAAATACTGACGACCACGGCGGTGGGCAGATATGACCCGCTCGCCCGGGCTTTGCGGCGACACTTTCAGTGTTATCAGCTGCAACGGCGTGCCGCAGGCGCCGGGAATGTCCGCAATGATCGTTACCGCGCAAGATTGCTGTTGGTTCGGGACTCGCCAGCGCTGTGGATTGGTGTTTGTGAAACTCGCCGCTCTGAATCGATCTGGCAATGGGGTGGTGACAACAGAACTAACCTGGGTTAACGCGACCTGCGCAGTGGTCGCGCGGCAGTGGCATTGTGCTGTTTTTCACCAAATTGTTATTGAATCCGGGATGGTGTGTTGGTTTGTCAGATAGATTGCAAGCGATGAAAGGGAAAGCGGTGTCAGTTATCGGACCTGTAGTTAATGATTTATTTCAATTCCTGTTCTTATTGATACGTGACACACGTTGATCAAATATTGTCTTATTTCAAAACAGTCAAATAGATTTTAAAGCTCTTGCTATTCCATAAAAGTTATATCCGATAATACTGTTGAAAGGAAATGTCATGGTATAAAGCTATTCATTTGACAGTTGGTTACAATGGGAAAAGAACGCAGTGCTACGGTACGGCAGCGTGCTTTAGCATCCAAGCCTGATAAATTATTAGCACTTATTTTGTACCATATTCTGGTAGGATAGCTTGACGGAAGGGGAACTTGCTCGACTTTCGTAATCGTAATGTAACGTGTTCTCTCGGCACCGTCTCCCGGAACCACTTAGCTGACACGTTAGCAGCCGCCGGAACCGGGCGTGTTATGTTTCCGTCTGTGACTAAGCTGCTTTCATATGCGGCTGGCGGCGCCACCTGACCCGCTGAGCCGCCCTCCACGGCGAATGCCGGCCGCCTGCTAAGTAGTTATCGATCATCGGTGGCCGGTGCGGGCTGCGACTAGGCGGCGGCCTGTCCCGGCGCGGCGCGGCGGCACTCACGCTGAGTCCCCCGGAGGACGCCATTGTCGGCCCGTCTGTCCGGGCGGGAGTGCAGTTTGCGCCGCCGCCGCTGGAGTCTCATTGATCGGCACACTGTCTCTGAGGAGAGTGGGGGTGGGCCTAATCAGATCGGAGCACCCCCCCCCCCCCCCATCACCTCCGGGCCCCGCCGCTGGTTCGACCCGACCGGTGTCTATATCGGTACCGGTGTCGGCGCGGTGGGTGTATCGGCTGGCACCGGTCAATGGTGCTGGCCGGATGAGGTAGCGGCAGCTACAGGTGGCCCAGAAGACCCCGTGAGCACTCTGAAATCCCACCCCGACGCTTGGACCGGAATATTAAACACTTACGGAGTTCTTGTATACCCTTAGCGTGGGTGGAAGCTTTACGTCACCTATAGCTTATTTCCCGAACCTCTCGATTGCGACAACCGATCCATATATACCGTCCTGCTTGGCTGGCATCATTCAGCCGCAAAGATCCGGGCTTTAAAGGGCACTGCTGACGCATGTCTGGGGCTGGCCGAGCGCCGGTCTCCTGACGACCTTCAGTGACCTTGGGTGACTGACCTGGTGACCTGCAGTCTGCACCGTCGCGACAGTCCCGATCGGAGTCATGCTTCACTGGAAGCCGATGCGGGCGGGTTATTCCAGCCCGCATCCGCGCCCGCATGCCGTGGGCGGCTGTGGTGATCTGCCCTGAACGGAAGGAGGGTAGATACTCTGACCGGAGGCCTGGTCGGCTGATACCGCCCGGCTGGGTGTCATGGATGGCATCCTGCATCCGGGATTGCATGGTTCGGCTCGCCTGGCGTGGCGGGGCGGCGCTGGATATGTCTCGAATGGCGCAGTTAGCTGTGTACTGATGCAATGTCAGTAAGCGGATGATGTGTGTTTGAGGGAACCTATGCTATTGAAGTAATGCGTACTCGGAGTAGCTTCTTGCTTGTCACCGGCTCAGCTGGACTTAAATGCTTCATTATTCGGTAGCGGTCCTCACTCCTCAGGAATTTGTGCTCTGGCGGGATGTGTGTGTATCTCAGCTGTGAACCTCTAATTTCTAAACCCTTTACTGTAATCACGTTGCTGTAAACTAATTTTGTTTCGCTTCGGGGCGCCGTCTGGCGTGGAGAGCGGCTAATGCATCAGACAAACAACAGCTGACGTTACTGACAAGAGATGGCGCTGGCTGCGAGCGCCTGCAGGTATGCTGTACCGCATAGCACACCGCTCGGCATTGCGGCTGAGTGCATTGTTCCAGCTTTTCTGCTTATTGTAAGGCCAACCCGGTCGAACCAGTGACTTTGAGATATTTTGCAATATTCAATGTTGAGTGCAATGTTGAATGCAGGTCGTGTAAAATCCAGACCGTTTTTGCTTAGCTGTTCTTTTGAAGAAAGTGAGAAGAGATAAAGACGGTGAAGCTGGTATAGTTAATTTGGGAACTCTTCTGATAAAACAACTCTCGGAAAAAAAAACAGACATCAGGCTCCTTTCAGTGGACACATGGCAGTGGCGTTTGTGAGACCTCTGGGCACTCTGGCAACTGCCTGAGTCCGGCTCTGCACGAAGGGAGGTTGGGGTTGGGAGGGGGCTCGAGTGGCAGGGCGGGGCCCTATGCCGAGCGGCTCGTTTGATCTCCGGCCGACGGTGGCAGCAGCAGGTGACCTTGACCTTTGGACGAGACGGTGAGGGTGGCGGCGGGACGGTCGGGCCGGGCGGAGGAGCTTTATTTCAGAAGTGTCTGCCACTGATCGTCCGAAATTGGTACCGCTGGCGACAAGTCGCGGTTTGTCGGGGTAGTCACAGACGCTGATCCGGTCCGCCGGGTGAAAGGAAATGGAACTGTCTCAAACAGAAATCACATTGAAACAAATGGGGAGATGTGGTCCGATTGAAATATGGGCTTGAAACTGATGAAAGAGATGACTTCGTTGATCATTTTTTTATATGTGTTTTGAGTGTGATGCTGTGTCTGTTTGTCATCATAAGGAGTTTTTTTTCGAATCATATACCGACCTACATTTCGGTGTATCTGTTTTTTTTTTTTTTGGCATCAAAGTTTCCTGTTCGCTCCGAAACTGATTGGCTCCCGGTGTAAGAGGCTTACCTCGCTTCAGACCCTGCTCAGAGCGCAGACTGCGGGAGTTGAAAATGCCGGGAAATTTACCGCGGATTATATCATGGAGTGTCAGCTCATGCCTCAGGAATTCCCCGGGCGACATTCTGAGGCTCTCCTAAAAGACGCTGATTTTATATAGATGGGGCTTGGGCTGCTCGTGGAAGATTTGGTAATTGCGAAATTAGTGTGTGTAAAATTAGAGACGGAAAATCTGCAGAATTCCCTCTCCCCAGGCATTTGGACCTCAATGTGACACTTAATGCAGCTAGCATATGGTAGCGCTTACTTTCGCTATTTTCTCGAAGGATTTCATGAAGTTCTTTGGACTGAAAGCATGTACCATTTGTTTTCATGACACGGTGAGAGGGATGGGCATTTCCTTGAGGTCGAAATGATATATTTACTTATGCTTTTGCTGTTCTCAGATTGTCAAATCTAACGAAATGTCCTCCTTTGCCTAATTTTGGTCCGTCAATGGTCGCTGATAAAGCTGTTTTGCACCGGCCTTAATTACTTTCGCTTCAGACTCCTTTGAGTTCAACCATTTAAGTTTCATTCTTAACAATTTGTTGTTCGCTTTTTATGGCATTAATTGTAACCGATGAATGTTTCCGATGGGCAAACAAGTATTTGCAGAGTTTCTACTTTTGTGTACCCAACTTAGACGCCCCGACCGCCGGCGGCGCTGCTGAATCTGCCAGAGCTGAGTCGCTTCCGCCGGCTGCAGCATCTCCAGCCGTTCGGGCCAGCCACTGATGGAGGAGGCATGGTGCAGCGTCTTATTTATTTCTTCCCACTAACAAAGTCCCATGAATAACATGCGGGCAGTTCTTCTGAATGTCTAATAAGGCCCAGATGAATGTCTTCATCTGGATCGGCCTGCGGCATTCAGTCCGCTGTTGATATCCCGTCTCCATGGCAACTGCAAGCCACCTGAGCTGGCGCATTAGTGCCCGGCGGCTACCTGAGCTAGAGCCTCTTTATAGTATCGCGTTCTCGTCAGTATCGAGCCAAATATGCCCTCCTCCTCCCGGTCTCAGCTAATCGGGAGTTTCTCGGACCGGCCGGGCAGCTGGAATTAGGGGTGGGTCCGCTCGATACGCTCTACCGCACCGACAAACATCGTGATTGGGGCGCTACGAAAGTGGGGAACGAGAATCGAATGAATTCTGACGAGGTGGTGGAAAAATGGTCGGGAACAAAGACTTTGATGGCGAATAGCTGTTTGACCATGCTGACCACGCTGATTGCTCTGGGAATGTTTGACTTTTTGAACGATTGAATAGTTTGGCCGTGGCAGTGGTAGCTAAACCTAGCCACGGATAATGTTTTCACTTTTGGGCACCTTCCCGACTAGAGATGTCAATCGGATACCAACTGTTTGGTATACTGATACCATACCAATACCAATTTGGTATTTGCTATTTCAAACCTACTGATTTTGGTATTTTGTTGGTATTGTGAGGACTTGGTAATGTATTAAACATTAGAAATTTGGTAAAAAGTTGGTATTTCTCCTGAATTCGCGAGTTGGCTCGGTTTTGGTGCCTATTTTTCAAGGGTTCAGTTGGTATTTGGTTTGGTATCGGTTTCCAAATTACCTGTGATTGACATCACTATTCCCGACCGTCACCGTGTCAGGAGCGGTCTCAGATCTGACGAGCAGGCGGTTAGCTCGCGCCCGCCGCCTGTAGACAGGACGGTCCGCCCTGCACTGCACGGCTCCGCGGGCTTCCATGAAGTGTTGATATTCTCGGGGGCTGGACGGTCGACGGGGCTCCCGTGTCTGACCTTTACCGTCGTCGGAACTGCCAGGCTCATAGCGTGCTGCTGACGCATCAGCGAACCATACTGAGGGAGAACCTTACCGTCTCGCCAGTAGACTCATAGCTGCTGGTGTTCCGCTTGTTCAGGCGTTTAGAGTGACTTTGGCATAGTAACAAAAAAGTATTCATCCCTTTTTATTAGGGCCAGCGCGGCGGTAGAAAGACATTTTTGGCAAAATTGTTAATTTTTGTCTGTTTTGGGTTCAAATTTAGATACTAGGCTTTAGTTATGTTTTTAATCTTTTTTTTGCTTTTTGTGTTTTGGTAGTTTAGGATAATCAAATAACATCCTTTTTGCTTCCGATTTGGTCACACCATCTGGATCGATGTTTGTGTCTGCAGTGGCCCGGGATGCTGAACTTGAGTTCTGATTTAACGAGTCCTGGAGTCCATTAAAAGTTCCCAAGTCCTGGGTCTCAAGTGCGAAATCTACTCCTCGAAGGTCTGTTTTTCCCATTGAAGAGGCAGTTTGAGACTGGGCCCTAGACGCTGTCTTTGCCAGCAGCGCTTCGGCAAACCTGTCTCTAATGCACTGAACCATGCATCCGGCTCTGCGATTTATACGCTTCCATAATGTCCCTGGCTTGTGCATAAACCTGCTGACTCGCCAAAGTGCGGAATACTGTCGCTATTTCCGTGGGGTCGGTGGCTTCCCTACCAGCCCAGCCACTCACTTTAGGGCGTATGAGGTGGCTCCGCGTATGAGGTGGCTAGCCTAGGGCCAGCATGTTCTAAACAGCCGGCTGAAGTGTTCGATAGCCT
This sequence comes from Amphibalanus amphitrite, assembly GCF_019059575.1. Taxonomy (NCBI): domain Eukaryota; kingdom Metazoa; phylum Arthropoda; class Thecostraca; order Balanomorpha; family Balanidae; genus Amphibalanus; species Amphibalanus amphitrite. The sequence continues at coordinate 364,501 of NW_024881954.1, read as the reverse complement.
ACATGAGCTGAACTCCCCCCCCCCCAAAAAAAATGCAGCATTTTTGCGCGCACGAGCACAAATGACCTTTCTCGCGGGCGAGCGCGAGCCCAGCGCCATCTACAATGTGACCCGAGTGGTAGCCGGCTGCGCCGGGCCATTTCACTGCGCGCGTGTCACCTGAGCGCACGGTTCGATTTGGCGCGACATCCACCGTCCGCCCCACCGCCGCCAGCTTTGGCATATGTATCTAGCCAGCAACTGTGTTATACATGCTTGTGCTCTGTGAAAAGCTTTATCATTTGATTGTTTGTGATCGGCTATGGGCTTTTCCCTCACCCAAAGACAGTGTGGGAAAGCCAATACATAGACCCGGAACCACACCACTGTCTTTGCGAGCGCGAACCTACGAGAAAAAAATATCATAAACGGCGCGTATGATCTTGACTGTCGAATTCGTCGTCTGGCCTGTGGCTTTGTAACGACGGAGCAGCTGGTCGCTGTGCCCTCTCCGGACATAATTGAGCCGTCGTCGTCGGGTTTACTGGGCGCTCACTGCTCATTGGAGTGGCACTGACCGGTCGGTTCGGTGGCCCGCACTACCGGCCGGCTCAGCGGACAATGATGGGATGGTGGTGGGTGATTGGGACCGCCGCTGACTCGACCCAGCACAGCTCAGTAGCCTGACGCACCAAGCGCTCGGCTGGTGCCTTCGGTAAACTTAGTGGCTCTGCTGAGTGTTATAGGTAGCTTAATTCGCTTCTTTTTCTTTCTGTGAATCACGTTGTGCGTGTTTGTCTACTCGTTCAGAAATCAACTTTCTGTCAGTACTGCTGCATGTGGTGTTTTATACTTCTGTGTCAATGACATTGCCAGTTATCAGCAGCTCAGTTGATTGTCCAGCGTAACCAAACCATCGCACGGTGACCTCCGAGCTCAGCAATATTGAAAGTCTCAGCCTCTCAGACCACATTTTACTCCATCCCGACGCTGGTTTCCGGACTGACTGAGTGAAATTGTGGTGCTGAGAGCCGCTGAAGATATCGCCCCGGCCGTGAGGAGAGCTCATTCCACTGAGGACCGCCGGGCGGCCGGCTCTATTTACCGGACCTTCAGTGGAGAGCCGGGCTCCCTGGCTGGTCCGCTGGGTGCCGCTAACGCCAGTCGTCAGTCGACTGCCTGAGAATGGCTGCTTTGGCAGTTCACGGCGTCCCAGACTCATGCGAATCGCCTCTGGTGGCGAGGGAACAGCGCCGCCGAGACACTCTCGTGGGAAACAGTCTGGGCGGTTTAGGGGAGCTATTCGGGACTTTATTGGAAATTCTGGTGGAGTTCAATGGTGGATTCCGGAAAATAGCGAGTTTAGAGCTAATGAATGGCATGTATTCTTGTGAATTTCCTGTTTGATGAGTTCCCTGGTGATGTGTCCTCAGGCCTTGCTTCATTTTCTCTGATGGAAGCTGTCTTCGTTCATTGTCAAAACCCTTGAATGTCTGCCTGCCACTGAATGGGACGCCTTTCGTCACTTGTCTCACATAACTCTGCCCCGGACCACTTTTGCCACACAATACCACACGATGCCAGCTTTAGCTCGATGGCCCAGGCAGCTGTCGCCGACAAAACTGGATGGAAGAACGACCACTATCCCTGCCAGACGTCGGGCATTGTATTCGTCAGGCGCAACTGGTCATCGTGCGGTCACTCCTCAGCTCTGGGGGGTTTCCTTGGGATAACATATGATGGCCCTAGGGGCTCCGATTTCTCCGAATTTCTAGTGTATTGGCGCAACTGATTGTTGTTAAACTGCTATTCATCTAAACATTTGTTTGCGGTGAATTGAGTCATGGGTGTCTTCTACCGTTTTATCGGAAGGAAATTGAAGAAGAACCCATGAGACGTCTCTCACAACACCTGGTCTGACCACTGACCGTGCTGTTAGCCGGGGGGCACCAGGTCTTCCAGTGGAGCAGTACGATGGATCACCGCAGACACCGGCCGGCGGTGGCGGGTCTCGTCGGCTGGCCACGGCCCGAGCACTGACAAACGACCCAACTGCAGATCCGGCTGGTCGGCAGACGACCTTTCGACGACCTTCCGCAGACGCTGCCGGATGTTGGGCGTCCTTAGACTCCCTCTGCCCAGAGCTGTGTCCTCTGCCGCGACTCACCCCTCTGTCCCGAGCTGCGTCCTCTGTCCCGACCTGCCCCCTCAGCCCCGTGCTCCCCCTCTTATCTTAGCTTCTTCTTCTTCTGCCCCGAGCTGCTCCCCGGATCCAGGTCTTTCATCTGCCATATGCGGCTGTCTGTCCCTCCCTCTACCTTAACTCTTTCTTTCCCTTACCCAAGCTCTCTTTCCTTTCCCTCTGACCCGAGCCCCCACCCCACCCCCTCTGCCCGAGCTGCTCTGCTCTCCATCCGGCGTACCCCACCCTGTGTCGGGTCGGTGCTCGCCAGCAGCCCTGAAAACTCGGTCACCAAACTTTGGCCGACCGTCCGGCCGAATACTATCGAAATCGTTTGAAATTTATGTGCATCTGCTGGGAAGTTGGCCGGAGCGGCCTGGGACGTCCCTTGGGGCACGCTACCGACCTTCTGAAGCTGCGCTCTCTGTCCGGGTCAGGGGGCATGACGGAGCAGCGGGGGCCGTCAGATACCGGGCAGGTGTCCCGGGGGTCTGCTGAACCGAGCGCCGACCCGGACCTGACCGGTGAGCTCACCGCTGGAGAGAGAGAGAGAGAGAGAGAGAGAGAGAGAGAGAGAGAGAGAGAGAGAGGGGAGAGAGAGAGGAGAGAGAGAGAGAGAGAGAGAGAGAGAGAGAGAAGAGAGAGAGAGAGAGAGAGAGAGAGAGAGAGAGAGAGAGAGAGAGAGAGAGAGAGAGAGAGAGAGAGAGAGACGCCCTTGTGAAGCTGCACGGTGACTGTGATTTCGAGCGGAAGTGGAGTTTAGGAAGACGGTTTCGAAGCTCTTCCGCGGTAGTTTGTAGCAGTTCTGCGTGCTTGGATCTCTAAGAGTTACCGGTGATTGAGGACGCCAGGGATCACCCGCACGCGTAACTGGATTACCAACCTGTGGCGGTACCGGTGAGCTAGACGCGCGCGCGCAACTGCCGAATAACAAACAAGTCTGCGTGTGACTGGGCGGCTGCGGCGGCGCCAGGCGGCTGGCTGGCTCTCATTAGGGAGATTGGTGGTGGAGCGGGGAGGGGCGGGGCGCCACTGGAGAGTGGACCGTGGGGTCGATCGGAGGGGCGGTGTCGAGCTACCGAGAGTGCCGCCGGGGGTAGTTATGGGTCACGTCCCTGACCCGCGACACTCCTCCCCCGTCGTCTCCTGCTATTCTCGGCTCTCCGATCGGCTGGGGGTAATCATTTTTCACCTTGCAGGTCACTCACGAAACCTCCCTCTGCATCAGGATTGAGCACTGACCAGTCTTCAAGTGAAATATTTTATTCAACGTGATTTATTATTGACTGTCTTTGATTGCAGTCTCTGCTCCAAAGAACCTCGCACGTTTTTACCAACATACACGGAGCACGATTTCCAATTTAGCCCCTGCTTCCATCCTCTTGAGCGTCAGCTTGGCAGCCTCCTCAGTCGATCCGGAGAGGTGGTTTATAGATTCCACGTACCGACTATTCGCAGTCACTCCATTGGAGTGGGCCTGTGACCGAGCCGCTCTCACACTCGACTGAAGCCCGACCGGGCCAGACCGTGGTAGGGTATGATGTCACCGGCACCGGATCTGCGTCACTGGGTCCCTGTCGGGTCCGGAATTAACGTGAACCCCGTCCGGACAATGGCACCTAATGGGCTGAATGGGCTCAATGGCTCTGTTGAGCTCGCGTGTTTCACTGGGTTGGTGGGTTGATGGGTTGATTTACTAGCTCAGAGACAGGCAAACGGCTTCCTGTGTCTGATGAGCTGTTTCTACCGGATGTTTGCCATATAATACTGGGTGCCATATTCCTGTCTGATATTCTCAAGAATAACAATTTACTTAACATGACGGACATCCTGCCGGACGTAATACGATGCGACTGAAACATATGACGCTGGGAAATAACTGTACCATATGCGTCAATGAACCGGTTTTAAAAGTTGAGCTTTGAAACATAACTCACAGTCTCATGTTTTGCCGGCATATCAGTGCTATCGCGATCACATCTGATCCACGCTGAACCCAAACACGCTGTGCCCAAAACCGGACCGCCAACTCCGTTAGAAGGTCGAAACATCGTTTCTTCTTGTGTCGAGTATGTTACAACTCCACTCTATTCGTGATCGTTTATTGAATGCTGCCCACTGGCTATTACTGACATGGATGATGTTTAAACAACACCTTTTTATCATCTACTCGAGGTTGTAATGTGGACATTACGATAAGCACCACTTGAAGGTGCTGAACTTGACGTCACAAGTCATTATTCTTGTGTAACTAAGACAGGTGGCATGACTGCCACCCATTATGGTTACTGGTTGTCACACGACATGTCTAGGGACGGTCGATACAATATGTGAAGTAGGTGACAAGTCGTTATGAAGCGTTTAGTTGAGAGCATCGTCGCTTCAGTGGTACGATGCCATTCTGATATGCGAATGTGGTACTGTCCGCGTGCTATGAAGTTGTGCTGAGCATTTGCAAAGTAGTCACAACAGTGCTCATGTATTTATAGCTGAGTACCACTACCACGTCGGCATTACTCATGTGATAGATGGGCTTGTGCTGTGTGACTTCAGTTTAAACGACAATTTATCATGGTTAAGTCATAAGTGTCTACAGTGTCTATAGCCGAACATGAAAAATGTAAAATGAATTATGGCGGTTATACATCATGTCTTTCGAAGCAATTCTTTAAAGTGGTCCGAACTTTGGTGATGTAATGTGATGTGATAGCTCATCAGTTCACGCCGCAGCTATTTGTTGCCCATACGAGTCCTTTGCCATGTGGTCCTTGCAATGCTCGCCACCCCAGTTGCTGCCCTATCAGCCGACTGACTCCTTCCCTTCTTTGCCCGCAGGAACTCCGTAAGGTTAGCCATCCGGAAAATCATGTACGCGCCGTCCAAGCCCGGCGAGCAGCCCTCCGTGGAGACCAGCAAGGAGTTTATGATGTCGCCCAACAAGCTACACCTGGAGGCGTCTCTCGACAAGGACATCTACTACCACGGAGAGCCCATTAACGTCAATGTGCACGTGCAGAACAACAGCAGCAAGACTATGAAGAAAATCCGGGTGTCAGGTGCGTATCGGTCGGGTGGTGGGTGTTGGTAGGCTTGGGAGGGGTGGGAGAGTGAGTGAGGTGCTTTGCTGTCTTGGTTCTAGACTGGTGACTTGGTTCTAGACTGGTGACGGTTACGTAATGCGTAAGTTCATCGGGTATGTATGTCGGTTTTGCATGTTGTCTCTTATTCATGACTGCTATAAATGGCAAAAACATTGGGTGGGGGGTACCTAATGGTCATGTGGAGAATAGTGATGGTGCTTGACGAACGTCCCTCCCTGTTCCCTGGGCGAGATGTGCTGCGATCCACGGCCATATCCTGGGCCCACTGTCTGCCCTCAGTCTGATACCTGTTGATTTTAGCCAGTCGGCCGTACTTGTGGCCGAGACAGCTCGTAGTTTCATTGAAAATCGTTCCCCAACCCCAGTCCTTGGCCAGTGTTGCCGTCAGTGTCTAGTATCGTCACTTGTACCATAGTGTACGCTGCATTTCTTCCTTATCTCCTTCCTTTCCCTCGCACCAGGCTCTAAGGGCGCGCCACGCCGCGCGTCGGAGCGTCGGTGTGAGGTCATTGCGCCATGGCAGTGTTAAATGTCCCATTTCGGTGGCCGGCCGCCGACGTAATCTTGCCCAGGCGCTCCCAAGGGTGTCGTGAAGCGGCGGTGGCATCGGCGGTGGCGTGGTGGTGGCGACAGTGGTATAGCTGGGGGGGGGGGGGGGCAGAGGTGGCGGTATCGCCCTCACTTCGACGTGTTGATGTTGCTAATAGCGGTTGGATTGGAATGGTCATTTTGTTTATACGACTTTAACAGTTGTTGCATGCATGGTTCGAGCTTCATATTTATTCCATGTAATAGGTGTGTTTTGGTGTCTCCTTATTTTGGAAGTGCTTAGAGCTTACCGCAGGCACGACTGGCACGTTGACCATAACAATGTTCAGGTGTGGCTGCATAGTGCACAGGGACCACAGTGTGATGCTTATTTCACACCTGCATCGCATAAGCACTGCTTATGTGTTCCTGCTTGAGTGTTGAGCGCTGCTTATGTGTTGTCATTTTGTGGGGAATATAAGTACGCCGCTGATTAAACAAATAAACAAAGGGCTTCAGTTTTATCACACTGGAAACGCTGGGCCACAATAGGATCGCTAAGCCCTTGAGTTGAGCTGCTTTTCGTGTGTTGATTTTACCGAAATGCAGCCCCTGTTTGTCGTTTCAGATGATAGCTTTATTGCAGAGCTAGGCTCAGCAGAAATACTCAGCTTTGACCTCAGCTTGAGTTTCAGAGTTCATGGAATGAAAGAAATCAGCCGGCCTTCGATGATCAAACTGAATCGTTCCTAAACACTTGAGGGCTTAGTGTAAGCTGATGGCCGCCTTCTCAGTCTTGTTTATTTTGAGATCATCGTCACGTTTGCCCATGGCTGACTTTGAAGTTGGCGAGGCTATCGCGTGCGGTCTCTTCTGACCTGTCCTTTGTTGCCAACGATCTGCTTGTTTTGGTGTGCCTGATGGTGATGCATCAAATCCAAACATTGTAAGTCATTGTGGCTGTCATTGCCTACCTGCTTGAGTCACATTTACGACGATGTGCTTGATTTGAATCTCACTTGGCCTGTTACTGTAGTGTAGGTCTATTACCTCGATGGCGGTTTTACCCCTGACGCCACTGCTTTGTCTAGCCTCCCTTCTGACGCTGTGTAATGTGTGTCTGATTACAGTTTAAACTAGCATCCCGTTGTGACGCTGTGCGGTGTGTGTCTGATTACAGTTTAACATGGCCTTTCGTTCTGACGCTCTGTGGCGTGTGTATGATCGCAGTTTTACCTAACATCCCTGACTGACGCTGAGCCATGTTGCGTCTGATTGCAGTTCGTCAGTTTGCCGATATCTGCCTGTTCTCGACGGCGCAGTACAAGTGTTCTGTCGCAGAAGTGGAATCAGAGTGAGTATTCTGACCACCTCTCGGTCGGTCGTCCCCTGCCCAAGTCATCGCCGTCAAAATCTGTCGGTCCATCGGTCAGTCATAGTCGCCACCAGCTCTTGTTTGTTTCTGTTCAACTCCAATATGACGGCAATTTACTGAAGCCAACTCAAATACCACGATAGTTCATTGAATTCGTTGCACTATGCTGCCGCCCAGCCTGCCGACCTTTCCACTGATTGCCCGCAAAACAGCACAAAAACGGCCATGGGTGGAGAACCTGCCCCGGCCACCCCGGCCGTGGCCGGGGTAACTTTCAGCCGACCCCGGCGCGGCCGGGGTAACTTTTTCCACTTTTGTAAATCCTAAAAGCTGTCTCCATACAAAAAAAAAACTGCCATCTATAAAAGCGTCTCTCATTATTCTTATCTACCTTGAAAAGATCTTGAAAATTTACTTTATTTTCATTTTGGAGCTTCTATGTTTTTAAGCCTTTTCATCGCGGAGCCAGACATGTTTCATCAAACAGATTACAGAAGTAAATCATATTTTAGGGCCGTTATCGTAAGATGGCACTGTAATAACATCACAAGACAGGACGAGGGTAATATCAGTGAGATAGAAGGACGAGCTGCTGGGGCTCAAGGCTCCCCCAACTTAACCCGCGCCAGGGTGGTGGCCTAATCGTAACACGTTGAGTCGAGAGGTGGGCTTTTCGCACTCCTAACTCGGCTACTGGGATACGAGGCGAGAAGCGGAACGACGTTTGAAAGAGCGACAAACGTGATCAGAGAAATCTGGCCATGTTTTAGGCAAGCTCAATAATAAAATCACCATAGATCATCAAAAGCCAAATTTCTCTGATTTTAGCGTTCTCCGACAACTTTTCTCACAGTTCATGAACATAACGGAGCTTAAACACTGCAAACAAAACATTCGATTACTCGTTTAAGGCTCGGTCGCGAATAATATTTCATGTGCGAGCTCAAACCAATAAGAGGGTCAAAACGGTCAAATTTGACGTTTTGTTTTGTGTGAGAAGGTTGCAACTTCCACGGAATAAGCTTTGCAAAGGGCATGATGGCATTTTTAGCACGATCATCCAGCAAATTTGACCTGATGACCTGATCTAGCACTAGGTGACATGCGTCCGAAACTTTAAGGCGTGTTTCAAAATTGTTGTTACAATTACGAAATCTTCCGCACCTGCGTGCAGCAGTTTTCCCTAAAAACGCACAAACGGCAGACATCCATTATTCTATGCCACAGAATAGGGGTTTGTTGATAACCGTTAACAAATATTTGCCAGCATCATCGTCTTTCTGACTTTCGGTCGCCGGCCGGGGTAACTTTTTCAAACATTCTCCACCCGTGAAAACGGCGTTCAATACCACTGCAATCCCATCTCGATTGGCGCCGGTCGCCGATCCGCGTTAGCTTCCTGTGCACGACTTTTGGTCGATGCGGGTCGCCCGGTCGGCTCCGGGGAAGTGCTCAATGCTGGATACTCACTACTCAGTAAGCGTGTCGGTAACGGTGGGCGCTGTTGTGCCGGTTGCCCGGGAGATCTGTCGCTTGTACCAGTTGCCATGGCAACAACAGCTTTGACTTGCTTGAGTTCCAGCTACTTGTTGAGTCGAGAATATTCAGTGACGCTGATCCCCCTTATTGCGGCCATCACCCCATTCGCGGCGCCGTAAGTTAGCTCGATGTTGACCAACGTCATGTCTATAAATCAATATCCGGTGCATGTTGGTAATGTCGGGAGTATTGTCCCAGGACGGGTAACTGCCTCTTGTCACGCGTGGTCGCCGTGCAGGGCGCTGCCTGGGCGTGCCTGCCGCTGCTGGGTCCGCAGCCGACCGGCCGCCAGCCGGCTGGCTGGCGCGTCATTGTGGACCGAGATTAGTCCATTAGTTTGCGGCGTGATCCGAATGCAGGCATTGTGAGGCACTGGGGCTGCTGCTGGCGGCCCGTTCCACCCGTGTGTGTGGACACAGCTCGGGTGGTGGCATCAGTGGGATGGGTCTACGACCATGGATACGAGTGTTACCATGCACAGGAGCTGTGCTCGTTTCCATGCTCGTGGCGTTACCGCTCCGGCGATCACCCGGCTCTGTCCCCGCGCTGCTGACACCATCACCGGTCCGACTGCGCCTGACGGCCGGTGTCAGCGTCAGATCTCCCCGGCTGAACTCGTGGCCACTCAGCCGGACGGCCGGCCATTGTCGGCCGTGATGACCGGCTCGTCCCCGGCTGCTCTGCTGAGTGGCGGCCGGCAGAATGGCCCCCGCGAGCCACTACCAAACGGGATGGCACGGGCGATGGGCGGGTGCGGTCAGCGGGGGGATGGGGAGTAGGTCAGGAAGTCCCGAGCGGAACTTGTTTTCAATTTACGGTGGCCGTCCATATGTGAGCAGTCAGCAACTCAGCAGGGGATTGAAATTGTCAGATTTTATAAGCAAGAATGACTTAGATGAATGCCTAGATTTTTGACAAACTGCTAAACTCCCTTGAGCTATGTTTTATCGGTGATGCTACCTACCTAACTTCGACTGATGAATTATGGGGTAAATCAAATCAAATCTAGAACGCCTTTTGCCGGTTTGATAAGGACACATGTATGCCACACCGTCGCATCACCTTGTCTACATTCTGCATCTGCACTGCGCGCAGTACAAGACTCAGGACGTCACACAAGGGAAATACGTTTCCACTGTCGACCCACAACTGCCCCGCCTTTACAACTTCCAGAGACCATATTTTATCCCACCCCGACTGGTAAGACGTGGTGTGACTAGGGATGCTCTGCATTCTTCCTGTGGTCTGCTGGTTCAAGACTAATATCTTGGTAGACCTGCTTACTCCCGTGAGCGGTCTTGGTCTTACTTTCCACCTGAGGTCTGGTGTTATGACCCCGCGCACGGAAGCTGCTGCCATGATCCCTCAGACTTCCACGACCTTTGAATGACCAGCGGGTCAGACACCGACTGACTGCGCCGCGGCTCCCGCGGCCGGCCCGACCAGTCTCGTCCTCTCGATCAGGCTATCTGTGATGGACTGGCGCCTCCCGGAGGAGCTGTGTGTGATCGAGTGTGTGAGAATTCAGAGCGGGCCGCTAACTTTTGTCATCTGCGCCGAGCAGAATGGCTGCGCCCAGTCTGCATGCTCCAAGTCATTCCAGACGAGTTTTGATAAGGCGGACTATTAAATCATGACGTTCCAAACTCGGAAGGCAGATGCTCTCTCTCTCTCCCTCTCTCTCTCTCTCTCTCTCTCTCTCTCTCTCTCTCTCTCTCTCTCTCTCTCTCTCTCTTTCTCTCTTTCTCTCTCTCTCTTTCTCTCTTTCTCTCTCCCTCTCTCTCTCTCTCTCTCTCTCTCTCTCTCTCTCTCTCTCTCTCTCTCGCTCGCTCTACCCATCGTGATGTTTCCCTCCTCATTTCCACTCGTTCTCTATGGAAAAGCCTCTTCTTCCACACATTTGGGATGATTTGTCACCCTGTTCGTGTGCAAACGAACGCTGATGTGGTCTCGTTTACATAATGGCACACATTCCGCAGATTTAGGACGTGGTGGGAGCATGCATGGGCTCCCGTCGAGTGTTTTTCGCCGACTACCGACCACCGGGCAATGCCGAACGCCAACCATTGACACCCGACCACCAACCACCGCACGTCGACAACTAACCACCGGCCGTAGAACACTGACTACTAGCCACCAACCACGGACTACCACCCACCGCCCACCGTACACCACCGACCGTTGACCAACGATCACCCAACGCGGGACCAGCATCCTGCGTCCACCATCCAGTCTCCACCATCCACCGTGCATACAACCAGCTGACCAACACCTACCGTCCACCGACAACCGACCGCTGCACTGTCCACTGTCCACCGACCACCGTCCGCCGTCCACCTTTCACCTTCCCTCGCTGCCTGCTAGACGGGACCGTGACCTCTATGTTCGCCGCGGGCCATGGACCGATCGACCGGGTCCCGCCCGTGCGAACGGCTCGTATATCTGTCGGCACCGGCGGGCGCCACTTGTTGCTGGCCGGAGACCGGCGCCGCCGCTGCGGGCGCCGTGGCAGGGGTGTGTTTTGGGAAATGTGAGAGGACGTTGGTAAAGTGCATGAGTTTTATATTTGTGCAAATTCCATTCTATGTGGAAATTTCTTCGTCTACGAAGAGCACCTATAGCGTTTGGTCGGAATTTTAAGTCTTGATTAGGTAGGCGAGACGAGTAAGGCGTTCCATTGATATTGCTTCATCTGTCTGCTTTGCTCCGCTTTGCTCCACTCTATCCCAGTCCCGTGTTCATCCTGCCCTGCCGCGGCTCTGGGCCGGTGTGGCGCCCCGCGGCGGCCGTGGAATTCAAGCGACGCGTGCCGGCCGGTGCCGGCGGCGCTTCACGGCCGCCTCCCTGATGGATGGTCTCATCAGAGCCGCCGAGCCGCCGCGGTCCACCGTGGTCCGCTTCGGTCCGCCGCCATCAGGGCCGGGCCGTAACGCCGCGGTCCGCCTGGTCTTATCACCGGCCGAGAGACGTCGCCATCAGAGCTGCGGAGGTGCCGCGGTCCACCGCCATCAGAGCTGCTAAGGTATCTTGTCCACCGGCATCATCAGTCATCACCCGCCGCCGCCATCATTGCCTCCACCGCCCACCGTCTCCCATACAGTCCGCCGCCCTCGACAATATTGTCGACGTCTGCACCGTCCATCAGCGTTGCTGTCATCGCCTTCGCTCCTCTCCACTGTTGCAAGTGTTTGCTGTGCTCCAGTGCCCAAGTATTCTCCAGCATCATCGTCCTGACACTACCTCCATCGCCAATGTCTGTCGACACGATGTCTTGTCGCCGCCGCGCCGCTGTCCTCCCATAGTCATTGGATCGCCACTAACGCGCGTCCCACCGAGATAGATGGTCGCTGGGATGACCCCGAGCGGCCTATTGAACGGCGAAATAGAGCTGGAGACGGTGACCAGGCGGACTTCAGCGAGCAATAGATTGAGAGGGTCACGTGCATAGGACGGAACTGGATTGGGAGAGGTGTTTGGCGGTCAGATGGGTCGTGAGTAATGCTGGGGTATTTGATGGTGTTGGTAGCGAGGATGCTGTAAGGTGAAAATGGTGGTACGCTGATATCTAATTTTGGAGAACGTGGTTTATTTGTTTATGTTTGCATTTTGCCTTAAAGGGACCCTCCCACCTTCAAAAAAGTTAATGAATTGGCATGAAAGTGATGTCGCTCGGTTCAGAAAGAGCAAAAACGACTATCTACCAAATTTCACCGAAAAATATTCACCGGTTTTCAAGATATTAGACATTTACTTTTGTTTACTTTTTGGGATCTCCGCTGTTTCTAGCGACTTCATTTTGGAAGTGCGGCGTTTGCGGCAGATGTTGCGCGCAAAGCAGCATATACCACCGCGTGCTACTAAACGTTTTAGTCAAACATTTAAAAATCGTTAGATATCTGCGCTGACGTCACACATTCAGAGGGGTATTCCTATGCATTAGCCCCTCTGAATCAAAATGCTGCAATTTTGAAATTCAATATTTCCGATTTAACCCGCGCCCTGCTGGGGGGGGGGGGTTTGAACACCCCCCTTGTGATTTTTCGCGAATATCTCAAAAAACGGCGGCGCGGAGCGCCGCCGTTTTTGGTACACCTTATCATACATCAATTCTACACATGTTGTGAAAATTTCAGACCAAGGTCAGTCAACGTCAGGTCACCAGGTCACTTGAAGTGACCTCACCTCATAAAAAGTTTCAATGTCTGTCATAGCTACACCGAGTGACCGATCGCTTTGAAACTTTTAGCGATTGCTAAGAGCAATAGCATGTACAAAATGTATATCAGAATTTTGATATCGATGACCTAAGGTCAGGTCAATTTTGCGACCTCCCCATTATAAGTCAATGGGAGAAAATTGAAATGCGCCTCTTTTGGACGAAAGACATTATAAACACTCCCAAGCACCGAATTACAAGTGGTTTAGACACACTGAACATGAAAATGGTGTCCGTGACCCTTGTTTGTGCCCTGAGGTCATCTTAGGTCACGAATGGTATCTAACAGTTTTTCGCAAATAACTTTTGATAGAGGCATGCTAGAGCGATGAAAACGCCTTATATGTGTTCAGCTCGACGATACGGATCGACTGATATGCAACATGACCCTTTCCGGTCAGGTCATGACCTTGACCTGAGGTCAAATTTTCAAGTTGACCTTTCAAGGTCAAGTTATAGTTCATTCGATGCGTCTTGACGAGAGGAACACGATGCCGGTGAAAGTAAGCTCGTACAAGGCTTGGGTCAAAAGTTATTGCAGAAAAACTGTTTCCGAAAAAATCGGCTATTTTTGCAGTTTTTGCCCCCTGGCAGGCAAAACCGTTGACGTTAGGTCAAATCTGAGATAATTACTCAGAAAGAGCGTTAATAGGGCTATCGAATGCACTTTTCCGCAGCGCTGTAGCTCTATTGGTTCCCGAGTTATGCGTTGGCTTTTTGGAAATTTTCGACATTCGACCTGGAAATCGGCGAAATTTTGCCTTCAATGACTTCTGGTGACGTCACCTTTGACCTGACCAAAAAATTGACCGAATTGATTTCGTCATTATTTGTTACGCTCTTTCGAACGCCGCCTTCCGCGTATCGTTACGTGGCCCAGGAGCCGAGTTACAAGGGGGGGGGGGGGGTGTTTGAACACCCCCCCCCCAGCAGGGCGTGGAAATCCAGGACCCCCAGCCGGGCGCGGGTTAAGGCATTTCTCGATGTTGTGAGTGCCGAAACCGGTAATTGTGAGCCAGGGACACCGTTTTGGCTATCTCAACTCAAATCTATTGTTAAGGTGGGAGGGTCCCTTTAATCTTGTCTTATATTTGAACTGAAAAGTCTCGCGTCACTTATTAATGCTCGCCTTGTTTTAATACGAAATTATTAACCGTGACTTGAAAGCCAGAATCCCAGAGATGGCTAACGTGCCGTAAACATTTGGTGCTTTGAAATTGTCCCTGGTTAAAGGTAGTGTGCCACCTTTGAAAGATTTCCCGTTTTATTTTTCCTAGGATAAGAAGCTTCTGTTTTTACCTAATATCGCAAAAAAAATCAAAAATGGGCCTGGAATAGTGCCTTTTTCGCCTAAAAGTTTATCGGTTTTTAGATATGTATAACAACTGTAGTGGGCTCACCTGCAAACAGGCGTCGGGCAACAATCGCGAATGCGGCGCACTTGTGACAATAAGCAAAGGTCATTATAGTGTTACGACCATACGACGTACGGGAATGAGTTATCAGCTGTCTAATCGTAGACAACACAATGTCGAGCCTTAAACTGTAAGCCTGTATTGGTATTGTTTCTTAAATTTGGCTGTCGAACATTAATTTGTGGTTTGAAATATGATTTTATGTAAAATAATTGATATGAAACAGCCGTCTCTTAAGTTATGACCCCATTACACCACACGCAAGTGGCAGAAATGACAATGATCAGCTGACTCATTTTTCTTGGCCGAAGTCAGAGCGCGCGGCCCGACGCACCACGCGTATTTGGAAATTCCGACCTCGACGAGCATCAGAAGCCACCTAACAGGCGTGTTCGAAACCACAGGAGATGATGATGAACGGGTTTATCGAAACTTGATTGGATGAGCCTATCGGTAATAGCGATTTTAGTGTGTGCATTTATTGTTCATAGTGGTGTGAAATGTGGTTGGGGTACGACCGACAACCCGTCGGGGCGAATTTCGCACTGGGGTACTCAAAATTTGAAGAATTTAAGACGTTTCCATAAGTTTTGAAGGTATGGATAAGTTCTAAAAATCCGGTTCTCCTTATCCGGGTCATTAACTCCATATGGTCCAAGAAAGCTGGCACACCACCTTTAATGAAATTTTCGACACCGATTGTCAGAGAGCGTTAATGAAAATGCTAACGGCGTGTAATCTGGACTATTTTGCGGGGCCTTTGTTTCGAATATAAGCAGCTTCTCATTTATCCATAAGCCGGCCTCAACCGAAGTCCAGTAACAATAGAGACACGGGCGAGGCTGCAGCCGATCGATTCCTATCCCTCACCCAAAGCCACCGTCATCGTCACCCGCACGATGACCGTCACCATCACTCTCTCGGACATCACCAATCACCATCACCGACACCATGACAACTCCCGCCCACCTTTTCCCATCAGCCCCCCCCCCCCCTCCGCGGGGAATTTCAATTCCTTGCGTCTCATCCGGTGCGTTGCCCACCTATCATTACCATGCCATCTTTCTCTCACACCGTCTCGGACTCGGCAATCCCGGAAGCGTGATTCGTTTCCAGCCCCATGATGAGCGGCCATCTCATAGCGCGCGCGCCTGATGAGACCGGTGCGGCACGGGATTGCCCAGGAAGTCAGTGAAAATGCTGGGCGTGTGGGCGGCCGACTCCAGGAAGCCGGCAGACCTGTGGCGCTGCTGAGCAGTTCTGCAGCATTCATGTATCCTGGTGTGGTCGTTAGTGTCATGGTAATTTGCAGCTTATGTCTTCAGCATGCCGTTAGTTTTAATTTTAACTCGTTAGCTGTTTTGGGAATTTATTACCTTGGCATGCTGAAGAAGCTGTTGATGTGGCGTTGATCTCACGCATTCAGTGTTATTACCTATTACCAATGAACACTTGTGGGCAAATTACCAGTAGGTATATTGTTGTTTGCGTTATGTTTTATTGTACGATTATGTACTGAATGGAGCATAGCCCGTCGTTTCACTATAGGGCAACAAGTTGGTAACCAAAAGCCATCCACCAAAGAGAGATTGTGAAAAATGTGTTTACCAAATTGGACTACAATTGATGGTTCGCGCTATTTTTCTTGCCGTTTTTATTAGTCGGTGTGGAAGCAATAGAAAACACGGCTCAGAGGCTTCTGGAATATTGAGAAGCATTTTTGTTCTGTATATGAACGGGTGATTTATTAATTCTCCAGCCACGCCCGGCCAGTGGGTATCTTCCATTGTGCGGTATAGTGTGAGGCCCTCCGAGTGGCGCGGAAAAATTGGGATGGGCTATTTCGTTTATACCATTTCCATAACCTTTCAGCATTGCTATGATGAGAGCTTTTTCCTTCACGCAGGCCGCTCTGAAGAAATTTAATATGTGATTGCCAGGAAAATAAAGGTGGCGCACAGAGCCACTCCAATAGCGGCCGCCGAGTGTTTTGCCAGAGGGACCTTTCACTCAGCTAGGGCTGTGGTCTTTTATATATCGACGCACAATTCCAAATGGGCGATATTGGAATCCGCGCTGACATTCTCAGATATGATGGATTTTTCCATCGCTGGAGATCATTCGTCTGGAAATTGAAACCAATGTGGCACAGGCATGATAGGGATATGATTTAGGGATGTAGACAGTTGGCCAGATTTACGTCAGGTTTGCAGACTGACCGTTGATGCAGATCTATGCAGACTGCGTGCGTAGCTTCAGCAACAGATCTCAACGCAGAACGAACTCTAACTGCTGCGTGGACTGCGTGACTTGAATACTCACTGAGCTGAACAGTTAGGAGGCAGAGGTCAGTCAGTGACCTCAGGGTCGCAGCTGTCTGACCCTCTGCGTGTGGTCGTCGGTGGCCTGAGTTATGAAAGGCTCTGGCTCGTTACTTTTTTCTCGGCTGACGACGCACCTGCCTGGCTTCCTGCCGCGCGGGGTGGCTGCCATAATGGTGTCCATTGCATGTGGACAGAGTGGGAGGAAACGGTATCAAACGAAACAGGGACTCTCCCTATACGCATCCGCTCGGGACTGGCCAATGGCGTCTCTATTGGGGCGCAAATAAACGCGAAACACCCACCTCTCGGCCGACCGGAGTCGCCCACTGCTGTGAAGTGATATTGATGGCGTGCGCCGGTGCTCTATATATGGCTCACGGTGTCCGGCCGGCGCTATCGATAGCTAATGTCTGCCGTATAATTGTGGCTCGGGGTTTACCGTGTTGGCGGAGAATCTGCTGTTCGGCCCTGTATTAGAGATCATTATAAGAAATTGACGACCTTTCGATAGCGAGGCGTGCTCGACCCGCACGTGGCTCCACTTTGAGTCGGCTAATTCCATTGGGTCATCGGAACGATTTACCGACCAGGGTATCAGACGTATCGACTTAGGTGCAAGGTTATGAGCGCCATTCGCCTCTCCGAGTGATGCTTACCAAGCAAGTCGTTTTATGCTTCCTACTTTTTGGCAGACTGTGAGAGCGTGGGCGCATTACTCTGTGCAGTGCTATTTTGCTGAAACTAAGTGTCCGGCAGAACCAATCTGAGAACCAAGTTCTGAGAACACTAGACTTTTTTAAACTTCTGTGATGTGATGTTTACCATAAGTTTTAATAAGTATTTAATTATTCATTTCATTTTCAACTTATATCGCAGTCTCAAATATGCTTTTCGAAGCGCCGCTCTCTCCCCAACATCCCAAGACCACTGCAGCCTATTCCAGTCCCGTCGCCGCGTCCCCTCCTCGCCCAGACGCTCAGATCACGGAACCGAAGCCCATCCCCGGTTGGAGACAAGTGAGATATCTGCCGCCGCCGTCGGCAGTGTTGACGCCCATCCGTCGTACCGACGTGGTACCGACGTCGTGTCGTCGCCGTCGACGCGTCGCTTTCGTCGGGCGGGGTGGACAGTCGGGGAATGGACGGCCCAGCGTCGACGCCGATGGGGATATGCGACGGCTGTCCGACAATCGACGGAGGGTCATTGTCAGCATAATTAAGTGGTTGGTGATTAGGGAGATACTTGGATTACTTGGGATGTACATAGTCAGTCGCTTCTTGAGGGTTAGAGAACCGTGAATTCTGTGCAATTTCTGTCGGGCGTGTGTCTAATGAAAGGACTTGGTATGTTGAGGGGAAATGGCATGAAGTGGCGTTCAACCTTATTTGGATTGCTTTCGCAGTCATGCGGTTATGATAGTGGATACTGGCTGTCGGAAGCAAAATTTATGCGGCAGTGTGAAGCTGTGGTGCCACAACCTGTCCAACTCGTCTTGTCTGAGTCTTATCCTGCTCTGCCCTCTCCCATTCACCCCGTCCCGTTTTCTGGACCGAACCCTGCCCTGTCCCATCCCGTCCGTGCTGTCCGATGGCCCTTATCCTGTCCTGTCTCTTCCCGTTTCCCGTTTTCGAACCAGTTCGCTGATTACCCACTTGACCTGTCCTAGCTGGTCACGAGCTGCGGACAGAGACATCAGGTGGTATTGATTGTCTTCTTCCTGACGTCAACGAGTGCAAGAAGGTCTTTGGGAGGCCGTGTCTAGACGAGAGGAGCGTCGATATTATGAATCATCCCTGCGCCTTTCCTCACGGGACGTTCGCACAGACCGTCAATCTACAGCAAACCTTGAACCCATGGTTAACGACTTGTCGGTGGGGTAGCCATTAGAACCGAGCTTAATTAGTACCGTCACGCCTCCCCAGAGTTTGTCTTTCTGCCAAAGTTGTGCTCCAAGCCGATCAACGTAAAGTGGTTAGCGGACTTCAGCGGACTCTACCAGTAGTCTGGTCATGTGTTGCTTTTATTTGGAATGCATTTCCAGAATGCCCGATTAGGTTTTAATCAGGCAGTGTTTGCGCTTGGTTGTTGTGAGTTATTCACCACGTCGGATACATCCTTTGTCTGATATATCACTGCCCACCTAACATTCCTATAACGCAACATATTGTGTTCCCGAGCGGACGGGTCATTTTATCTTTAACAATTCACATTGTTTGTCGTTGGAAGCAGCGTTTGTTGACGGCAACCCAGTATTTAGGACAGTCTGATTAGCTGTGGCTTTTGGTGGTCTGTGGCGGGCTGTTCTGATTAGCGGATCGCGCGTAGAATATGATTACTGGAACGAGCTGCATTGTTGACAACTGCAAAATGTATGCTTCAATGATCAAAGCGTCGCTGTGATCCTATTTTATCGCTGTGTGACTGTCTCTGTTATACGTATGAAACGTTTTTTTTTTTCTTGTGTCCGAGAAAGTTTCTCGCTCAATGTTTTTGTGGACAGTAAGGTTGTACCCTCTGTCTGCGGTCAGTGCTGATTTACACAGGGATACGGCGAGACGTTGGTATGGTCGGATGGCGTGTCGATCGAACCGGTGCTCTGTTGGGCTTCATTGATCCCAGCTACTTTTCACTCCACCGATCTCCACTGTTCCGTGACCTTTATTGGAGTAACCCAGTCCGTGACCTATACTGAATTGACATTGGCGACCCACTATCTCCACTGAGCTGACATGACCGGCCAGTGACCTCCACTGAACATTGATGACATCTGCAGTCCAGGCGCCACAGCCCCCAAATATCATGACCTCCGCAGGTCTTCTGGGGTGTCCTGATCGTGGCATATCTGATCAATACGGGCCACATGGGCCGTTGTGTTAGCTCATCGTCCTTCCTGTCTAGTCTTTACGGACCCCGTCGCCTTCGTAACGCTGTTTAAAATAACGCAACTGCTTAGTATTTGATGCTTGTGTGCTTATGTTAAAGATGATACGATGTGTAAACTGTGCTCAATGTTCATTCGATTATGCTGTCAAGTTCAGTCCCATCTGAATACCCTTGTTCTGTACTCCGTTATAACAGTTGCGTCGCCAGATAGGTTATCGGACTGGAACGGGTCTCACACTTATGGAAGCATGACCTCACCTGGCGTAACCTGACCTGACCTGACCTGTGCTGTGTCGTTTCTCTGTCGCCCGGGAGGGCTGTCTGTCCGGTTGGACCGGGTTTCACACTCAGTAAACTGTACACTCTAACACCTGACCTGACCTGACCTGACCTGACACTGTGTCGTTTTTCTGTCGCCAGGGAGGGCTGTCCGGTTGGACCGGGTTTCACACTCAGTAAACTGTACACTAACACCTGACCTGACCTGACCTGACACTGTGTCGTTTTTCTGTCGCCAGGGAGGGCTGTCCGGTTGGACCGGGTTTCACACTTAGTAAAGTGTACACTCTAACTCCACTACTGGCGCACAACAAGGACAAGTACGGTCTGGCGCTCGATGGACAACTCAAGTGTGAAGACACCAACTTGGCGTCATCAACCATGTACGTAACCATGGCAACCTGTGCACAGGCAGAACAGGGTGGCGCGTGACGCGTGGTGCGCTGTATATAGCAATATGAAATGTCTGCTTTGCAATGGTTATGAACGTGCTCCTAACATTTTGCCGTCATACCAGCGCAATGTAATTCTCGTAGACCAAGACGTAAAGGTCAGCATTGCAAATTTAAGATTCTTGCACCGTATGGCTTTGATTCATTGTGTCTCAGCGTCCTCATGCGCACGGCACAACTTTTCACGTCCTCGTTTTAATGTCACCTCACGTCCCAAAATGATGTGCTGGATGAAGTTAAAAGTGGCGACGTTTCTCGGCTCGCGGGTCTACGGTATTGACCGTCGCCCCTGTGAGGTCGATGTCCCGGCTAGATGAGTTATATTGTCGTCTGTTCCCGCGAGTGCTCTTTGCCCCGTCTGGGCAGTCGTGCATATCTCGGTATTCACTAATGACCCTGAATGTGCAATGTAATCCCGGCTCCTCGGCCCACTTAGTCGTCAGGTTAGACGTCTTTAGTTGTCTGAAATGTCTCAATGTGGGGCTGGTGGGGCTTATGTAGGCTAATAGGGCGTGTGTGTGGCTATAACAGTCTGTCGCTGTTGTAGTTGTATGTAAATATTTCGTTCTGAAACGGCTAAGCGTTGTAAATTAGCTGAGGCATGAACTACCAGTATGTCCCACTAGTGTATGCAAATGCCATGTCTGGGCAGAGGTCTGGCAGAAGGGTGTGGTCTTTCCTTATGAGTCTGACCGTGACGCGTTCCCTACGTTGCAGAATCTCGGAGACTGTCCCAAAGGAGAGTCTCGGCATCATAGTCAAGTACAAGGTGAAGGTTCGCCTGATCCTCGGCGGATTAGCAGGGTGAGTGACGCAGTCAACATCCGAAATGCATTTCCAATTCAACTACGACCTGCATGGGTGCAGTTGTTTGATCGTCTTATGTTTAGAGCTGATTGAGTGGTTTGATGGATTGGTGGTTAACTAACTGAATTATGAAATGCTGTCATTTGATTTCATATTTATGACTACGTTAACTGAGACAACAAATCATCGGTATATTGGCTGGCGCGCTTTGTGTCAGCAAAACCTTATTCGATGCGCTTGAATTGTCATTGTGTGGGTGTCTAAAGGCTCACGGTTTGAACTCTGAACCCTCATGGTCCCGACATTAATATTGCATGAACGCTGAGAGCTCGGGCGTGCCTTCTCACAAAGCTCGAGCGTTATAAGATACAGAGGCTGAACTGTCGCCACGAAACGTCCGCGCTGTCCTCTGAAATACATCGCCGTCATTTATAGCGGGCTTTCTTTCTTCAGAATCATTTGATGCTCCCAGTAAACCTATTGCCAAAGAGCATAGGGTACAAAGTCATAAAGTCGTCATCAAATGTCATTTCCACAGCTACGGATTGACATTCGATTGAGCCCGTCATTGATGTGTTCGATCGCTCCGGATTGCTTGGTTTCTGAGAGTTTTGTATGTGAGGAAAGCACTCGATTTCTTGTAGTCTGTCCTGGTCTGAAGGAATCTGCTCGATGTCCGAGTTGTCTGATCTGTGAAAACATTTCTTTGTTTTCCTGGGATTCTGATCTGCCATGAAGCCTCTCGGTCTCTAATCTGTCTATGATGGATATGATGGAACATCTGGAGTGGCGTGATCTGTGGTCCATAGTGGGAGCTGCTTACCAGAGCCGCGGAGTCCATGGGGTTTCAGCGACTCCGAGTCCGGCTTCCAAAAATCGACTCCGACTCTGGGCAGAACTGTCGACTCCGACCGACTCTAACTCCGCAGTCGACGATTTTTCGGTGACTCCGACTCCGAGTCCGGCTTCCAAAAATCGACTCTGACTCTGGTCAGAACTGGAAGGAACAACACGCTCTCCTGACGGATACCCTGGTCACTGGCCTGACCTCAGCCATCCGCCCACGAACGTCTGGTCGGTCGGCGGTGGGGGCGCCGGCTGGGGCGGACGTAAATCACTGCTAGGGCCATCAGTGACGCCAGAGTGATGTCGCGACGTCAGCGACGCCGCCATCGGTCCCCAGCAGCCGGCGCGGAGACGGCCGGCCGATCGAACTCGGCAGTCGATCAGATTTGGCCGTCAGGGTCGGAGCGGGGCTGAGGGCACATGACGAGACTCAGTTCTAGCTATCCGGTGGAACTGAAACTATTTGATCAAAGATGGGTCAGCGTGTTGGTGACGGTGTGATGGTCATAAGACTGCCCTGGAAGTGATGGACATTGACGAGATTGGTTCATGATGCGTGGTGGCAAAACCCACCAAGTTGTGCCTGACCTGCTAAGGGATAGCTCATCGGTTTCTGTTTCCAAATGCTCTCAAAATCAGCTGGTGCTCAACCTTCACTCCCCAACCACGGTATTTCTCCCACCCTTTCCCGGTTAATCGCAGATACAGGAATGATCCCACAGTGTCCTCCCTCCAACAGGGCCTCACAGCGGACATCATGTCCCCTTTCGTCAGCGGCATCCAGAGGCCCAGTCCTGACCAGCACGTTCCGTCCACCTCCGGTGGCACACCTTTGACACAGGATATGTCTCAGTGTCCTGCGATCTGACCTCTGGTGACCTCGGCACCCCACATGGGTCCCACTAGGGCATCCCGTGACTCCAGACAGGCTGAGTCAGGGAGGCAGTCGAGTATATGGACCAGGAAGGATCCCAGGGAGCTGACCAGCAGAATGTCGTGGGGTCTCGTACCGTGGCGGCGACTGGGTGTCAGCGGGCCGGACGCTGACGGGATGCTGAGGTCAGCGGCGGGTCAGCGCGAGGCTAAATATGCAGACTGGACAGGCGGGGCGGGGAGGAGAGATTGGGGAGACGCGGGTGCGAAAGTGCTCAATCGAAGAGAGGGGATAGCGATGCAGTGACGCGCTGTCATACTCCCTAACCGAGCGACTGTGGTCAGGTTATTTTAGAACGTCAAGATCCGTTCCTATTCTGTCTCATTACTTGTCAAATATTAATTTTCCCTCGCCATTGATGGTCTGTCCGGTGTTAACTGTCTTGTCTTGTCCAACCTTCCGAGTTGCCCCTCACGCTGATTTTTTGCCCGCTGTCTCACAGTCCTGTTCCGTTCGACAGAGAGCTGTCAGCCGAGCTGCCCTTCACGCTGATGCACCCCAAGCCGGAGGAAGAGGAGGTGACGAAGCCGGCGGCGTCGCCGCGCGCCGAGTCACCCAGCGAGGAGCCGGCAGACGCCAATCTCATCCAGCTAGAGTGAGTGACACACGCGACAGGGCGTCCTCTGTAACCCTCGGGGACCCTAGACGTGACCCTTGGGACCTCACAGAACGATTGGTAGACTGCGAGATGATGGATTGGTCTTGTGCTTTATTTAGGATG
This sequence comes from Amphibalanus amphitrite, assembly GCF_019059575.1. Lineage (NCBI taxonomy): Eukaryota > Metazoa > Arthropoda > Thecostraca > Balanomorpha > Balanidae > Amphibalanus > Amphibalanus amphitrite. The sequence goes on along the minus strand of NW_024881954.1, from coordinate 340,920 downwards.
CAGTGGCTGTGGAGCGGCATGAGATGAACCAACTGGTGTTTGGAGCTGACGTTAGTTCATTCTCATGTCAGACACGACACGTGTGTTATTCGTATGTTGCACTGCTAACTTCTTCCTGAACTATGATCCATTTCAAATTTATTAGGTTACATTTGTATTGCAAATTTCTTGGTGCTTGTATTCCTATGAGATATGTTTGGTTACGCTGTCTAATGTTCGAAGTTTGCCCGTATTCTGAGTTGATTATCGCCCAACTTAAACCTAATTTATGCTTTTAGAAGAATATTATGCAACAGCGCCTGAATGCTGCTGCCCAGTTTTAACCGGCTCTTGATTCATTATCCGGTGCCTCATTGGCGTGGGCCTGTCTACCCGATATGACATGCCTGACAGCGTGCTCCATTTAATATGGCCATATTGATTTCGATTTTGATGAAGGTCCGTATCCGGGGGCCTGTGAAGTGGGATTCGTGGAGCCCATTCTAATCAGTGTAATTGCAGTCAGTCCAAGCCCGCTGGCGTGGCGGGTCTGGCTTTGATCACGTCTGTTCGGAGCTACCGGGTCGGGTCGGTCGGGTGGGCAGCGCTCGTCCCGTCGGGCGGACGGAGTAGTACTTAGCTGAACCAGTGGAACTGATGGATCTCAGCCTGATAGCAGGGGTGGTGGGGCGTGAACAGGAGGATAGGAGGCCCCAGTGAGCTAGAGAAATAAATAATGTCGAGTTAAATAAACCATTTTGTGAATCTGTTTGCCTCAGGGATGAGGAATTTCGTATGGGGAACTTTGGCTGGTTCAGTTGAAGCCAGCTACTTTCTAACTAGGCGTGACGATCCACGTTACTCCCTCCTGTGTTTTGAAAACGGTCTCCCTGACTAGGTGTGCCTAGTCTGTTCGCCTGCCTAGTCTGTTCGCCATGTACCCTTACTGAATAAGCTGATCCGTCACCTGACCTCCGCTCCACTCTCCGCAGGGACACGGGCACGGCAGGCGCCGGCGACCACGACGACGACCTCATCTTCGAGGACTTTGCTCGACTGCGGCTGAAGGCGGGGGAGACGGAGGCCTGAGCGGCCCGGCCCGCCTCGCTCCCTCTGCCAGACTGTCATTCCTCACATGTGTGCGAGCGCGCGCTTCGCTTCTCGTGGTGTTTTCGTGCTGCGTCGGTATGTGTTGCGTCGCGTCGAGTCGTGTCGTGAGGCTCGGAAGCTGACTGGTCTCGGTGATCCCGTGTCGTGACGTGTGCACGACGTCGGCCGACAGGGGTCACCTGAGGTCAGCCCAGGTCACGGCCTCGTCCAATCAGAGATGTTCTAACTACGCTCGCGAGCGGCCGCGAGAGGCATGCGGTAAATACATACATCCCTCCCGCACAGTGACACAGACGCACACAGACACACAAACGGACCTGCGGCGCCACTGGTAAGAGTGGCGCTGCTATCAGCCCGCCCCTCTGTGTACGCGGGCGGTAGGGTGGTGCGCGGCGACTGCCGCACAGAGACTAATACGACGCGCGCCGGCGTGGGTCAGTGAGAGACCGAAATGTAGCGCTAGTCAAACGGCGCCGGCCTCCAGGGTACCTCAGTGGGCGGTGGTGACGTCACTGGTCACTGGGTGACGTCACTGGTTGGGGCGACCCGCCGCGCGAGGCTGGCGATGTGGGGCAGGGCCGGCGGCGGCGGCGGCTGTGTCGGCCGCCGGCTCTTTTACAGCTGTGAATGGTGGTGTCAGTGTCATTGGTGTGGCGCCTGTTCTCATCGGTGTAGCGAACATTTACTTCCGCGCACAGACTGCCCCTCCTACAAATGTGGTTCGCGCGCGGCGGCTGCTCCGGCGGAGCGCTGTTCGTTTCCTGCTTTAGCGGCGGTTTATGGAGCGGCGGACTGACCGGCCGCGGTGACTCGCCTGCCGCTCCGTTCCATGAATGTGCGTGTGTGCCATGACGCTCGTACTGGGCGGCCCGCGCCGAGCCGCCGGCCGGTGAAAATACGTACGCTCTGGCAGACTGCGCCGCCGTCTGTGAGAGCTGCTTTTCTAACGCGATCGCGCACACCCTCGTGGCGTCCCTGTGATGGGCGAGGTGGCCGCGCTGCCGCCACAACCACCCTCTTCGGTATGCTCTGTCATGGTGCTTGTGATGAGAGAGTGGGAGCGAGAGAAAGAGGAGACTTTTCCACATAAACTGTCTGACTGTGGCTCGGTGGTGTTTGAGAATGAAATATGCAGCGGATAGTGTGGTGGGTTGGAAGGGAACGGAAGCCAACTTGGCTGTATCAACTTTGCGGTACCGATAAGAATTCAGTTAATTAGCTCAAGACATTCCCATGTATCCCGTGTGCATCTCTCATATGTGAATGCGTCTAAGCCAACTCAACAAACACGCTCGAAGCTCCAGTTTCATATTGTACAATACGAACTTGCAATACAAACAATGAACGGCCAAGCGAGGCAGACGACGGTAGGTGACAGCGACATGGGACACGGTTGCAGTTCGTATTCACCTGCGGTCGTATAACCACGCTCACATCACGGTATCACAGCGACAGGAGCCATAGTTCGTCACAGGAGGACGAAACGTCGGCCAACGGAAGATCGCGAGGTGTGGCCACAAGCAAAATAGAATCCTGGCTCCACCACTGGTAGACATAGACCCTGGTCACGTGACTTAAGACAAACACATTAATCCAGTGGTGTTTTGATTCGACACATGAATCAAGCATATGTGACGGGCTGAGATGCTCCGCGGTGCGGTGGTCTAAGTACGTTTACAATAAATACTCTGCTAATGTGACATAGCAAGCCGTCGCACCAACCTTTCAACCTTTCGCTCACCAGTAGGTATGTCGCAAAGCAAGATATCGGCCATCACAGTACATACTATGTTCATATATCAGCATTTACGCGCTTACGCCTTTCTTCCTTCATAGCACAATACAACTCTCATCCATAATATATCGTTTTCGAACTAAGTACATCGTACTAATGCCATCTCCACACGGAAGCCTACCCGCCCGCCACCCACCACCTTTCTGACACGGTGAAGACGGCGAAACCCCCACGATGTAATACCCGCTCCAACTGCCCCGGCCGTGTCTGGAGTTTGTCCTCGGCAGGCCGCTGGGACAGGGGTGACCGCCAGTGACTAGGTGACAAACACGGAAAGTCAGCGACACGCCGCTTGGAGAGCAAGGCATGAGAGTATGAGCACATATCCGCCCGCTGAGAGAAAAATCGGACAGACCGCGCATCTACGATAGTGGGATGCTAACGCGCCATCATTTGCACAATAATTCGTAGGCTATGTCTGTAACAAGCCACACGACTGAGTACTGAAAATTGCTAGCTTTAAAAGCATATGTGAAGAGCAATGAGCAACAAAATGATAATTGAAAACGAGTAAGGAATGGTGCCCAAAATGTCACGAACTTACTCTAAGACGTCGACATTGGCAAGGTTGCACAAGGTTTGTTGGCACAACAGCCCACTGCAACAGCAGGCGTTCGCACACAACCTACTCCAGCATAATGAACACAATAAATCACACAAATATACTATCACAAAAGTGAACAATAGAACTCTGGTGGAATTGGTAATTTCGCAATGTTCGGTCGGTAAATAAAACCCATTCCCGCCATCAGATGGTGAAAAGCCGAGTGACGAAGGTCGGAACAATGAAGTGAAGCGCAGCTCGACAGCTTGATATTACAACGGCGCCTCTGTCAGTTCTCAAATGTTCTTGAGTGTACCGGTAGCAGTGGGCGACTCCATAATCTCCACAGCTGAGGAGTGACACAATCCTCAAATCTCCCAAATGAGGCGGCAGTGATGCCAGTCCTCAAACCAGCGCTGAGTTCCCAGACTACCCTGCAGTAACGAGCCTCTTCCGATGTTGTCTTGCGGTGCGATGGTCATCAGACCTTTCTCCGTAGCGTTGCTTAAAGGGTGCTTTTCGTCCTCAAACGGTGCTATGCAGTGCCCGCGGGTCATCGGGACATTGCTCTGCCCAAAGTTTTCGGAAAGCTTTCAGACGATCCTCTGAAACGTTGCTTTGCAAAGCCGATTTGGACACCTCACATCAGCCGCCTTGCTCACCAGTGTTAACCATCCTCAGACGTTGCTTTGTAATGCTGAGTCTCCAGGGGTTGCTTTGCAGTGCTGACAATCCCCAGACGTTGCTCAGAAGCCGTGGGCTGGCTGTGACAATTCCTCAGACATTATGCTCTATATAGCTGAATCCCCAAACGTTGTTCGGTGGCTGTGGCGAGACCTAAGACGACGCTCTGAAGCCGTAGCGGCAGTGGTGAGTTCCCAGATACTGCCTGCGCAGCTGATTCCTCAGACGTTGCTCTGATTGTTGGCAGTCCTCTCGCGTTCCTCTGCCGCGCTGGGAGCCCTCAGACATCCCTCCGCAGAGCCGAGTCCCTCACACGCCTGTCTTCAAAGCTGAGCAGGATAACTTTACTACTAAAGGTGCTGAATCGGTCACACGTTGCTCTGCAGCTGCTGCGGCGGCTGGGCAGCGAACCTCAGTAACCGATCGACAGTGATGCTGATTCGCGGCAGCGTGTGCAGCTGGTTGACGTCCGTAGGCGCGCAGAGATGCTCCTGAGGGTCAGCCCGACAGCGCCGGTTAGATGGAGGGCAGGGGAGGGAGGCGGATGGGCAATGGGCACAGTACGGTGCAGGGGTGGGGAAGGGCAACGGGGTCACAGTACATGGACACTGGTCACTGGACAATGTTAGACAGCTACAATTGATGGCAATGAAGTTCAATGAAAACGTATGCCAGCCAATGTCGTCTATTTATCGGCAATAAAAGGCACATCCGGCTTACTGCGGTATTGAACAGAGTGAAAGATGAACTAAGAGCTTACAAACTTTGTGTTATGAAAACTAGCTGGCCCAACGAACGAATCATCCCGCGACAAGCGATTTTACTGTCAGCGTAATGTTATCGTCGTACCAACACAGAACATGACACACACGATACATGACGCCAGACAGCATCAAAAGACAGCAGACTTCAATAGAACTTACCTGCGTCAACGCAATCATACATTGGTATTGGTTAATCGCTAAAATACAGGTTGGATTATCTCACCAAAGTACCCTACACCAAACGTCGACCCACAGACATACTAGGTACTGGCAAACACCACACCAAACCCTTCCCCAATCCCAAAATACCACTGCGACCGCCGTTTCAGAGCCCAAGCTTACCAGGTGATGCACAGCACGAATGCACTGGCAAATGTGCATTCACTTTTCATTCCAAGCAAGTGTTGGCAGCATCAGCAGACAACATTGGATGAACGGATATTTATTACATGCAACATTTTGCTTTAGCCTCTAGTACAGAGCGGCTCAACGTCAGCCTTGAGCTAAACATCTGTCGATGTTGCCAAACCACCTGGTAAGGCTAGGTTCTGAATAGGTGTACCATGCCCGACTAGAAAATCCCACTTACGTTATAAGTTAAACCTGAACAATCTCTGTTCCTAGTTGGCCTGGCCACGGCACACCAAACGGCACAAGTCGCAGCGGTCGCCAGGCACCGAAATACGAAGGACAGACGGTCTAAGGGCGACACTGTGACCCCCTCCACCGAAATTATCCCTCCAATCCTCCCCGATTCCGCCAATACCGTGCGCTTGGGTTCCAGCGCTGAAGACTCTGCAAAAGATACTGAGCTCTTATTTCCAAGCGCTGGAATGTCAGCAAAAGACGCTTGGCGTTCAGCTTTAAGCGATGGGCTTGCTTTAGCCGCTTGGCTCTCAGCTCTAGCTCCTCGGCCCAGCTTTAGCTCCTCGTCGGCCCTTAGCTTCAAGCGCTCGTTTCCCGGCTCCCGGCTCCCGCGGCCAAATAAAACTCACCCGAACAGAACGACAGAGAAAGAAGGCAAGGAAACAAAACAGAAGATAAAAAGAAGAAATACAAAAAGAAGAAATCGCGGACGGCTGATCCAATCGCCAAACCGCTACTGAAAGAGGTTTTACACAGCAGATAGTTAACCTTATCACCACCACCCTCGTAGAATACTGCCCCGAGCTCTCCCACTTTCGGTAGATACCCGTCCGAGTAGAATGGAGGGCGCCGCGCCGCCTGCCCTTCAAGTTGCACGAGCCCGCTACTACACGGCGAATCGAGCTAGGTTACAACCAGCAGCGAATGCATGCCGTTAGCACCAGAGGTCAACGTCAAACGCTCGGAAAACAAAACCGGGCCAATAAATCTAACTAGCAGCAAGCGGCGGGGCGCATTCAGAAAATTAAAAACAAAATACGCAACTTAGACACGATTCCCAAACGGAACAGAACAGACATGTAACTCAGCCGGGTCGGAGACACAGGGAGAGACAGAGCAGGATGGCCGCGGGAGCAGAGCAGAGGGGCAGAGGTGGGGAGGTGGGGAGGGTGCCCGCCGTGCCCAGACCGTCTGTCCCCGGCCGGCGCGGCCGCGGGCACTCACGGGGCCGCCGGCGGCACTGGGAGGGAGGCGGTGGCCGGCTGTCACTGCGGCTCGGGCAGCAGGTACAGCACCAGCCACGAGCCGACCAGCGTGCTCAGCAGCACGGGGGTCAGCCAGGCGGCGTCAGCCGCCGCAGGCGCTGACCGGGGCGCGGGCGCGGGCAGGGGCGGGGGCGGGGGCGGCGTGACGGGGCGGAGCGGGGCCGGCAGCAGGTCGCGCGCCACCAGGTGGGCTGAGCGCAGCGGCTCCTGTAACAGAGCGGCCGCCCGGTCATCAGCGACACGCCGCCGCCGGCTGACCGTCTGTCCGTCTGTCTGTCTGTGTATCCGCGCCTGTCTGACGGACTGTCAGCGGCGCACTGCACAGCTCCACTCACCGGTCTGGGGGACGGGTTTCATCAGCCGCCAGCCCGACCGGGGCGGACGGAACTGGTGGTAACTGGGTAGGTATCGGGCGGAAAACTACAAGGGAGCCTGAACTGGATAACTGAGCGTGCTGATCTGTCAACCGCGCCAGCGACGGTGTCTGATAAAAACTACGTGGACGCACTTCAAATCACTAGGTTAATGAGAGGATTTTGAAGGGCAGAGCATGATGTGAAGAGAAACAGGAAAATAGAGCTAGTAATGGTATGTGTGTATCGAGAAAGATATAGAATAAACAGGTAACACCAAGACATGAGATCGAACTACAACAAGACTGTTGCACATCGATAATAACTTTAACTAGTATTAAAAAGTTTTAAATCTGGCCTAACATGCATACCATCGACCATTTAACTCTGAACACTAACCGTGGGCATATATGTCTAAACATCCACCACCAATTGAAGTCCAGGCATCGAAAGATGCAGAACAGGAAATAGATAGACCAGACAAGAAAAGAGAAGAAGCCAACTAAAAGAACCAGCGCAAGACGAGCAGGACGCCACTAGACAACAACACGCAGCCAACTACAGACGCTGAACACGTATCTACAACAAACAGCAGGGTCTCACGCCTAGCCAAGTCTAGCGCGGACCTACTGAAGGACAGAGACGCGACTGAGCACCTCCCGAAGTCCCGTAGAGAGGAGTTTTCAGGAAATGACCCGACCCGAGCCATATCGAAAGCGGACAGAGAACAGAGAGAGAAAGACAGACGGTGAGCGGTGGGTGGTGTGTGCGGTGCAGTGCGTCACAGACAGACAGACAGACAGACAGACAGACAGACTGGCTCAGCGGTGCGGCGGCGGCTGGCGACGTGACCGAGTGCGGCGGAGGCGGCGCGGGGGCGGGGGCGGGGGCGGCCCCTGGCAGTAGCGGCGGCCATGGCAGCTCCTGGCTTCACGGCGCTTCCCTGCGCTGTGATCTCGTCATGCACAACGAATGCACATCGGTTTGCACACCGGCCTCCACCACACAGTAGCGCGTGCACGTGCAAAGCCGTGCATTCGAGCAGGGCGGCGACGTATCATGAATACACACGATATCCCAGCAGTACCCACCCATCACCTACCCACCACACGTCCCATCCATCCTCGCTATCCTGACCCACAATCCCACCACCCATCACCCGAGCAATATACCCTCCCACCATCACCGTATCCACACTATCCATATACTGACCAACCCAACCAGCGCTCACTGCCTCGAAAGGAGGCAGCCGCCCGGAGGTTGTGCTATTAGTCCCTGGTGCCAGCGCCGGGCCCTCATGCACTCCCATCCCTTCCCTTACAGCGTCTCGCAGTACTCCGTCTATCTTACCTCCTCCACACCGATCCTTCGGCAGGCCTCGAGGAAATTCTGCAGATTCCGACGACACTTGGCTTCGTTCAGCTTGGGCTGGAAGGTCGACATTAGTCAGAGGGTGTCAGTAGGATAGGCCACGTCGGAGTAACCAGTAAGACATGAGCACCGATTGAAAGGGCAGGCATTGCACAATGCACAGCCAAAGATGGTAGGAAACACAGCATCTGAGACAGAGAATATGGTCTCAATAGAGATTTTGGCAACTTTTCATACAAGAACTAACTCGAAATTCGAGTGAATGGCAAGTTGCTGTTAGTTGATAAATGATTACATAGGTATTTCAACTAGCAAGACAGGTTCTGCAGTCAAAGGATGGATATGCGATGCTGAGGCTACAAAGTATACAACAGAGCATATGCATCCACCGTGCACATCCACCTTGCACAGCCTCAGTCAGTTCTGCACCAAACAAAGCAATCGATACACAACAGTGCTATAAATGCAAGGCAAATAGTACAAGCATACCTGCAACTGTTCCGATTGCAGGAAAAAGGAAAGCTCACTCAAAAGTTGATTAACTTTATACCTCAGTGGTAATATAAGGACTGGTTGCAAAACGTGACTAAATAGGTAGGTAGCTAATTAAATATGCATTTAAACTAGTATCAAGAACTTAATTATCACAAAGAGTGATTTCTAATTTCTGGCAAGTGGCATGTCATTAAGTTAGAGCACGCACACAGAAAGAAAACCTATGCTTATTCACGGACAGACTATCCTCCCCTCCCTGGCATGTTCCACAGCACGTGCACGGCGCCACGGGTGACTCACCACGGCTGGTGACGGCACGTGTATGGACGAGACGGCACGTGGTCGCACGTGGTTGGCCAGGTGGCAGAGCACCACACCGTCACCGAGCGCCGAGCGCAGGTCGTCCGGTAGCGACACGTGCAGACGGCCCTCGATGTTCTGAGGGAGGTAGAGGGTGGGGGTTAGAGATAGACTAGGGATGGAGGGTACACGGTAGCTGATGTCGGGGGACAGGGGGCAGTGTGGTAAGGAAAGAGGGTAGAAGCCAGCGGACATGGTCATATGACGAGTGACAAGTGTGTGAGCTAGTAAGTCGAGCGCTACATTTAACAGGTAACAGAAGAGCTATAAAACGGATACAAAATGCACTGTGTCTGCCGGCTATGACACTGGAAACGACACCACCTTTCCTGTCTTTGTGTGCGCACATAGGCAATGGAGCGTCTAGGATCGGAGTAGCCTATATCGTTCCGGAACCCAGCCATCACTCAGGCCGTCTGTTCAACTTGAGCAACACCCCAGTCCATATTCCCTCACCACGCACCTGACGTAGCCTCTCGATGGCTTCCTTTTCCCGCGCGCTGAGCCCCGCCTGGTGGCCGGATGATGAGCTGTAGCCACTAGATGCACTCTGGTGACTAGGCGGTGAACTATAGCCTCCAGACGCACCCTGGTGACCGGGTGGGGAACTATACCCGCCAGTAGCTCCCTGGTGACTGGGAGGCGAAGTATAGCCACCAGTAGCGCCCTGCTGGCTGGGAGGCGAAGTATAGCCACCAGCAGCTCCCTGCTGGCTGGATGACGAACTATAGCCGCTGGACGTGCCGCTAGATGGCACTCCTGACGGCTTGGTGCCCAGCCCGTAGTGCCGTGAGGACGGTGTGTGATTTAGCCCGGAGGCGGAGCGGGCTGGCTCGAACCGACGCATCACGACCTGGCTCGACCGGTCCGGCTCGTACCCTGGGGAGGGCAAACACCGTCAGACGCTGCTGGTCACGAAGAGACAGCCAGCCCGACATGCATGTCAAGGGTCAGGTTGACAGGTCACAAGTCAGGCCACGTCAGGTCGCAGATCATATTAGTCGCACAGGCAGGCAGCAGCGTGGAACTAATAATTTACTCCACTCGATATGAAAGCATGGAATCTCAAATGCTGGAAAATGTGCCAGCCAGGACAATGAAAGCATGATTATTTGGTTGTGATACTCGATCCCGATCTGAGGCTACGTCCTTTACTCCCCATACTCCGATTCCCAGCTATCTCCGTGGCCCTGAAATACCCACCTGAGTATGCCGCCGCCTCATGTTTGGGCGGTGCGTGCGAGCCCCTCTGGCTGACTATTGACGTCCTGCTCTCAGGACCGGCCGGTGTCACTGGCACAGGCGCCGGGGTTGGCACCGGAACCGGAGGCGGAGCGGGGGCGCGCGGCTGAGGAGTCCGCACGTCATTTCCTCCGACGGGCGGCGGCCGCGCCGATCGGAGCTCGAGCTCGTCAGAGGCTCCGCGTCTGTGCCGCTCCTCCTGCTCACCCCGCACCGCCTTGATCTCCAGGAACTTGTAGATGTGCAGCCGTCCCCGAGCACACACCTGTTGGAAGTTAACGGCTTCAGTTATGGGTGGGAGCATTAGTTTTATGTCCATGTACATAAGAATTGCGAAACTTACAGCACGAAGGAATCATACACGATTCTTTAGAATGTTCGAACCGAGGCGTTCGTATTACGGATGTTAGTAGTCGGAAAAGGCTGTGAAATTTAGATCAAAACTCAAAATGGTGTCGAAAGTCCTATCACTTGCATCTGTAGAGAAAGCATATCACACAAGCATCCACATCAAAGCAAACGCAGTCATTGCAATATGAGCCGCTACATGTCGGCTTATTGGGAAGGGGACGGACGTGATGTCGGACGTGATTGTCCTGTGTCCACTCACCGTTGCCGGCGGAAACTCTAGCGGGTTACAGGTGACAATGAGCTTCTCCAGGCTGGACATGAGCCGCAGCTGCAGAGGTAGCGCTTTGATCTGGTTTTCTGCCACGTCCAGTACCCGGAGACCCAGCAGACAGTGGATATCTGCAGCGGCGGCGGCCAGCAGGCATGGTCAGACAGGAGGAGACGAGGTGACTACAAAAAGAACATGTCTTAATAATAAAAAGCGTATTGCACTGGGAGCCAGCTGGTTGGTTTTACAAACATTGTCCTTTATCATTGCCCAGAATGTGATCGTCATATCACCGACAGCAAAGACCTGCACGTGTCATAGGTAAACAGATTTGCGGAATGTATGCACATTGCACATTGATGTAATATCAGATAAGCTCTATCGAACTGAAATAGCATATACCAGTATTAAAGTCACCCAATCACAACCACAAATCCCGCCGAGATCATCCACCAGCCGTGATACCCCCCCCCCCCCCCTCCTCTGCAGTCGTCTGCACCAGACCGTCCCTACCACAACCAAAACCCGCCCTAAAACCATTCAACAACAGTGATATCGCCCCTCTGCAGTCGCCTGCACCACTGACCGTCAGGGAGCCGCTGCAGTGAGTTACGGCGCAAGCTGAGCGAGACGAGTGACTCCAACCGCTTCAGCGTCACCGGTAGCTGATTGATCTCGTTACAGCGCGAGTCCAGCTCGGTTAGATGGGTCAGCTGGCCTGGAACGATCGTGGCAGAACAATACGATAGACACGGCAGCACACAACGCATAACATTAAGCGCATAACAACGATACGATAATGCACAACGCATTGTATAAAGGCATAAAGGCATAAACACCAGTACATTCAGTGTGTTATCACGAGCAAGTCAAAGGAGCCAACCCAACCGTCACAGGCTCTCATTCAGAGGGGCGTTATATATGGGCGATAGGATTATCGATCAATCTGATATCTGGTAGTAGGGCCACTTATAACACTCCGCTGTGGTACATCAAAACACTATTCTTTACGGGCAGTGGAAACTTACATAAGTTACGATCAACAATCGAGACTACAGACACATTGTAGTACCGTTACATATCAAGCCTCCTATTGACCTCCTACCCATTTACGCCTATTGATACTTGCATGATTTTACATTAAACAGTTAAACGGAAGTTGAGAACGATACTTATCTTACATGTGAGCGGGTCGTCAATGTAAAACTAAAAACCTACATCGCTACCAGCGTAAACAGGCAGAAGCCCCTGGAGGCGGTTTACATACCGATTTCCTCTGGCAGCGAGACGAGCTTGTTGTAGGAGACTATCAGCACCTCGAGCCGCGGTAACGCGCACAACGCAGGAGGGAGGAACGTAAGCTGGTTTCGGCTGTGGAACAACAAGAAACGTGCCGTCAAAGGGAGAGGTAGTGACCAAAGTCTACAAACTTCGTGAGCTTAGTAGTGGCATTGGTCTGTAAAACAACGATGTAATGTAAGAAAACAGAGTGAAAGTTTTAAGCGATGCACAATTTTCTGTATCAGTTAAAACTTTATAGGCTTTGACAATAGTTGATTTCACGGCTTTAGCAGCTGTGAAATAAGACGTCGACGGGCTCCCTGCCCTGAGCTGCCCGACCTGATTGACCAGCCCTCTGACTTCCCGGCCTGACCTGAGGTTGAGGATGGTGAGGTTGCGCAGCTGGTGGATCCGCTCGGGAATGCCCCGGATGCAGTTGTGGTGGACGTCCAGCTCCTCCAGGCTCCGACCATTCTCCACCAAGCCCGGTGGAATCTCCGATAGACGGTTCTTGGACAGGTCTGGACAAACAGATACAAACTGTCAGCACACCTGGGTGCTCGAAAACTTAACTTGAACATTGATATGAGACAACATATGTGAAACCAGACCTCACATTATGATGTGCTTGTAGTTAAAATACAGATTCTTTCTCTCTTTATAAATAATATGATCATCGTAATTCGATATATGAATGAATGACATTATACTTAGTAAGACATCAGTCCATACGATCCACATTGGCATATCTGACACTGCTTCACCCTGTTCTGCCGTGCAAAGGCAAAAACAATTACGTTGCGTCAGAGGCCATTACGTCAGTTCAGGGGTCACCTGAACATAACTGCTCAGGTAATCGCTCGCCTTTGCACGGCAGAGTTTGCCCGCTTAGGAGACTGTCATGGTCGACGGTCGTGACACCTTCCTCTTCTGAGGCCCTCCCCCACTAGTCAGGAACCTCACCAACCCGCGATGGCACCTCACCAGTCATCACCCATCGTCTCCCAGCACTGCCAGGGGCTGTCCACTGAGTGCTCACCTGCCACCAGGAGATCCTCATAGGGAAATGGAGGCACCATGCCAGGCATCTCCTTGAGGCCGCGACCGCTGAGCCGCAGTTCTCCAGTCAGCTGACTTTCCTCCAGCACTTTGTCGGTGGTGCGAGCTGGCGGGCCGACTGCCATTGCAGGCGCCGGCCCAGCCGCTCTGTGGGTGCAGCCCAGGGGGGTCGGTCACAATAGGACTGGACCAATCAATTCACAGCATCAAATAGTTAGCTGAGGCAGAAGGACTAGTCATAGTCGACTGATGAAAATAGGGAGGGCGAGTGAGGGGAGAGAGAGGTTGGAAAGGGGAGAAAAGGTGAGGCAATAAGACAGAATGATAAAAACATGATATGCATTTCAATTTGGAGATGGTCAGAAATTGTTTTTTTTTTCAAATTATTTTATGACTGGAATCAGAGTGCTGTTTGGTGTTGTTTTTATCAGCATACTGCTGGTTTTAACACATAGGTATGAAACTTAAAAAGATCCCTGCTGGGATTTCTTGGTTTCTCATTGGCGAAACTCACAGCCGTCAGTCCACAGATCATGCGATTCTTTCATCTTCTTTTATTTTTGGAAATTTTGTCTGAATGTATGAATTGGTCTGGGTGCCACGCTATGCAACGCTTGTTGTAAATGACACCAGGCTCACCATCCCACCTTGCCTGCACCTGTTTCACTCGTGATCATCAATGTTGAGTTCCGCCGGGTTGGGGGTGACCGAGCTCTCCAAATTCCCGCTGGCTTGTCTTTGGAGCCCCAACAGACGGCGCGGGTCAAGGTCACCGCTAGGGCGGCGGCGGATTTGCTACGCCTAACCAAACACCTAACCAAACATTTACACGATCGTTTCCAAATAATTATTTGCATAGCAATAGCCAAAAGAGAAGTGGGCCATACTGAAAAAATACACGTTATGCCGAATTGTCCGGCGTAGTGACGGGAAGGAATGCGCCGAAAATTTCAGCGCACTTCCGGCGCAACTTCGCATGCGCCGAATTCAGTGCATGGCGGCGGCCGAATTTTTCGGCGCAGGGCGGCCGCAGGATTTTTTGGCGAAAGACCGTCACCGAACTATGAAGACCGAACTTAGTCGGCACGCTGGTCAATCTAGAAGCAGATTCGCCCTACGGGCGGCTCTGGAGAGGTTTCAGAACGATACATACCCGCCCCAGTCGTCGCGTGCTCGAACTGGCGAGCCGCCCTGAGCTCACCGGAGGAGCGGCCGCCCAGGTGAGGCCTCAACCCTCGGCGTGGAGATAGGTATGGAAGACCTTGTTGAACATCGCCGAGCGTCTTTAAGCAATACTGCAGTAGGTTCCTGCCCACTGCGGTATCGAGGGGAATGAGAGCGTGGATGACCTGGCGAAACAAGCGGTCGCTCTGCCCTCAAACGCTCGCTCGCTGACCAGGGTGGTTCATTGTGCGGCCCTGCATCAATGGCGCGACAACTGGTCCGAGTCAAGGCCCTATATACCGTCCGAGTCCCTATAAGCCACTCCTAGGGAGCACGCCGCCGCTCCCTATCTCCGGATAAGACCGAGAGGACGCCGTTTTGGTGCACCAGATGAGGGCGGGTCACTGGGGTCGCTCGCTCCAGTACGTACGCCGAATCGGCTGTCTCCCTTCTGCGACGTGCCAGCAGTGCCCATACAAGCGGTGCCCTGCGGCGATCTGTGCAGTGTGCGTGCCAAGAAGAGGCTGATGTGCCTGAGCACGTGCTGCTCTGCTGCCCACCCCTCACTGGCTCCTGCCAGCCTCAAACACACCGCTCTAACGATTTGTGTGACCCCAGGGCTTCCAGCCCCAACCTTTTTTTTTATAAATTTAGTCTGAACCTTTTTGATAGGAAGGATTCACAAGGACAGAGCCACCGCTAAGCGAAGCTTGTTGTGGTGACCCTGCCCTCTACCCTCCAATCGCGCAATTCCAGTTCTATGGCAGAATTTAGAGCCCAAGGTTTAACGTGCGCACGGCCGGTCCCCTCACTGACTTCGCCCGGCTACGGCCTGCCACCAACCGCAACCATACCTGTCAGAAGGCACATAAATGTCAAGCGCCCATCGCGCTAGGAACCAGGACTGTTGTAACCGGGAACGAGTGCTCTCACACCGCAGAGTCCAATGCTCTACCAACTGAGCTACGGGACAGGCTGCGGGATGCCTTGCTTCACGGCGCAACGTGCACAGAGCGTATTGAGGTATTAGGTTTCAGAGGAAATACAAACTTATTCAGACACTATCATTTAGAAAAGCATCCATGCCCCCCCCCCCCCCAGAATGCTTTGTCTGGTTGATATAGCCTTGATCAGTCAATGTGTACACGTGCTTTGTACAAAAGCGACTTAATTTTGGCACAACTAGGCATCCAATTTTTTTACACAAACCATGCAGGAACTTCAGGACAAAATTGCCCACATCTCAGGCATCCGGCAAAGTGCATGGATGTTTTCCATTCTGGGCAGTCGGAAGTGGGTTCCAAATGCAAAAAAAACGCTATTCTGTTAAGTACAAGTCTGCATTTTTTACTTTCAACTTAAGTCCCTCACCTGGTTCACTCACCTGGTGGGGTTCCCAATCTCACGTCTGCAGACAGGAAGGAGTAGGCAGGGATACAGTAGGAACCCGCAGACACAAGGCGCACCAGCAGTTGCTACTACCGGAGTGGAGCGCCTGCACATATGTTTGCGCGAAAACAGGCATGGTTCAAGATGCAAACAAGAGTAGTTATGTTGTACATAATTGATGCAGGAGAAAGACAAAGTCAATGCTACTTTAAATGTGTCCATGGTACAGTGCATTTCGCAAGACGGAGAACAAAACAAGGCGGTTAGTGAAAGTCATACAGAGCGTCGCCTAGGGCTTCCGCCAGCAAACCCTTAAAGGTTTTGTAGTTAGGTTCCATTACGACGTGCTCCGGGAGGGAGTTCCATAGTCTCACACCGCGCACCGAGAATGACCTACGCCTGATATCAGTCTGCGAGCGGGAATGGAAAATCTTAAAGCAATGTCCGCGCATGCCTAACTGAGGAGGTAGAGTGAACAAGTCAGCGGGGGACAACGCACATTTGTCATGGAACACCTTCCAGTACTGAATCATATCAGCCCTTAGCAGTCTGCCTTGAATTGAATACAAGTTCAGCGATGAGAGCCGGGACCGATAATCCAGACTCGACAGGCCAGCGATATGCTTGGTCCAGCGACGCTGGACCGACTCCAGAGCGCGCAGGTCCCCCAGGTACCCAGTGTGCCACACACACGAGCAGTACTCGATAACTGGTCTTATGTGAGTACGGAAAAGTGTCAGCATAAAGTCCGGAGATCGGCACACCGTGCTCCTCAGGAGGTTTTGAGAAAGACCTGCGGCCTTGTGGGCAGTAGCGGATATGTGGTCGTGGAATTTGAGGCTCGAGTCCACCAGTACTCCGAGATCCGGATGGGAGGGGACAACTCGAATCGGGGAATTATCGATGTCATACACTGGAGGTGGAAGAGATTGAGATTGAGCCTTGCTCTGAAAACGTATGACCACACATTTGTCACGGTTCAGGCGAAGGTCCCATGACGAAGAAATACGGTGCAGGGCAGTGATGTCCTGTTGACAAAGCGAGGAGGCATGGTCATATGCGTCTGCTGAGCTGTGGGCAACTTTCATGTAAAGCTTCAGATCGTCAGCGAAAATCTTGTGACTAGATGCGAGACTGCTACCAATATGGTTAATAAAAACTAAAAACAAAATCGGACCAAGGACCGAGCCCTGTGGGACCCCACTGGACACGGGGCGAGTTTTGCTCAGAACACCTTTCACTGACACAGACAGAGATCGACCAATCAGAAAATCTTCAATCCAGTAGATGAGGGGCTCTGCAATGCCGATCATGCGAAGCTTGCGAAGAAGGATAGAGTGAGAGACAACATCAAATGCTTTGGCAAAGTCAAACATCACGAGGTCAGTAACACAGCCATCATCAAGCCATTTAGACACCTCGTCATATACAAGGATCAGCTGATCCTGAGTGGATCTCCCGGCTCTGAAACCGAATTGGTTATTTGTCAGCATAGAGTTCTCTTCCAGGTAGGTTGTAAGCTGCTGGCAGATCAGGCGCTCTAGACATTTGCAAGACACCGAAGTCAAGCTGATGGGACGATAGTTCAGGGGGTTATACCTCGAGCCCTTCTTGAATAAAGGAATTACGACGGATATCTTCCAAGAAGCAGGTAAGCGACGTTCTCTGAGTGACTGTCTGAAAATAACAAACAAGGGAAATGCTAGGCTGTTTGCACAAGCTCGTAAGAGCGATGGGTGAAGGTTGTCTGGGCCAGCAGCTGAGTGGGGGTCCAGTGATCGCAGCACTGCAAGAACCTCGTCAACAGAGAAGTCAACGGGTGGCATAACAGAGTCCGCTGTTTCGTGAGGGGACTGGTTAGGGTTGGGGGGACCGCGGCCGAAGACGCTCTCAAAGGCCTCAGCAAAGGCTTCAGCCATTGTAGCAGGGTCATCTGAAAGCGTGTCATTGCAAAGTCGTAAGGGACCAACGCCAGGGCAGCCTACCTTTTTACGCCTGAGATGTGCATGCAGAGCCTTAGGGTTAGAGGCAGACTCCTGGAGCAGTTTCTGTTCGTAGCACGCCTGGGACTCCAGGGCAAACCTTTTCAGAGAGCGATTGAGGGTGAAGAAAGTATCGAGTGCTGATATGGCCGCTGCAGATCGCCTGCCATGGGTAAATCTCATCTTTTTGTACGTCTCCCATGCGTGTCTCCTCCGGTGTCTGAGGCTGCCAGGGGGGTTTGTCCTCCATGGGGGACGGGTGTTGTCAGCAGAGGAAGTTCCTGTAGGGACAAAATCGTCGATAAGAGGCGACAGTCTGTCCAGGAAGCGGGTGTACATCTGGTTGACATCGCAGCCTGTAAATTCAGCGCTCCAGTCAATAACGTTCAGTTCGCGGGAGATGCGATCAAATTTCGCCCTGTGCCACTTCCTGGACTGAGTGCTAGATTGGGACGTTGGGGGTGAATAGTCAAACACATAGTTACAAAGCACCGGGCAGTGATCGCAGCCCGGCAGGGGCGGAAGTACCGAAGAAGTACCCATCCTGTCAGTTTCAGTTGTAAGCACAAGATCGAGTGTGCTTCCAGAGCGGGGGTAAGTGGGGACGCAGATCCATTGAGTTAATCCAAGCGACATGAAGGTGTCATAGAAATCAGTGTCACAGCCTGACGCGCGAGATGAGGGGCTGCTGGAATCCCACGCGAGGGACGGGAGATTGAAGTCCCCCATGAGCACGACTTCACGGTCTGCACAAAAAGAAATGAGAAAATCCAAGAGATGCTGATTGGCTTCAGGCTCCGACGACGGGGGGCGGTAGACTGCAACAATATGTACACTGAACTCTGGCAATACAATGGCAACAGTGTTAGGACAATCAGTTTCAATTTGTTCGAACTTCAAGCAATTTTTAACATAGATACAAACACCGTGCTTGGCAAAAGAGCCTTCAGTATCTTTTCTGACCACTCTGAAGCCAGGAATGTCGATAAATGAATCTGCCATAGAGCTGAGGAGATGAGATTCCGTTATACACATGATATGGACACTGTGACACAGTATAAAATCTTGCACCACCGGCAGCTTACGGACTAGCGAGTTCACATTAGACTGACTTATGTTAAGGACGAATGTGCTGCGGCTGTAGGAACTGGTAGTCAAAGCTACACGTTTGACTCAGGGTCAGGGACATCATTGTTGTTGGAGTTGTTAGGGTGGTCATCAGAGGGCGGGGCAGCAGGGCCGGGGGGTTGTCATCCTGGGTGTCCTGGTTCCCGTCCCTGACACGAGCTGGTTGAACACTCGTGTTGACAGCTGGTTCTGGTACTCTGCTCTCGCACCTAGAATCAGCAGTATGGTGAGGGTTGGAGGCAGTGCCAGTCTCAGTAGCAGCACGCTTAGCTCGGAGCTCCGATCTCTGTTTGTAAGTTAGATCTCTGTGAATAAAGACGGAGCCAAAACGGTCAGAGTCTTTCAGCTGCTTGGCCCTGTCGAGTATGAGCTTCCGGACATCATCATCACAAACTTTGCCTCTGTAAAGGTCAGTTTCCGAGGGGATTCGGACTACATCAGTCAGAGAAACTTTCTGGTGAATGAGGAAATCAGTCACCTGTTCGAAAGCCTGTACAGCAGCATTAGCTGAGCGGGCCCCCAGGCCTCGAATGACCAGGGAAGACCTGCGCTTTTGCTGCTCCTGCAGCTCACGCAGCTCCTCTCGAACAATTTTCCTGTACTCAGATGAGGCTGAGGCGGGAGGGACATCAGGGTTAGCTGGTGGTCTGGGGACTTCACGTTGGGCAGCACCGGGAGTGGCAGCAGCGTCAGGCACTGGTGGGTTGGAGGCAGACAGGCTAGGCCAGGACGGATCCGGTGGAGGCCCGGCACGTATCAGGCCAATCTCCGCCTTCAACTGCTGCACGACAGAGCTCATTCCATGTAACTGTTGGGACAGATGTTTGACCAGTTCAACCAGCTGAGTCTCAGTACTGTTCGCGTGAGAGCCCCCATGCCAGGCAGTGAGACTAAAATCAAGTCTACATTTGGTGCATATGTACATGATGCCAGCTCCTTCATACTTTTCAATAGCCTGTATCATATCACACGAGAGACCGCAGCACATCTCAGTGCAGTGAACCCAGGCCTGGCATCCATCACATCCAATAGAGCTACCTTCAACATCCTTGCCACATGTTCCGCATAACTGCTCATCAGGGACCTTAGCTTTAGCACTGCGTCCTCTGCGGGTGCCAGCCGCCGAAGCAGCAGTCACAGCAGAAGGGCTCGCTGCAGCATCAGGTGCAACAGAGGACATTTCCGCAGCAGGCGATGGAGCACCAGCACCACCCGCCACGCCCACCACCCCGCCCGCCACGCCCACCACGCACGCCACGCGACATTCCGACACAGTTAGCAGCCACCACACAAGCAAGCAACACTCAGGGGCGAAGAAAAAGTGGAAAGACCGGAAAGACTGGGCAAGAACACACAGAGCCGTGGGATGGGCTGGGAAATGCAGGCGGGGGAGCAGACTAGCAGAGACAGTTGGTACTACCCAGCAGGCTTTGGCGGCGTGATGTGCAGCAGCAGGCAGCTTAGGCGGGAATGCTCTCTTCATTCGTCATGCTTGATTATCACATGCAGGATAAGCAAATCCAACCAGCAAGATCACCAAAGCCAGTCCACCGTCTTAACTTGTAAATAAGAGCTAAATTTATCATCATAATTGGTCAAATAGATATATTGATGTAGGCAATCAAAGTTGACTTCATTTTAGCATTAATTTCAACACAGCATCAAGCGGCACTTATTTGGCTCACCTGTTGTGGGCAGGCTTCTTGAACAGTTTTCAGTCTATAGCGTAACATGTAAATATTTCACTCAATCCGATTTTCTCACGCTATAAGCGCTACTTCAAAATCATATCATATATGATACAGTCGGGAGTCGGGGAGTGAGAGAGGGCTGGGCGGCTGCGTCACAGGTGCGCGAAAAAATGCCGCAGACATTAAATGTTTACCCCAGAAAGCGGCCACTAATTTAAAAACGACATAAAGGATGTACCGCCTTGGATGCATCCTTCTATAGCCTCAGAGTTTTATAGCCTCTGATGTATCATTCATCACCGCCCCGAGGACAGCCATTTCGATGCAAGCTCTGATGAACAGGAGCCCATGGACATTTTGCTCCACGGTAGATAAAAATACCTACTGTTTGCTCCAGTTCTACCATTCCGGAATACCATTTTTGACGGAGGAATGCATTCGCTGCATTTTTTGATGAAACAACCAAGAACTAGTGTTCCGTCCATCAACTTCCCAGACCCAGTTACTACGGTTACTGCCTCAGAGCAACCTGACCTAGCAACAATTCCTCGGATATTTTTGTGACAGCGTAAGAGCGGATAGCATTCCCAAACGGATTATCCGAGCACTAGCTGGTTCCTCTCATGCCACTAGCCCTCGACCGGAGACCCAGTCTGTCGAAGCGGGCAACCACGCGTCCAAGCCGGAAGTGACCGGCGGAAGCAGTGGCCGATGCCTACCATCTCGGTATTTGAGACTCCCTGTCTTGTGTTTAGCTGGTTGCTCGCTCCTCGCTGTCTCGCTGGATTTAGTTGGTGGTTGCTGTCTCGGCGAGTTCAGCTGGCCTGGCCGCTCGCGCCTCGCTGCCTAGTGCCTACGCGTTTTGGTGCTGAGTGCTGAGTGATAATTTAGTTGCGTATCGGTAGGACCTTTCTGCAGTTGTGATGGACCAGGCAACAGACTAATGTCTACGAAGAAACGCGCATGTCAACCTTTAACACGCGCACTGTAGCGGGTCTGAGCCGAACACGAACTGCAGGGGGGGGGGGGGGGGGTTGAAAACAACCCCCCCCCCTGAGATCTCAAAAACGGCGCAACGTAGCGACAAGCGGTTAACGGCGTTGGATAGGTCGGGATGTTATCTAGAGGAAATACTAAGGTCATTTTTGTCCTAGGTCAAAAACGAGGTCACCAGAGGTCACCGAAGACAAAATGTTACGATTTTCACAACGGGAATTTCGCGGTAGTTTTTCTTGAATAACTCGTTACACAGAAGAGATAGAGAGTTGATTCGAACGCCATCGTTCTTAGCTCGTCAAGGCGCATCGAATGATATATAATATGACCTCGAAAGGTCAAGTTGAAAATTTGACCTCAGGTCAAGGTCATGACCTGACCGAAATAGGTCATGTTGCATATCATTCGATCCGCATTGACGAGACAAACACGATAAACGTCGAACGGAGTCTCTATCTCTATTCAATCTCAAGTTATTGA
This sequence comes from Amphibalanus amphitrite, assembly GCF_019059575.1. Lineage (NCBI taxonomy): Eukaryota > Metazoa > Arthropoda > Thecostraca > Balanomorpha > Balanidae > Amphibalanus > Amphibalanus amphitrite. The sequence goes on along the minus strand of NW_024881954.1, from coordinate 318,803 downwards.
AGAAAAACCGTTGGTGACCTCAGGTGACCTCAGATGACCTGGAGGTCACCTTCCAAAGGTCACAAGTGATATGTTTCGGCGAAATCACCAACAGGGACCTGTAATACTATGATCCTGAGCATATTGAAGTCATAGGATGGCATTCAGAGTAAGTTGAAATTTCTCCCATTGACTTATAATGGGCCGGTCGCAAAAATGACCTGACCTTAGGTCATCGATATAAAAATTCCGAGATATACAAATTGTAGCTCGTGATGCCCTTACTACTTCCTGCGGGTTTCAAGATCCTATCTCAACAACTGTGGGCTTGGTGGGATTGCAAACTTCGAAATTTACGTTCTGAGGTAGGGTCACTTGACCTGACCTGGTGACCTGACCATAGGTCACCTGGGGTCAAAATTTTCACTCAAGGTGCGCAACAGTTGGGAGAACAGGTATGCAAAATTTGGCGGCGCTGCGCGCCGCCGTTTTCTTGCGATCTGCGAAAAACCACAGGGGGGGGGGGTTGAAAACAACCCCCCCCCTGCAGTGCGCGTGTTACTTGGCAGCTTGCGTTATTTTTCAGTCGAGGATGGAGGAACAAGTTGCAAAAATCGTGTTCTAGCGGACTCTGGAGACTGAGAGAAGTAAAAACGAAGTTCCGGTCCAGGGGAACCGCGACGAGTAGTAAAGTTATCTTGACCGCGACCACCTTCAGATATACTCATGGCAGTGCTCGGGGCCATTATCACAATGTGACCAGCATTTAGGTGAACATCAAACTTCCAAGCCCTTTTCTATCTACCAGCTACAAAGGCACGAGCTGAAATTTGCCTTCCGGAACATCGAATGAACTCCCCGATGCATGGGCCTACCTTGGCCAACGACCAAGCGCACGGCATCTGGCCGAAACCGTTCGAATTCTGCAAACCACTACCAGTGTCCAGTTGTAATTGCGATTTCAGGCTATACAAAAACATATCACTGTTAACTGCTTAATTCGTAGGCCTTTTACCCCCCCCCCCCCCCACTATCCATCGCCAAAGGGTAAAAGGCGCACGCCCGACGATCACCTCACAGACTGTTTCCTGCAAGGTTGAGGTGAGTGATGAATTGCGCATATTGCTAATTGTAAGTTCCACACGGAACCAGGGCCCAATCTTACCAATGCCGTGGATAGGATTTGGCAGCACTGGCCGGAGCTTACGGCACTGATATCAATGATATCTTTTTTATTTACATCCAGCTAATCTTGTCCAATGATTTTGATAGCGTGAACGATTATGAATGTTGTCTGAAAGAATGAATAAGTGAATGCGGAATAGTTCTGAATGTTACCAAATGCCGTGAAATGCGCATTCACGGCATTGGTAAGATTGGGCCCTGAATCCATGCCCAGTCTTTCGAACCTTATCTGATCAAACACATGATGATGGACGAGATCGTTTTGAACGCTCAAAAGTAAAAACAAACAATCAGGTTTTTCTTTTTTTTATTTGCGCGAGGCCGACATACAGAGGAATCTTAGAACTTCAGCTTCTGGAAGAACCACTTGTTCTTTCCCGTCTTGTACCTGCAAAGAAAATAAAAGTATTTAAGCACAGAGTAAAACCGGCACGACACTTTAAAATACTGGGGGGGGGGGGGGGGGCGGCGGGAGCACAACACATCCCCATGAAAATGTCATGACTTATCCCATAGGATCACCTGCATAGATCGAATTTGTTATATTTCGGTGTCAAAGAAAAAATAATAAAACTAAGGGTCAACTACAAACAGTGGTAGGGACATACAAATAAAGTGACAGCATACGGTATAAATTATTACGGCTATCGTCATAAATTTGCATTACCGCGTTATCCAGCAAAAAGAAACAACGAAATCGTACATTGTGAAAAGCGATAATGTGAACACATATATTGCACGAACCGGTTTCGATTACTTCATCAGTGTGCAAATATATAAATAAAACACACAAAATAAAGTAATATCACAAAATGAAGTAATGAAGTAGTAATAGTGTGTTTTATTTATACATGTATTTGCACACTGATAAAGTAATATCGAAACCGGTTTGTGCAATATAACTATGTGTTCACATTATCGCTTTTCACAAACGTCCAACTGTCATACCACAAATCGTACATTGTTGGGTAGTACAGTGAGCTCGGCACTGCGTATGGAATGGATGTAAATTAACCCGCGCCGGAAAGAGCGATGTTGGAACCCCCCACCAATGCAGCTTTCCGCAAATGCATCAAAAACGACGGCGCTCCTTTTCCTGCACATTTGAAAATTTCAGAACCTCAAAAGGTTTTCGTCCTCATCACAGATAGACGCCGAGCTGATTACTTTGAAACATTCAGTGATGGAAAGAGTGACTGGATGTACAAAACGCATCTTTTGGACAATTATAAACACCATACAACATCGTGTATCAAGATAATATTGCATAATGAACCGGAAAAGAGGCACCTATGACCCCGACCTTTGACACCTTTGGTCATCTTACGTACAGGACGCTGATAATATAAACGTAACACATGCTAAGCGTCAAGGGTTATTGCAACATTTCCGTAAAAAACGTGAATTTGCCCTGGATTCGGAGTCTCCCGGACGACGAAGATTCTACGTCGTCCGGCCAATGCCGTTCACGGTCGGCGGGGGCTGGGCTGCGGTTATCGAACGGGATTGGCCGGACAACTTAAAATGTTCTTAGTCCGCGGACTGCGAATACGCCCTTAGTGTTAATCTGTCGTCTAGAGGCTAAACCGTTGACCCTGGGTCAAATCTGAGAGCAAAACATAGAAAGAGCTTTGAAAGAGCTATCGAATTATTCGAATGCGCTTTCCGCCGCGCTGTAGCTCTACTGGCTCCCGAGTTATGCGTCGATTGGTGAGTGTTAAAAAAGGGCGACATTTGACCTCTGTCGGCGCCCCGATCTTTGACCTGACTCACAATTAACTTAAGCACGTTTGTAATTAATTTTACGGTCTTTCTAAAGAGGCTTAGCGCGTGTCTTAAAGTGGCCCAGAAGGCCAGTCAGCCTGGGGGCATTCAAATAGCCCCCAACCTCCCCCCCCCCCCCGGGACGACGGTGGCGCCGAGCACCGGCCCGAGGTGTTATATTAGCGCCAAAATCAGATCCGAGGGTCGATTGCGTGAATGCGGATCACAATAAAACAATCATCACGGACAACATTAAATTTGTACTTGGATTACCTCTGTTGAAACTTTATCAATGTGGAATAAATATGCATCGTACCTCTCCTCGAGGGCCTGCTTGACGTGCAGCTTGGCCTTCCTCCGCTTGACGGGGTTCTTGATGGTCTCCTTGTTCACCTTCTCCTTCTCGAAGCCGATGTCCACGGTGTAGCGGGTCGGCATCATGTGGTTCAGGTTCACAACCTGGCGACAGAGGCGCGGCGGCGTTAGAAATGAGGTCAGCCGACGCACTGCGGATGCTGAGTGGAGCGCTAGCCAGTTCTCTGGACCGATACACACACTTTTTGGACCGGAACAGCACACTCAATGGATGTGAACATAGCCAGAAGGAGGTTGGCGCGGCTCTGATCAAGAGCACGCCGCACAGACATCCGCACACCGCGGAGTCGGAGTTGAAGCACACAACTCATGCCAATGCACGTTCGCTGAAAAATATTACATTCATTGGCCTTTACAAGACATACTTTGTTGAAGGTTAAGATATACTCCCGTTTTGGAACGGCGTTTTGAGCGTGCACAGCAGAAGATGGCGGCCACTCAAGCACCTTTCAAAGTCAGTATAACATATGAAAAGTAGGTATGTTTGCAATGTAAGGCAATGGAATATGGGCAGTAAGGTATTGTTTCTGGCAAGACAAATCGCCTCACATGAACTTGACTATCATGACGCAGACTCTTAGACAGATGTCCAGACTCCAGGCAGCCAGGGTTTGACCTGAAGTCTGGGACTAAGTCAATTTTTGAAAGTCAGAGTCAGGGTCATTAAAAATACATCAGTCCTGGTACACACAACCGTAATCATACAGGTATGAGGTAGCGATGTTAAATGAATCACAATCTATCAGCCAGGCTGGAATAAATGCATAAAAAATTTGCTATGAAGGAAAAAAAGAGCACCATAGCAGTAACAATCAGCTCAGAAGCTGTTTGAACCAATTATTAAACACTGTTAAACTTGCATGTGGCTGTAATATGTGAACATAAAATACAGTTTACACTTCTGGAAAGGAAGTCAGCAGTGGTGCATTAGGCAATACCTAACAAATATATAGTGTTATAATTCTAAATTATCTTTCAGTATGGCCACCATACCTCTAGATCATTTGAAGTCCATAACTACAGTCAGCTGTATATATTTAACTTATCAGTAGGCATAAAATACCACCAATTACTTAACCTAGCCAAACATCAGCTGGATAATTCAGTCACATTCAGTTGGCTGGGGAGCAAGGTTCTACTACTCAGCATAGCTTCTAAACTAGAACACAAGAGTAACCCATAACCATCATGTCTAAACCTGAGATCCCTTGATCACACAGGGAAATGATTCTGCTGAGTTCAGTAAGTGTCTGTGGGCCATATATTTGGGGGAAGGCTGTCATTGTTAACCCATATTGGGGTTCACAACAATGTAAGGTCAGAATAGATCAACAAATGGCCAAAGAATCAACTTTTTACACATGAAAGACAACCTGGTAATGATGGCAAAAAAAGAACATGACAAGGTTGTACAAGTACTTGTTGAACTCTCCAGGTGCCCCAGATATTGCAACTGCTAGGGTTCAGACCGGCATAACAATCAGTCAAACTCTGAGACTCTTTTGACAAGTACATGTCCTGATTTTTCAATTTCATAAGTCACTCTACCAGTCTACCATGTTAAAGTAAAGTCCATTACAACATCATGAACATTATCAAAGAATAATGGTCAGTGTAGCAATACACTCAATTTGAAGATGTATCAACCTTTTTATCTTGGGAGTTACAAACTCATTCATCATTCCTATCAGTTAACTCTTAATAAACATGGAATTGGACGCTCACCAAGTTCAGACAATGCATTACTGGATATGACAAGAGACCAAAAAACTCAATGGGCAAAAGGCTCCAAATCCAACAGAGCAAAACAAAATTGGAGTGTAAGTTGCTACACTATGCCAAGAGAACAATGGACATTTATTACACAAATTTTGATGAAGCACCATAAATGTGAGGGAGCCTAGATGATTAAGTAGGTGCCTACAATCAGGGTTAGTACTGAGTACACAGGTACCTACAATCATTACCAGAAAGCTAGGCCTCAAACAATGCTTAAGTCCAAAAGATAATTAAAAGGCATGCCTACTTTTAGTACTTACCCTCACAAAAGGCTTCATGCGCGTCCGGCGAGCAATCTTCTTCTTGCTCATTCCCTTCCTGACCTGGCGAGGATATCTGTCGATGCCAGCCACAAGGCAGTGTCCATAGGGCCTGTCAGTGGTGCCTTCATCGTTGCTCTTGACAATGATTCCCTTGCGACCAGCAAAGCGGCCACTCAGCAAAATCACCACCTTCCCACCTTTCATAATCTTCCCCATGGTTCTGAAAAAGAGCATGTAACCATTAGCAACAGTGCCTGATAATGCAAGTAGCTTCTGCAAGCCAGAAATTGATCAGTGGCCAATTTTACCAACAGAAAAATAGCTGCCTGCCTGAATTTCTTGCCTAAAAACCGCTTCACGTACGGAATGCAAATGCGATGGGCGCATAAGCGCGTAAGGCTTTTCCATTTTCGCTCTGTATGTGAAGCAGTCTTTAGTCAAAAATTCCAGCAGGTGGCTCTATTCTGTTGGTAAAACTGGCATCAGCACTAAATAACAAAATCTTCATGGCATTCTTTAGAATCAACTAAGTCCACCACGTATGTCTCAAAAGCGCATGAAGCGCAAATGTAAATCGAAAGTAACGACGCAAGTCCATAGCTCGCTAAAAACCCTCAAAAAGATCGATAAAGAAAGCATATCATGCTAGAACCAACGCAAAATTATATTATCCTAATTAGAAAGCCGAATATTTGAACATTTTATGATTTGTACTCACGTCGGCAATTGTTGTTACCGGAAAAAGGACGTTGCCACGTCTCAAAAACACTTTCAAAAGCACAAAGCCACCTGTGCTATGACCTGAGCTTGTAAAATGCAAAGCTATTAATGGCTAAGTTAAGATGAATTTTCGGCCGTTTTTAATGAAATTATTGTAGTCAATTCTTATTTAATTGCAGAAAAATTTTCCATAATCTCATTTTACCTAAGGTAAAATGAGAACCATTTTACCTATTTCTGCCCATTTTCTTCCTCCCAAAGTTCCCTTTTTCTGAAACGCTTTATGTTTTTATTACGTCATTAGATTCATTGGAAAATTTATAGAAAAAAACGTTTCGCAGGTGAACGAACAGAACAATAACTTTTTATTTCAGTCCTTTTCTGCCCATAAAAATCGTAGAAGTGTAGCGGGACGGTTTGAAACCGCATTTATTGAAGAAACAGTCGAAATATTTAAAAAAAAGGAAGAGCTGATTGGCTTTCGGTATCTGTCGTCAAAAGATAAGGATTTGAGCAGCATGTTTCGTTTTTACTATACCTTGAGAGGAGGTCTAATGAATTGATAAATTGAATTTTACACGCACTTGTGTTAAAATTTTGAATTGAATTTCACGTGCTTGCCGATCGCTGGCATTGGATTAGGGTCTGCAGCTGGAATTCACTGGAATTATTGGTATTTCAGTAAGTTGAGTCATATATGCCCTTAAATTAATTAAGTTCCTCCGAACTGACGTTAAATTTACACATTTTTTCTGAAAATAAAACATTACAGATGTCGCTTTGAAGAAAATTCAAGATGACAAGAAGTCATATGCTGAAACTGTCAAAGGAAGTTGTGATGTCATGCAAGAGGTTGCAAGGAAGATCGAAGCAATCCCTCTCCGTGATAAAGACCAGGGAGGCCGTCATACTGAGACAGCCATAGCGGGAGTCTTCGACAACTTCCTGGATAAGGAAAAGCGAAAGCTGAACGTTGTTGTACACAACATCCCTGGGCCTCAAGGTGAGAGCTTCTCTGAGAGAGTGGAGCAGGATAAAGCCACATTTAAGGAGATCATCAAGGAAGGGCTGAGACTCAATATTAATGTGACAAAGGCTTACAGAGTTGGAAAGGTCGGTCAGGAGAGGCCAAGACTGATGATAGTTGGTCTGAAGAATGCTGAAGTTAAGATAGAAGTGCTGAAGATGGCCCCACAGCTCAGTTCAACAGAGAGATGGCAAAATGTGTACATCACTCCAGACCTTACTTGGAAAGACCGTGAAGAAGGCAGGAAGCTGAGGGAAGAACTGAGAAGACGCACGGATGCAGGGGAGGGAAACCTCATCATTAAGTGAGGTCGCATTGTGAAACGGACCAGAAATGAAGATGAAAACCTGACAGCAGCCCCAGCTCGGCAGCAAATTCAAGCCAGTGGGAGCCAGTCGGCTGCCCATGCAAGAACATCTGGTCCCCAGCAGAAAAGCGTCAGCTGCAGCGGGGAGACGGTGTCCCACCGGATGCGGTGAGGCAGTATTGACAGTCTAGCACAGCGAAGAATGCAACAGGTTTTAAGGTGCTTTATACAAACGCTGATCAATTCATTAGTAAAAGAGACGATCTTTGCATGCTCCTTGCAGGTAATGAGCCCAACTTTATGTTAGTTAATGAGGTAATGCCGGAAGCCCAGCTCCACCCTATCTCTCCATCTCTCTTAACCATCCCAGGCTACAACATGTATGTGAACTTTGACCCCTCTGCATGTAACCTTGGCAACAGTGGTCAGAGAGGGATATGTATCTATGCGAGGACAAATCTGCATGTGTCAGAGGTCACCTTCAACATGTCATCCCCCAAGGACCAGCTCTGGATTGAGATGCCTTTGTATGGCCAGGACAGCCTACTGCTAGGTTGCATTTACCGCAGTCCTTCTGGAACGGCAGAGCAAGATGTTGTAGAGATTGGTGAACTGCTAAAGACAGCATGCAGGTCTTCTCACTCGCATGTAGTCATAACCGGTGATTTCAACCTGCCACAAATTGACTGGGATCTTGGCGCTTCCACTGCCCCACCTGCACATTGCTCCCACAACTTTGTTGACATAGTGAATGACTGCTTCCTGCACCAACATGTCACTCAACCAACGAGGTTTAGACTGGGTGAAACACCACACACATTGGACCTGGTCCTGTCAAATGAGGAGGGGATGATCCAAGGCCTACAGTCCCTCCCTGGACTAGGATCAAGCGACCATGTTGTCCTCAAATTCAAGCTGAACTGCTACTCGGAAGTAGTAGAACCAGCTGAACCTCGTTACAACCTGAACAAAGGGAACTATCGTCTCATGAATGCTCGACTGTCTTCAATTAACTGGGCACTCACGACAGAACTCGAGACCGAAGCATTGTACAATGTCATCAAAGACACGCTTCTGTCTCTGGCCTCCAATTGCATACCCCTCGCCAAACCAAGGTCAACGAACAAGAGCCTGTATGTTAACCAGGAGGCCCTGCGGCTCAAGAAACACAAGCGCGCTATGTGGTTCCAGTATGTGCGCACAAGAGACCCACTGGACTATGCACGCTTCACCCGCGCTCGGAATAAGCTCCGCACCCCTACCCGAAACCTCAGAGCAGATTTTGAGAAGAGGCTTGTCTTAGATAGTATCCGAGAAAACCCCAAGGGATTCTGGCGTTACACTGGCTCACGATTGCGCACCAAAATAAGAGTTGAAGACCTCAAAAACGACGATGGGACGATGGCACGGAAAGACAGTGAGAAAGCGAACCTGCTCAACCATTGTTTCCAGAGTGTTTTCACCACTGAGTCAACTGTCTTGCCCACGGTGACTGCCTCCTATGGGGGTACCCGTCTGGAAGACGTGGACATCAGCTCTGCATCGGTGAAGCGGAAGCTCCTCAAACTCAACGTGGACAGTGCTCCGGGCCCAGACGGACTACACCCCAGGGTTCTCCGAGAGACGGCTGAAGCGATGGCGGAGACATGGACGAGGCTGTTTTGTTCCTCCGTGGACTCGAGCCACCTCCCAAGGGACTGGCGCGTGGACGAGATCGTCCCAATCTTCAAAAAGGGCCTCAGGACGTGTCCCCTTAACTACATACCGGTCACCCTCACATCAGTCCCCTGTAAAGTGCTGGAATCACTGATTCGCGACCAGCTGATGGAGCATCTCACCCGTTAGCATCTCAAGCTAACGGTAGCGGCCGGGAAGGTATGCAGCAGCACCCGGGCCGAACTCGTGGCCATCCTCGAGGCGCTGGCCGAGGCCGCGGGCGATCTGCCTGACCGGCCGAGTATGCTCCTCCTCTGCTGCGACTCGCGCGCAGCCATCCAGTCGCTACAAGACACGGCGGACTCCCAGTCGGCTCTGGTAGCGGAGATCAGGGACCTGCTAGACACCATCACTCGTTCAGGCCACAGGCTCCACTTGCAGTGGGTGCCCGGCCACGCGGGCCTGCCGGAGAACGAGGAGGCGGACCGTCTGGCAGCGATCGGGAGCTCGCGCAGACAGGACCAGATCCCCGTGGACCTGTGGTCGGCGAGAGCCGCGGTGGCCCGCCGGGCGCGGGCGATGTGTGATGCGCGCGCCAGACGCAGCCACCCGCACCCTGACCCGACGCCCGGGCACGACGGACTGGACCGCCGAGCGTCGGTGACCGTGGCGCAGCTCCGGGTGGGATGTTCGCCCCTGACAGGAGACACCCGGCACCGACTCGGACTGGCCGAGTCCGACGCGTGCGTCGACTGCGGCGAGCCGGACTCGGTCCCGCACCTGCTGATGGACTGCCCCGCACACCAGGGGCCTCGGACCCGCCGGTGGGGGCCCCTGCCGACGCTGGGGGAGATATTCTCCACCGAAGCTGACCTCATCGTAGACTTCCTGGTGGAGACGGGCCGGGCCCCGCGGGACCCGGCCTAAGCTGGCAAGGAAGAAGAAGAAGAAGAAGCATATAACCCGGACGGGGCAGTTGAGTGGCGCGCAGCACGGATTCAGACCCAGGAGATCCTGTTGTACCCAACTGCTTGAGACTCTCGAGGAGTGGACCAGTGGACTGGAAAGAGGTGAGGCAATCGATGCCATCTACCTCGACTTCAGCAAAGCCTTTAACTCTGTTCCACACCAGCGCCTGCTTCTGAAGCTGCGGGCCTGCGGCGTTGATGGCAAGCTTCTGAACTGGTTGCAGGCGTTCCTCACGGGGAGGCAACAGAGGGTTCGGGTGAACAACTCAAGGTCGGAATGGGCCGCTGTGACCAGCGGGGTGCCACAGGGAACTGTCTTGGGGCCGCTGCTATTTGTCGTGTACGTCAACGATCTGCCCGGTGAAGTCGCGTCCTCAATCAAGATGTTCGCAAACGACACGAAAATTTACAGGAGTGTCAGCCGGGCATCAGACGTTCTCACCCTCCAAGCTGACCTAGATACACTCGTTGAATGGTCGGAACGCTGGCAGCTGCCCTTCAACCGAACAAAGTGCAAGTCACTGCATCTGGGCTCCCACAATGGAAACTACGTCTACCACATGGGCGACACGCAGCTGGACCAGACCTCGGTAGAGAAGGACCTCGGAATCCACGTCGACCACCAACTCAAGTTCCGTGAGCAGGCAGCCGCGGCGATTTCGAAAGCATCGCGCATCCTGTCCGTGATCCGGCGAAGCTTCGCCCTCCTAGACGAGAACACTCTGCCTCTGCTGTTCCGAACGATGGTGCGACCTCACCTGGAATACGCGAACTCCATCTGGGGACCTTTCAATCGGGAGGACCAGAGGCGCGTTGAAAAGGTCCAGAGGAGAGCTACGAAGCTGGTTGCCGCCATCCGAAATCAGCCATACGAGGAGAGGCTCCGGATTCTCGACCTGCCGTCTCTATACCATCGCCGACGCCGGGGCGACATGATAACTGTCTACCAGGTGCTCAGACAGGGGATTGACCTCGAGGCAGAGAGATTCTTTGCGGCGGCAGCGACAGGCAACACCCGCGGACACCAATGGAAGCTGTCGAAACCGAGGGCCGTATCCCGAGTGCGTCGAAATGTCTTCTCCGTCCGAGTCATCAACGATTGGAACGGACTCCCGCCATCACTTGTCGATCCCCCCAGCCTAAACGCCTTCAAAGCCAGACTGGACAAACACTGGGCACATTTGAAACACACAACTCACCTTAACGACTGAGTCAGGACACTGAGTCAGTAAGGAGCTCGATAGGACCGGATCCTTGAGGCCAAGTGGCCTTTCAAAATTCCGAACTTTATAAGTATAAGTAAGTAAGTATTACCTTCCTTGAGTTCACACTTCACTGCTTATAAGTGACGTTGATGATGATGGTTTGACTGTTTCCTGCCTCTCCTCATGCACTGGTAATGAAGGAAACCCAACAGGTGAGTTGAACAGGTTGAGGTGAGTTAATGGAAATCAAAATGCCTATCAGAACAGAGCTGCAGTCCTTTGGATTCAGATTTCGGAGTCTGTCTGAGTCGACATTTTGGCGGCACTTCTGAATCTGACTTTGTCCTGCTGGGACAGGCCGAGTCCCATTGTGTCCCGCTGGGACCGGCTGAGTCCCACTTTGTCCCGCTGGGACCGGCCGAGTCCCATCATTGTGTCACCAGCGGAGTCCCACTTTGTTTCGCTGGGACCGGCTGAGTCCCACTTTGTCCCGCTGCAGTCGGCTGAGTCCCACTTTGCCCCGCTGGGACCGGTCGAGTCCCATTGTGTCCCGCTGGGACCAACCGAGTCCCACTATCTCCCGCTGTTTTCGGCTGAGTCCCACTATGTTCCGTTGAAGTCGGGCAATCCTTTGTGTGACGTCTGCTCTACTAATACCCACAATGTTTTGTGTTGTGTGTGCAGTTTATGTCGTAAGATTTCCTGTGGTCGCTTTCGAGCAGCTGTGGGAGCAGCAGGAAGTGTGAGGTCATACCCAGAATGCAGCTCTTGCCTGATTGGCTGCCAATGAAGCCCAGCTTTCTTTACCACCGAAGCCATGACGCCCGCAGACACTGGAACAGGGCCCTGGAGTCTGAGTTGGAGCCACAGAAAATCCATCAACTCCATGGGCCTGCCATGGGTGTAGAGCTTGAGTCGGTTGAAGTTGACAGTTTCATTGCTTTAACCTTGCACAGCAGCAAAGCTGGAGTTGATTTTTGTTTTCAGGCTTGAGTTGGAGTTGGAGTCTGAGTCACCAAAAAATCCATTGAGTATGTAGCAATGACCAGAGGAGCAAATTCCACCACTGACTGACAGATTGTTGGTTGACAATTGGGATATGGCTGCTATGAGTTTGGGAGAGTAGGGAATACAGGGCAACAGCCCAATCCTGATGAATTTGAACAGTATCAGTTACAGTGGTAGTGTTCAGGCAGGTGTCATACATATATACTTATGTGGATATATGTAGCTGAAGGCGGGTGATGAGCGTTGGCCTCAAGACGAGCGCCAGACTCGAGTAATTATGCTAGTTTAATTACTGTCATCCGGGGCTATTTTCTATTTTGATATCTGCCCTGTTTTTTAGATGTGTTGGTGTGAATATCTCTAATAGATGTTGCCCAAATTGCCAGACCTAGTGGCTAGGGAAAAGTTACGGATTTTTCTTAGGAATTTCTCAGTGTGCTGGAGTTTTCAAAGTTCTGTCAGGAGTCTGAGTCACTGTGCCATCAGTTGCAGACATGGGAGTCACTGGCGCCTGTTTAAATTCTTAAACCTGGAAAGTATTGAACAATGACTACTTCGTATTTTTTTATTTTTTTCGGTAGGAATCAGTTTAAGCACCCATATTTAAAACAATAACCATGTCATTGCCAATACTTATACTAACAAAGCCATTTCTTCCCACAGTAATTGACCATGGAGGAAGATTTTGGCTTTGTTCCCCGTGGTAGAGGACGAGGGATGATGCGCGGACGTGGCAGGTAGGTTCGATGCTATCATCAGCCTTCTTTGGATCTTGAAGTTTTGTGGTATTTATATATGCAGATCTCTGCATGGTTTTTAATCGTGATCGGCAGCAATCATGGGAAATATGTCGCCTAACAAGTAACAAGTGACTGCGGTCCTGGAATAGTCCTATGGTTTATAAATCAAAAGTAATGATAAGGTTTTCATGCAGAGTCCATTATACGCAGATTTTGATCTCTTCGATGTTTCCCAATGGCTCGGCTGCTGTATGTCCCGGTGTCTGAATACCCCCTCGTCTCGCTCTCCAGGGGCGGCGGCTACCGTGGCGGTGACCCGGAGCGCGGCGGGTACCGCGGTCGGGGGGAGCGCGGCGCGCGCGGCTATAGGGGCCGGGGCGAGCGTGGCGGCCGGGGCGGCTATCCACCGCGCGGCGGTGGCTACGACTCCCCGCGCGGCTACGGCCGCGGCCGCGGCTACCCGAGCCGACGCGGCGGGATGGAGCACGGCGACTACGAACCCATGGACAGCTACGAGCCGGCCCCTTATGAGGAGCCGGCGGCCGAGTACGAGCCCAGAGGCCGTCGGAGCTATGAGCCTCGCGGCCGCGGAGGGTACGAGGGTCGTGGCAGGGGCGGCTATGAGCCCCGTGGCCGAGGAGGCTACGAACCCAGAGGTCGGGGTGGCTACGAGTCCCGCGGCCGCGGAGGTGGTTATGAGCCCCGCGGTCGCGGAGGGTACGAGCCGCGCGGCCGCGGAGGATACGAGGGTCGTGGCCGCGGTGGCTACGAACCCAGAGGTCGCGGTGGTTACGAGCCGCGCGGCCGCGGCGGCCGCGGTCGGCCTCACTTCGAGGACGCCGGCTACCCGGAGGCGCCGCCGCCCAAGCGCGGCCGCTTCGTGGGCGGCGGCGGCTGGGGCGAGTACCCGCCCGAGGAGCGCGGCTACGCGGCGGAGTACGTGGAGGAGCCGCGGGGGTACGCGGCCGAGCCCCGTCCGTACCGAGGCGGGTGAGTACACACAGCACGCGCGCCGCTCTTTGCCACACACGCCAACACGTGTGGCAAAACACCATCGCGATGTAGCTTGTGAGTTGTGACAGAGTGACTGCGTTTTTGTCGCTCGCTGCTTTATTTTGCTTATCGCTCCATTTTTAAGCTGCTGCCTTTTCTAGTAATTTGCCGATCTGATTATTTGTTCTTCGCATGATGCTGTTTTTTGCTAATATCACTTTAGTATTTATGTTTTAAAGGCTTCCTGCTAATTGGCTTCGTCCCTCTGGTTGTCTGTTTTCTACTCACGTTTCTTTTTATTTTGTTTTGTAGTTACTCCACCTATGACGCCGAGCCAGTGGAGCCCGGATATGGAAAGCGGTCATAGTGAGTCAAATCACACATGTTGCATCACATTCCCAACGTATTTTGTTTACTATTTCCCAGAGTCCTAGCATCTCAAGCATTCGGCACTATTTTTGAATTTGCTTATTCAAGTGACAGTTCCATTCATTTCATTCATTTCATTCAGTTCATTTTCATTCATTTCATTTTAGCCATTTGAAATGTTATGATTTTTTGGCATGCCGGTTAATGTGTCGTGTATAGGTATGTAATTGTCTGCCAGTTTTGATAGACTTTTTTAGTTATTGACCGTGCTCTGTGGAATTTGATGAAGATTGAAGATAATACTATCCCATCTACGCTGACGTTCAGTCCCGTCTTCACCGTCCTCCCCCATGTCGCGTCTTCGCTTTACTCCGACCACCGTTTTTTTTTTTATCTCGCTTCCCGTTCTGTCTGGACTCGCAGCTCATCCACATTCAGATCACATCCGCCCACACCAGTCCGTATCTCCGATTTGTGCGCCGTATGCGTCTTTCGTCCGGCTGTTTGCTAATTCGTCTCTGGTCCTTTTACAGCGGTGGTGACGACTATGGCGGCGACCGCTACAACGGCGGCTACAGTGAGTACATTTGCGCGCTCCCTGAAAGTTACACACTATATACACACACTGACCTGTGAATAAGTGAAGAGAATGTGTGAGCATATTCAACTCAACGATAGATGACATGGGAATGCTATAAGATCCAATAAATCCTCGCTCGTCATGGTGCAATATGATTGGATTTGGACAATTCGTTAAAGTTGCATTGGATTGGAGGCTAAAGAGCACAGCCTAGCGCGGCATTGATTTGGTGTTCGGCGATGTGTTCTGTCCATTGCTGTGAGGCGCTGGCTGTCACCAGTCATTAAAGGTAGTGTGCCACCTTTCACAGATTTCCCATTTTATTTTTCCTAGGATAAGAAGCTTCTGTTTTTACCTAATATCGCAAAAAAAAATCAAAAATGGGCCTGGAATAGTGCCTTTTTTGCCTTAAAGTTTATCGGTTTTTCGGTTTAAAAGTTTTAAAAGTTTAATCGGTTTAAAAGTTTATATGTATAACAACTCTAGTAGGCTGACCTGCAAACAGGCGTCGGCAACAATCGCGAATGCGGCGCACATGTGACAATAAGCAAAGGTCATTATAGAGTTACGACGTACGGGAATGAGTTATCAGCTGTCTAATCGTAGACAACACAATGTCGAACTTAAACTGTAAGCCTGTATTGGTATTGTTTCTTTAATTTGGCTGTCGAACATTAATTTATGGTTTGAAATATGATTTTATGTAAAATAATTCATATGAAACAGCCGTCTCTTAAATTATGACCCCATTTCACCACACGAAAGTGGCAGAAATGGCAATGATCAGCTGACGCATTTTTCTTCGCCGAAGTCAGAGCGCGCGGCCCGACGCACCACCACCGCACCACAAAATATGAGCAGCGTATTTGGAAATTCCGACCTCGACGAGCATCGGAAGCCACCTAACAGGCGTGTTCGAAACCGCAGGAGATGATGATGAACGGGTTTATCGAAACTTGATTAGATGAGCCTATCGGTAATAGCGATTTTAGTGTGTGCATTTATTGTTCATAGTGGTGTGAAATGTGGTTGGGGTAGAACCGACAACCCGTTGGAGCGAATTTCGCACTGGGGCACTCAAAATTTGAAGAATTTAAGACGTTTCCATGAGTTTTGAAGGTACCTATGGATGAGTTCTAAAAATCCGGTTCTCCTTATCCGGGTCATTAACTCCATATGGTCCTGGAAAGCTGGCACACTACCTTTAACACTGACTTTGTGTCCGTTTTCCACAGACGGCCGAGCGATGGATGACGGCTACTCTAACGGTCACGGATACCAGGCTGGTACGTATCTCCTTGCCCCTGGGAAGGGAACGATGCCCGTATCCTTACCCTAACCCGCAGCGTAGTGTAGAGAGGGTAGGAGGTAGGCTAGTGAATACAATCATCGCTTTCAAAGAGTGAGGTGGTTTAGGCCAGTCAAGTAGTACCTATAAGCTCGACTTGACCATATTTAGATGGATGACTATTTATATAGATCGCGACTATACGCCGCTTTTAATGCCGTTTTTATACGTGAAGCAACGATCAATGATCCTGTTCTTAATGCAACAGCATGCCAGCTGTTTTGCCAGTCATCAAAAATTGAATAAACTGGCCACAAAATTGGTATAAAAATGTTAATGATAGCCAGACGATGATGGCGGCGACGGTGGCCCTTGAGGAGGGTCGGGCTATGAATGGATGAGGTGAACGTACCTCCATGTGATGCAATAGTGATGTCCCAATGCTGTCATGCATGTCAGAAACGCTGTTATGGCCTAAAATGGTCAGCGATATAAGCCGGAACGTCTCGATTAGAAAACCTGTTACACATTTTTATGTGAAGTGTTGTATTTCTCAATTTGATAACAAGGTGTCTGTGTTCATTCATCACGCCAAAATTGAGCAGAATTGACTGGCTTGCTATCAGCTGTCAGTAAAAGTCAAAGTAGATGATTAGATGACTTGCGGGCTTTCAGTATGCTGAAACCATGATAACGTTAAGAAACGGCGTCGACTCATGAACAGTGGATCTGTTGCCTATTGATATAACGATGAATGTCATTAGCCATTGCAGACCGGTACGAGCAGCAAGCTATTCTATGCCGAGCTTTTACCGGTAACGCCGGCTCTGGCCGCTGGAGGCGCTAGTGTAGCTATTTAGGCGTCCACCGGAGGCCGAGACGCCATACTGAGGCTTGGCTGACATGTTGTGCTCTCATCTGTTCTAGGTGGCCGTTGGTAGTAGGTTACATGTGCCCAAGGCTGTTGCGCGGGCACGGTAGACCGCTACGGTAGAACGCTGGCCTGACAAAGGGGCTCCGCACACGCCTGCTAGGCGCTTACTCTAAAGTCGGGTGATTCCCTCGAGAGCGTGAGAGAGGAACTGAGACAAAGAG
This sequence comes from Amphibalanus amphitrite, assembly GCF_019059575.1. Taxonomy (NCBI): domain Eukaryota; kingdom Metazoa; phylum Arthropoda; class Thecostraca; order Balanomorpha; family Balanidae; genus Amphibalanus; species Amphibalanus amphitrite. Next base: position 301,502 of record NW_024881954.1, on the reverse strand, counting down.
AAAGACAGAGCTGACGCGTCGAGGCCACGAGAGAAACTGTGACGTACAGATGAGTGGCGTGAACATGCCTGTGAGCCGCGAGGCGGGAGCTGACCTTGATGTCTGCGGAGTCTGGAGCTAGGTTCGACGTAGTGCTGTTTTATATGTCGAATTCACTGAGATCCACGTTCATGTACTACTTTCATCTTACCATCTTCGTTAGTGGCCGCCATTTGTTGCTGTTCTTTCTCGCTGGAGAAAGCGAAGGAAAGTAACGGGCGCCCGATTAGTGTTGTAAGACTATCTCATCCTGACCGCGTCATAAAGGTGGATGCGCGAACAATTTCATAATATACTGGCGTCAAAACGTCTGCAGTAATTTTACGAAAGGATAATTGTTGCTTTTTCTGTTTCTTCGGTTATAGTGTAAGACATAGCGCGACAAACTTTGATATGTACTTACGGAAATGAAGCCCATCATCAGCGTATTAGTTCCTTCGATGTCGATGTCATAACCTGATTGGTCGCGATCATTGGCATTTCAATGTCTCAATAAAAATCATGACGAACATGTAGTTATTACCAGAAATGCTCAATGTTGGATGCATTTCACAAGGCGATTGCGGTGGCTGAAAGGTGAAGGGATGCTATGTAGTCCGCGATGTATTCGGGAATAGAACTCTCCGAAACCATGTAGCTTATTTTGTAGACATTCATGAATATGTGGCGTATGTTTACAAACAGTATTGGTACGTTTTGAAACCAATCGCATTATTCTGCCTTCATGACATCAGGAACAAGACAAGCGTTACAAAAAGACTAGGCGCTACAATTCTGACCGTTGCGAATGTGTCGTTTTATAGTGTCCCGTGTGTGGTAAGCGGAGTCTGATGCCGGCGCCGGGTATGACAGCCGTGGGCGTTGGCCGGCGGCGGGTGGGGCTGGCCCAGTGCCCGCCTCTGACGTGTCGCGCAGTAGCTTGGTGGCGAGCCAGGCGGGGGAGGCTGAGGCCCCCAGGCGGGGGAGTGGGCCCCCAGGTGGACCGGGGGTCACCACTGGCCGGCCTCCAGCGCCAGATAGGTAGATCACCGGATGGAGGCGGATTAAACCGGCTCGCCAGGTGACCAGAGAGTGTGGAAACGGCTGAGACGCGAGCTAGCATGCCGTCCCTTACTAGGTTAGCTCTGGTCTTCGACGACAGATCAATGAATGGTCTCTATTGAGCAAAGCTCCGAGCTCGAGTGTGTGATCTTAGATCGAGATTCGAGACCAATGAAAAGTGATGCACGGAAACGGAGCTCGATTCGATCGCTTCTTCAAGTGATCTTTAGTAATTTGGTCACGTATCTTATAACGCATGATAAGTAGATAGCTCATTGCTTTATGAACCTCGTGTGAGCACCAAGCAGCGTTCATGTGGGCCTACCCGGCTGAGTTTGGTCAGGCTAGTGTGCTTTATGTCTGTTAGCCGATGCCAAGCGGTAAACCGATGACGTGAAATGAGCGATGACCGGACGCAACGAACCGGGTCGTGAAACTGCAGGCTTCTGGCAATGAACAGGAGTCGGGAGAGGTCAGCGCAGGGCCCGGTCGCACGGAGAGGGTCAGGAGTGTCAGCACTCAGGACAACGCCAGGTAGGAGTGACCGAGGGTCAGGATGCCCCAAAATACGGATGACTGAGGCTCAAGACGTCCTCAGGTAGGGATGGCGCGGAGTGAATAGCTATAGGAGCGGCCTGTTGTCCAAGCTGGCCGAGGGCAAATGCCGGTGCTGGACTTAGATGGAGAGTAACGTAATGCCAAGGAAGCTTGAAAAGCTCACATTCAAAGAAGTATACGATCGTAATGTGGATTCGTATGCAGCGTAATCAGACGCAACTTTGTTTACTGTTTAACATTAAAACTAAATATCACTGGTCACAGACTTCTCTATATTCAGAGAAGCCTATGCACTGGTCAATGTTCAATGTTTTCTAGCTAGCCAACTCTAGATGAAATGACTCGGAACCAAATAGTCCGAACAATGTGCTGAGGGTCATTTTGTTTTAGGCATTTTTGGTCAGCTGGAGGAAGCTATGATTTCCTAGGTCAAGTAGTACCCTTTCGATCCTTTCCTGCATGCACTTTGACTTTCGTTCTCTTGTTATGAGGCATCAACTTGATAGTAAATATATTACGCTTCTTATCTCTTGAAAATTAAATGATCTTTTGTAGACAACAGATTTTCACTGAATACATAAACTATCACCTATCGAACGTTATGTCTTCTCCGTCATTCTTGTCTTTGTGAATTCACCCCACCCAGCTTCGTCACCGTTGACCGAGGTCTGATGATCAGGCTGACGGGTCAGGTCAGCGTCCCGTGTGACCTGACCTGACCTGACCTGACCGGCTGGATGAAGACGTCCGTCGGCTGACCGCCGCGCTGGTGACCTGACCTGGTCGGAGAGGACAATCACAGGTGAGACAGGGTGTGGGGGTTGGTCTGGAGGACGGTGTCCACTGGCAGTGTGGTGGCCTGTTGTGGTGATTAGTTGTTCTGTTCTAGTTAGTGCCGATCTTCCCTGTGATGTCCCCCGGCCCTCTGGTGATGCTTAGACACATGTCCTGACACTAACACCCATGATATCCAGTGATAACATCGAGCGCCGTGACGCCAAGACTGGGTTTGCCGCCGACTTACCGTAATGTTGCCGTCACTGTTGGTCGTAATACCCCTCTCTTTGACAAAGCTGGATCGGATTCGGAATCATCTTTGATCTCATTCAATAACGGTGGTGACGGTCGAAGGCATCGTTTGAATACCTACGCTTAACCCGCGCCCCGTAGGGGGGGGCCGAAACGGCCCCCCCCCTGTCCTTTTCGGTCGATATCTCCTAAACGGCTGGAGATATCGCAACCAAACTTTCAGGACCCCTCCGGGCATCAATTTTACACATTGTGACCAAAAATTTTTCCAAAGGCTGTGATAGGTTGGCCACAAATGACGTCAGAGTGACGTCATGTTCTGTCATTTTCGACCGAAAAAGACCTTCGCGAGAAGACCTGTCAGGCCTACAGCTTTGAAGATACAGAAAAATGATCAAGACATAAAAGGTGTAGAATTGACAGGGCTACAAAACTGCTATCTCGGATTTTTGAAATTTTTGAGTTTTGATCCCCAAAAATCAAAAAAGCATTTTTTTGGATATATTAGCCAAAAAATCCAAAAAGTTTTTTGAGTTTCAAAAAAACCGGAATATATGTGATAGTACCTACGGTCTTCTATCTACATACCAAATTTCAGATCGATACCTCGTTTTTTGGCCAAGTTATAGCGAAAAAACTGTTCAAAAATGATGACGTCAAATTTTCAAACTCAATTTTTGGCAATTCTAGAACTCGTAGAGCAAAACAAAGACCACCATTAGACTCCCCGTGATGAGCTGCATCGAATGGATACCCATTTTATGCAAAAATATCAACTTTGAAATTTGACCTAATTTGACCTGACCTTGACCTGACCTTCACCAAAACGTGGCCTAGGCTGGCCCCAAAGGCTGCCTAACCCACATAATCGCATTTGTCATGTAAAATGGACCATAAAACATGTATCACACGACACATTCATATTGTGACCCCCGGTGACCTGACCTCGCTGTGACCTGACCTGGTATCAGTGACCTCAGATAGCAAAGTATGTGTTTGACGAACAATATACCATCGATGGTTTTCAATAAATTACCAATTTACTCGATTTCACAGCACATTTCTTGAATTGCCTGTGAACGGTGAAAATCTGACCTTTGACCTGACCTGTGACGTCATCGGTTTGACCTAGGTCAATGAAATTGGGTCACAAGGTAGTTCCCGGGTAGGGCTATCAAACGCCGTTTGAATTTTGAAAATCGGCCGGTAACTTTCCGAGATCTTAGGGGGGGGGCGAAACGGCCCCCCCCCCCTACGGGTGGTAGGGTCCGCCGGTAGCCCTACGGGGCGCGGGTTAATAGTGAGAGGACCTGTAGTCTCGTCAAGCTAGATCCCTGACCCTGACCTAATCGATGGAGATCTGTCAGTACCCGCCGGCGAGCCCTGATCCGCCTGCCAATAACACCACTGACGTGCCAACCAGTGTCAACCTGACCCACCGACCAATAACACCCTGACCCACCGACCAATAACATCCAGGCACGCTGACCAGATGAACCGTGACACATCCGTCATCCAACCAATAAAGCCCTGTCCCACCGACCAATAACACCCAGACACCCTCCAATAGCATCCTGATACGCCTACCTTTAACCCTATTAGTGGCAGGCTCCTGGCTACCCCCTATTAGTGGCAGGGGGGGGGGGGCTGTTTACGACCCCTCCTTGATATCTCGAGATCTAACGGGCCGATTTTCAAAATTCAAACGGCATTCAATTTCGCTCAACGTGATCTACATTTCTAAAAAATAAAAATTAAAAAATGTCAATAGGGGGGGGGGGGGGTAGAGGGGGGTAAAAACGGGCAAATTGCAGATACATTTTAGACTGTTCATCACGGCCAGGTTTCTGAACCAATCTTAACGCAACTTTTGCCGATCGATAGAGAATGAACCAGGAATTCACATGGATCCTAAAAATATGCATTTTCAAAAATAATAGGCGGATACAGATAATTGAGATTGGGGGTACACAAAAAGTATAGTAAATAAGGTTTTTGTTGGTACTGTTTCTAAAAAGGGTGGTAATGGTCTTGTTATGTTATAATTTTCTTATGAGAGAACGACTAAAATTGTATTGGTAATGCATAGGCGGTGTCAGGGCACCTATGTTGGGAGGTAAAACATACCCCCCTTTTTGGACGCCTGGATCCGCCTATTATAGCAAAAACGTGTCAAAAGAGGATGCACAATAACTGTATATGTTATCACATGATACCTTTTATTCACTGTTCGTAAAACTGGTGCAGCATCGTGATCTTCGCCCAAATGACTCGCTTCACGAATAGGACCCCCCAATTCCCAGTGCTCTGGAGCCGCCCCTGGTAAAGTTATGAACTTGAAATTTTCAGGGAATGTGCCCAATTTAGTTTTAGGAAAAGTCAGAAAATTTCAGCATCGTAGCTTCAGCGGTTTCGGAGATATTCCCGAAAAACCTGAGGGGTGGATAAAAACAACCCCCCCCCCCTGCCACTAATAGGGTTAACGTCATGATACAACGACCAATCCATGACACTTTTGACACAACCGATTGACAGGAAGCGAGCCAGACCGGCCGCTGGCCAAGGCGAACCATCCTCGTACCACTTTATTTCACTCTCAACTGACGATGGTGGTTGATTTGACCTTGTGCAATCATGGGCTCAATTGTTGATCTCCGCTACAGCCACAGCGATAGCCATGAACCCTTGGTCCTCCCATGCATGAGTTGTAGTTAACGGTAACTTCAGACGAGTCTACGATTTGTGTATTTTAGAGTGTCCTTGAGCCCTGTTACCATGTGAGAATGGTTTACAATTCTGCTGGCGTGTTGTACAGACTGCATGTTAGCTAGCGACGCTATTCCGGGTAAATTTAACAATGTCGACCATGAATCAGACCGTGCGGCTCAATGAATGTTTCGCGAGCCTCGCGTGTAAGACATCGACCGAATTGTAAATGGGCTCAAAGCCTCCAGTCACGCTAGTTGAATGCTGTGGAGGGGCTCGGTTTTACCGCGTTAGTATTACTGGTTTGTATGGATGGTATCAGTTTTACTCGTACAGAGACACGACATTGCCACTACCGGGATGTGTTCCTCACTGAGTGATGGCTGTCTGATTGCAGGATTCGGTCGGCTTGCGTCTGCCGGCACCTGAGCTGGCGGACCAGATCACCCAGCGGGGGAACCGCGGACGGTCCTGGACCGGGACCACAGGCGGTGACACACCAGAGGACCAGAATCGGGACCGGACGGTCCCGGTCGCCTCAGCATAGGTCGGGACAAGTGCGTTCGTTTTTCAAACTATCCGTGAACGCCGGCACCAAGCTCCGATAGCGGCGCTCTTAGAAGTTAGGATGTATGTTTTAGAACCGTTATGGATCACTACCTATCGTCTTTCATTCATTCATGATTCACTCGTTCATTCATTTACCTATCCATCCATCGATCCATTCATTCTTTCATTCATTTTCCCCTTCCAGTTGTACCCTTAGGTAAAGGTTTGTAATTTATATGCATTCCTTACGTTGACAAACGCTCATGTTTACCGTTATGCCCGTAAGGCCGGCTGAGTGCTCATGTCAAATAAACATTTCGAAATCATTGACCCGATTCGTTTGAGATCTATGAGCGCTGACTATGTTCGGGCGACTGCGCAGCGACTATTTCGAGGCAACTTTGACCCAACAACAGGATTGTGTTCGTTGTAGGATTGGAGTGGAGATGCGCCATTGCCTGCGGAGGTGGGAACGCTAGTGCGACTCCGACTGACTGAACTCACCGGCTGTCTGGGAGGCTCTGGCACGCTCCGGCGCCTGGCGACGACCGAAACTAGAGGTGCAAATTCGGCTGCCTTTACTGAACTGTTTACTGAGGATGAGCGGTTATGTTTCTACGTGATTGGTGTCATATATAAAGAGTAACATAGAAAGAGGCGTTGACGAGATATGAGCACTCGTTACTAGGCACACCGTGCTGGCTAGCCAAGGGATGCTTGCCCGCACTTCGAATACCACCCGCCAATTTACATCTCTCCTTGTGTCGACACGTGGGCACTGATTTGTGAGTATAGCTGTCAAACCGCGCCTCTGCGCTAATCAGAGGAGTCCCTCACTCAGCACTTGGCAGCTGGCACGCTCACGAGCGTCCGACGTCCGTCGCCCGGCATTGGAATCTGTCTTCTCGCAGAATCTAAACACAGCTGCTGCAGTGTTATGTGGATGGGTTTGAACTTTGAAACGATCGGCGCTACATTCCAAGACAGCACACATCGCATACACAAAGGTGCGCATCCTGCTTATGAGCGCATCTACCATTGATGAGTGCGGAAACTAGTGCGGAAACTGAGCGAGAATCATGTACTCGCATCGTTTGTCGGGCGCCACCTTGGGTCAGCCGAGCCGTGACCGGAAGGGGTAGTCAGGTCACATCTACCCCCCCCCCCTCTCCCCCGACCAGTTGTCCCGTGCCCGGCGACCCCGACTCGGATCGTCTCGCAGGCCTGGTGTCGGGTGAGGGGCTCGGTGGTCACTTCCTGGACCCCCCCCCCCTACCCCTTTCCACGGTCAGGTATCTTCTGTCGGCAGCAGCGAGGTTGGGGGGGGGGGGCGAAGGAGGACTGAACAAACAGCTCGTTCACGCACCGTAACTTGAACAGCCCATCTGCCGTCGGGACGAGCAACGGATCGACAACCGGCAACGGCATCAGATACACGGTCTACAGCGGCTGGATGAAAGTTATCCGAGTCCTGGTTCCCGGCAAGCACTTATCTTTCATCCCAGCAACAATCAGCCTGCAGCTACAGCGCGCTCAACTGATGTTTTACCGCTCAACCCCTCCGCCGTTCTGCACTGCTTTGAGTTCAGCACGACCGCCCACTGGAAGAGTTCCTCAATCCTCACCCCACTGCAAACGCCCTAAATGTTGACAAGTATGCACATTATATTCGCTTTTCACATTCACAATAACCAATGCAGTCATCCAGAGGTACATGCGATATCAAATGAGAAAACTGCTCGCGTACAAAACCGCCACTAAACATCAGCTTCTGATTTGGCAGGGGGAAATGTGAAACAAACTGCGTTACAGCAGGCCTCACCCTTGTCACAGCTTGCCAATAACAGTTTTCAATTCAAATGTTGTCATGTTACAGTCCTAACTATCTTCACACTCTAGTAGCTAATGATTCAGCCAGCCACCGACAGTGGCAATACTGCACGGGAAAAACAATGAACAACATTGGTAGAGTAAATGTTATGTGGTTAGTTGAGGCAATCTACCTACTGTTTATAAAGAAAAGGGTATGAGTATACAGTTCCTTTCTACCAAGCTGTGCAGGGAAAACGTGCATGGCACTGGAATGATTTACTTATTTCTGAGGGTGGCCAGCATGTATTGCACAGATTATTTATGCCCATGTTTCTCAGTCATCATGGTACAACTGACCAAGAGGATGCTTCAACTGAATTGTTTGCCTTCAGTTCAAATCCAGTAACACCAGCTGCAACCAAATCTTGGCTCCAAATAAGCAAAAATCTGCTTCATCAGATTATGTAACCAGACATGCCACAGTCCTCCATCTAATGCCAGCCACAGATGCAGCTTTCATCCTTCTGGTCACTCAGTAGGGCACATTGGCAAACAGGTAAGAGACAGACTCGCCATTGTGGGTTCTTCTCAGGGCCTCTGCGAATATCATGGCCACATCAATGCACCTGATCTTATCACACTGGATCATGTGCTCATCCTGAGGGATGGTGTTGGTGGCGACCACAGCCTCAAAGCAGGCTCCGTTGATCCGAGCAATGGCTGGACCTGAGAAAATACCATGAGTCAGGATAGCATAAACCTTGGTTGCTCCAGCTTCCTTCAGCTTGTCTGCTGCCTTGACTATGGTCCCACAGGTGTCAGCCATGTCGTCGACCAGGATCGCCACTCGGTCTGTGACGTTGCCCACTAGCACCATGTCAGAAACCTCATTGGCTTTCTTCCTCTCCTTGTGGATAAGAGCAAAATCCACTTTCAGACTGTCAGCTATAGATGTAACCCTCTTTGCACCTCCAGCATCTGGTGAAACAATGATGCTGGTCTTCCACTCACTGATGTTTTCTTTGATCCACTTCAGGACAGCTGGCTCAGCGTACAGGTTGTCCACCGGCAAATCAAAGAAGCCCTGAATCTGAGAGGCGTGCAAGTCCATGGTGATAATGTGATCCATCCCAGCAGCAGTAAGCATGTTGGCCACCAGCTTGGCTGACACAGGAGCTCTCGACTTGTCCTTCTTGTCCTGCCTTGCGTAAGGGAAGCAAGGGACCACAGCAGTCACACGAGCAGCCGAGGCTATCTTGCATGCATTTATCATGATCAGAAGCTCCATCAGGTTGTCATTGATCTCACCACACCCACTCTGAACTATGTAGACATCTTCACCACGCACAGACTCTCCAATTTCTACACATGTCTCCAGGTTGCTGAACTTCTTGGTGACCACGCGTCCCAGGTCGATACCCAAACGATCGACCACCTTGGCAGCAAAATCGGGGTGGGAACTCCCAGAAAATACCTTGATGTTCGGCATCCTGTGTTCTTGTTGTGTCGAAGACTCAATCTTTGTATGAAGTAAGCTCGACCTCGACAGGCGGCGTCCCCCTCTCAGTCACGTGCCCCGGGCGCAGAGGAACCACACGAGCTCCTGCGGGGGCGCGCTGCGAAAATGAACGTAAACAAACGGCGAGCCTCGCCGATCGAAGTGGCGCACTTTCAGCTCATGATCTTTATGTGGCGCTTTACTTTCAAGGAAGGTAGAAATGAAATCCTTTGTAAATCAGTTCTGCACTAAAAATGCATTCAAGCGATGACGTTTTATTTTGTTTTTATTGAGTTTTGTGGGAAAATCTATCTTAAGTAATCTTGGAGGAATCTTAAGATATATTCTAAAGATAAACAATTTAATTTACAACACAAAGGTTTCGAAAGTTAGGGTGATCATGCACGGGAAACTCGATTCTTTGACGGTATATGACGTCAATGTAGAAGGTCTATTTTTAGAGCCGCCGTATTTCAGTAAAAGCAGCTATAGTCTGTTCCATATCAAGCTTGCAGTCGGAGTTTCTTCGGCAGATCGCTCCTCCGCTCAAGAATTTACGTCTTAAAATGTAAGAGCTGTATATACAGAAATCACGTATTGCTTTCAGCAGGGCACTTCGGCTGCAAGCTTGAAACGGAACAGAGTATAGTTTTCGAATGCTGAAGATCCTGAAGATTCTTCAAGATACGGAACTGAGGAAATCAGAGGGCTGTTCACGGGCCCTGTGTGCGGTCGGACCGCACACAGCCTCGAAGCTCCGCCCACTGCGTCCCTACGTCAGCCTTCCGTCACCGCACACAGCGATCGCTGTGGCCGGTCGGGACTGGCCACAGCGGACCGTCCACCGCACGCAGCCGTGACGTCAGAGCCGCCTACCCATCCCCTACCCCCACGCCTGCTGGACGCACCGCACACACCGCACGCAGCAGTGTGCGGTGCCCGTGAACACCCCTCAGGTTCCGAAAATGTACAAGTTGTGTCGCAATTGACTGTTGGCTGTCCCAAAATCCCTTAGGACACATAAGTGCTTTTAAATTCACCTAAGGGGGTCCTTTCCAGCTTCTGGGGCGCCAGATGACTCAGTGGTGGCCTTAGACGTCCTCCCATATAAGGTGGCATATTTTGTATTAGGTGCCATTCTGAGGACACCTTAGTCCTAAGCCAGTCCTATTGTGATCAAAGCCGAAGGGAGCTACGTGCGGCCGCAAACTAGCTCGTTTGTTGTGTGCCTCTGGCACCTCGGCACATCCGGCTTGAAGCAAAAGAAAGGAAGTGCAACATATTTACATACAATGTATTTCTCGGGTACTGGACATACGCGTGGACGAAATTATTAAATAAGGAAACAGTAATACGAAAGGTCAAGTAGCACACATGTCCCCGGCCCAGTCGCAGCGGCCAGCTCTGAGAATTGATCGAGAGGTGCACAGAAACTCGACATATCACCGGACACGACCGGCCAACAGGCGCGAGCACCACACGCTCCCTAGCAACTGAATACTGGGTCACCGGCGGCAGAGCCGGCCGTGAGATCACGCAGCGTCGCCAGCCGCGCCAGGAACTCAACAGAACAGTGTACAGGGCCAGCAGTAGCTGCCCCGCCCCGCCCGCCGCGCGGACCGCGACAGCCCCCACCCTGTGAGCACGCGGGGGCCTCCTCTGACGCCGCAGGGCCACACACGACCCCTCCAAGACACAGGTGCAGACAGGTACTGAGGTATCCGCCCGCTGTCCATGTGGACTCGAACGGGCATCCAAACCGGAGGTCCAGACCGACCGTCTCCGATCGCCCTGGTGACTAGACGCGACAGTAGAGCCTGCTCGCCGCGCCGGTAGATGGCAGCAGGGAGACTCCACCGCGCTACCCACTCTGTAGCCCCGGGGGCCCAGGGTTCGTCCCGTGACCGGAGCACGCCGCCGCCGGACTCTGTCCTCGGCACGCGCTCAGGTCCCGGGAACACGCACAGTGACACGGCAGACACACTCTCAGTACTCGCACACAGGAGGCGCCAGGCGCCCCACCGCCGCTCCCATTCTCTTTGGTCCGCTCTATGTTATGCACTACTTTGACTCACACCAAACAACCAAGACGCGTCAGCGACGCCTTACACGCGCGCATATTGCAGAGTCGCGTATGGACGAGCACTGGCGCTCGCAGCGCCGCCAAGCGCCGCTGCCACGAACTACAGCCGCGCGTTTCCGCCGCCGGTGGCGCTGGCGGCGGTGCGGCGGCCGTTAGAAGCTCTGCGCGACGTGGCGGAGCGCCGATGACGACGGCGCGGTGTGCGTGATGAAGTATATGAGACGGGTGGGCAGCACTCCGGCGTTCAGCTGGTAAAACTCCACCAGCTGGATGAGGTCGTAGAAGCGCGTCTTGCCGCCGTCCAGCGAGAAATAGCACGTGACTGGCGACTGACTGGTGTCCTTTACCTGCGGGGGAAGAAAGTAGTTAGCTCACCAGAGTTATTTAATACACGTATTATGCCTATCAACGATAGCTCAGCCGGTAAGATATCGGCCGAGGAAAAATTAACAGTAGAAGCTGTCGGAAGACAACGATTAATCGTCGCAAATTCCGAGCCCGTTGCACAATAATCCGTGATCTACGCCAACAATTGGCACCAGAACCCAGCCAAAGTCCACTGACATCGAGCCAGCTGGGCTCCGCTCCTCCCCTCCAGAGCCTTCCTGGGCATTTCACCACTGCTACCAACTGGACTCACGTCCGTCGCTCATTCATTATGCCTAGTTCATGAGCGTCACTATTTCCTTTGAAATGTGAGCTGCCGACCAGCCGTCCCAGATTAAGCCAGCCTCGACACACCCCTTTGATAGCACCGTGATGACACAGTTGGACAGGCCCGATACTAATTAACCATGGCGTGATGCAGTGCAACGACATAATGAGGGCAATCCGCAACGAACCTGACACGTCCCAGGAGGCCATCTCTGACAAACAGTAAAAACATTTAACCCTCGCCCGCACATGGGGGGGGGGGGTTGCCACCCCCCCCCCAGGTAGTCTTTGTGCTCTGCACTCAACATTTTTAGAGCTAGAAGGCTGATTTTTCGTATAGCTGCTCCTCTATCCTTTCTTGATGTCCACTGAAAATTTCAAGTTTCTGTGATTTTTGGTTTCGGAGATATGACCTTGTTTTTCAGGTCATGTCATGACCCAAATGGCCGATTCTCAACATCTTGCGTTTGCCATGGGCCTTATGAGCTTTTGACACCCTGATTTCGGCCTTTTTTGCCAGTCTTACCTCCCACCTATCATGGAACATGTTGTTCGACGATGTACAGGGGTCAAGGTCAGGGTCAAGGTCAACCTAGGTCATCTAAGATAATTGCGTTTTAGGCAAGCTGAATTTACTTTTTGTGAAGTTTTTTGACTGCATTTTTGGTAAAAACTTCTCAGATCATGATTTCATGTAATATGGACCCAAAAACAATCGGTGCACACATCAGTATACACACAGACACACACAGACATACAAACACATATAATTGACCTTGACCTAACTTGACCTGAAATGACCTCAGCAGCAAAATTCAGGTCGGGTAGTGTGACAAAGAGGTTCTAGCTGGCTTGGCACCAGAAAACAGCATCGTCATCGGTATTTGATAAGCAGCACACTTGATATCCAACGGTGACCCAAAACAGCAACATTTTTTTAGTTTGACCTGACCTGGAAGGTCAATGACTGACCTGAGAAGGTAAAACTGGGTATCATTGGATTCGTCTCTTCCCAAAGAATCTTTTTGGTCTTTACTGCTAAGCTCTATCTCCAACAGGAACGAAATGGCGCGGGGGGGGGGGTGGCAACCACCCCCCCCCCCCCATGTGCGTTCTAGGATGGGAAAATGGCATGTGCGGGCGAGGGTTAAATGATAGAAGACAGACCTCGGCCAAGCGAGCTGCGGACAACGGTACCGATCAAACGAACGAAAACATCTAGAAAATTTAGGGGAGACTGCGTCACAAAAAGTAGCAGACTTCCTTTCTCTTCCAATGGGTCTAATAGTTGACCAAAAAACTCACAAGTTGCAGTCTGACGCGATAGAACTAAAGTCACTCACCGGCATTATTTGCGCGTGGTACAGCTTCATCCGGAAGATGAACGAGAGGACGAAGGCCACGGGGTTGCTGCGGCTCTCTCTGACCAGGAACACTCTGTCGAACAAACGGGACGGCAGGGTCAGTGCGAGGTCAAACACACAAAGCGACAAGTGTGAAGAAGTTGTACCAGATCGAGCGGTCAGCACAGCCGGTACGAAGACAACGGTAAATCTCATTCAAGACATGGCACGAATCAAACTCAGAGTGCACACATAAAAAAAAAAAAATGTGAAGTCGAAGATGTGACGGGGTCAAAGACCCAAAAATAACGCGACGTGGTTCCTCCTAATTTCAGCATTCCGGTACCACACTATCATACTAACCAAAATAAACACGATATAAAAGCTGACCGACGGAGTGACTTCTTAGACGTCTATTTTTAGCCAAAAATAGCACATAACGAGCCCATCCGAGACTATATCCGGCATGAATGATCGCCACAATGATGTCGTTGTTTGTAAAAACGCTCTTGCAGTGCTACATAAAGATCAAGAGATACGCCATCCCATGTCCTACCAAACACATTGAGCAACAGGGTCGTGTGTCCATCTAACGAGCGCTTTCATGACGCCCAGCTGGCGGAGAAGCCACAGGGCGCACCCGTTTATACAAACGAGCCCCCTCGTTACCGCCCATAACCGGTACCGCCCACCGGCGCGGCTCGTGACCTTTGTGACCCAGCCGGGTCGCCACCCCGGCCGCCCCCGCGGTGGCGCAATGGCCGCCGTCCAAACACCGCCCGGGGGGCGCCGCGGGGGGGGGGGGAAGTTCCAGGAAGCCGCTCCGCCCCCTGACCTGGCCGTGACGGGAGGCCGCACGGAATGCCACGGGGTGGCACGCCCTTCACCAGAGCAGGGGCCTGGGTTGTGATCGTCACGTGCACATCTCAGTGGGCTACAGCAAACAAACATGACCAAGTGGGCGTGTCCGCTAATAATTCTCATGGGTTCGTCAATTTTCATTTAATTATCTTAAGAAATTTCGATTAATAGTCACGCCCATACTTCCATTGAGGATAATGATAAAAACTTCACTGATGCGGAGAAAAGTGCTAGCCTTATAGCCAATGATGGCTTGAGTCTTGATATCGCCCTAAAACTCCGGCTGCTATCATCCCTGGTGCGATCTAAGTTCTAACCCCTCACAGCCCTCATTACTAACCCGTCTCGGCCGTACTATTCCCTCCACCGTACAACTCTCCCAGCCTTCCGTACCTACTAACCCGTCTCGGCGGTACTATTCTCTTCCCAGTCCGCCGTACTTACCCCTCACAGCACTCCGTACTAAGTACTAACCCGTCTCGGCGGTACTTTTATCTCCCCAGTCCGCCGTACTAACCCTTCACAGCCCTCTGTATGTACTAACCCGTCTCGGCCGTTGTGTTTGTGCAGCAGTTGCGATGCCTCGTCCCGGGTCAGGTTGCCATGGTACCACGGCTGTGTGTTGTGTATCGCTCCTTCAATGTCTCGCGCAGACGCGCCCGCCGCCAGTTCTGTGAAACAAAGAACGGGTGGGTTAGTCCAGTGACTCGCGAAGTTCACCACCAGAGGCCAGATTTGACGCGGATAAGTTGACTTAAATTCAAAAGTTGGACCACCAGGCACCAAGGATTGAAGTAAGCCAGGCCTGTTGATCTGGAAAACTTGTCTACTGCTCTCATCATTCAGATGACAGTCATTGCTCTGACCTACGAGACATCACCAACTCGTAAAAACGACAAGTGAGATAGAACTCATCGAGCCAATCAAATGTCTCATCTATGATACGTTATACTACATCCCTCGTGTTATACTATATCCCTCGATCACTCTAGCCCAGCCATTGTTTGTTTTCAACGGGCCCCCAAAATCGCCAGACGGCTGTCACGGGAGCCACCCGGCCCCGGCGCCCTAGTCATACAGACGCGGTGTCACTCACAGAGGCGTCTGATTTATAACGGCGCCCCCAGCATCTATCAATAAATCTGCCCCGCTGGAATGCAGACATGTCGCTGGCAGGCCAACAGTCTCAACAAAACCAAAATATACATCCTTGCATATCCAGTCAGGGGGAGGATATTGCAAATAAGGCGTACGGCTTAGACGAAGGATCCATCACATCTGCTGGAGGTTATTTGATAGCCCACTTAGTCGGTGAGTGACCCCACTGTTCCACAGCGCACCAGATCTTCCAGGAACGTTACGTCATCGTTCCATATAAGCATACGTATATCTTAGGGCCTCGCGTATATCTCTGAGACTCATGCTCTCAAAAATACTCTATAGTCTATAGACTATAAAGCCACAGAGCAAAGCAAAGCGACATCAGCGTTCACCTATCCCGTTCCGTCCGTTGTCAAAATACATACCTGAGAGCCTCTTTAGCGCGTGCGTTCTCCTGAGATGGTGGCCTTCTGCCAGCTCGATGGCCCTGGCCTCGACCGGATCACTGACCACCCTGCCACAGCTGCCGGTGAAGTCCATCGCCACCAGAGAGCGCATACTTTGCTGCAGAGGGAGAGAGGGGGCGGTCAGGAGTTCGGCAGAGGGGAGGGGTAGAGAGCTGACCTAGAATCTACATCGGACAAACGGCGCACATGGAGGGTGCCCAGACGAGGCACAAAACATCGCGCAGCCAGGCAACAAAAAGTCATAAACAATCTCAGGAAACGTCGAGGAGTCAGGGACCGTCCCGCTCACAAAACATGGTCGCGCGCCAGCCGACGGTGAATCGTCGTGCCAAAACTCCCGTCCCCATCCCTCTGCCCTCCTCCCTCCCTCTCTCCTCTAGTGCATGAGTCGTGGACATTGATAGACTGTCCCCGAAGGCTGGAGGTAATAGGTTATGCGTCAATCCGCGGGGAAAGACCGGGCATTGACCGGTGGTAGAAGCAATATGGACACTGCACAGCATAATTACAGTGGAGGAGTGAAGAGAGAGAGAGAGAGAGAGAGAGAGAGAGAGAGAGAGAGAGAGAGAGAGAGAGAGAGAGAGAGAGAGGCGAGTGAGGAGAGAGAGAGAGTGACGGTGGCAAAGGCATCAGAGCGCAGAGAGTTAACCCAAACTTTTGTGATACTTGTATCAAAAGCTAGAATTTATATCACCTAACAACCCGCAGCTGTTATGTGCGATAATTCTGAAAATGTGAAACAGGCAACTCACGTGTTACCGCCTGTCCAAGCGATCAAAACATGTCACTACTTTTCTGCGTGACTTGGTCATTAGACGCCTTTTTCATGCACGGGACGCAAAAAGTGTGCATTAGTTGACAGTAAAAACCAGTCATATGCGTGATGGTGCGCCTGTCAACACAGTCTCTAAAGGAGAGCCGTCGAGAAGGCCAGCACCTAATGGCGAGCCCTGGGGACCCTGAATACGCGTCATTGAGAGCCACCACTGATGTCACTAAGACGTGATAAAAAGTGCAGATAACGGTATTAGGGTCAGGGTCCGCAGCATTGTGACTACATCTCTGATTCAAAAGCAGAAGATATTACCAAAGCGCGAGACAGCGAAAATACCGAAGACGGGTACAAATGAAAGAGAAGTTGAGGACGACGGACACAAACATCGAAGAGGACGGGCATGGCAGTAAGATGACACGAGAAAACAAAGCATATATCGCATGCAGGTGAGTAGCGCAGTGGAGATGAAAACCTAACCATCAGTCACATAAGAAATCAGAGAAACGTGAAAGGCTTTCCACCACCGATCCATCCTCCACCATCATGCGTATTGCGTATCTCGAGCTCGCTCCTACCTCGCGGGTTAGCGAGTCCCTCCGGCTGCGCGAGTCGAATCGACTCACGTTAGGGACTCGCACCGAGTCGTAGTCGGACGGCCGGACTCGAGTCGTCTCGTAGTCAGAGCAGGAGGTGCGGGAGACGGGCGCAGCACGCGGCAGGCTGCCGCCGCCGCTGCCGCTGCCCGATAGACCAGCGTTCGAGAGAGTCCGTGAGCGCGGGATGGGCATCTTGGGCGAGGCAGAGTAGCAGTAGCGCTCGCGCGGACTGCTGCTCTGTTCGTTTTCGTGCTGGATTCGCTGGAAGTTGTAGTTTTCGTGCAGCTGCTTGCCGTACTGTGGGAGAGAGCGGCGGAGAGTGAGAAGAGGGAGAGAGCGAGACGGTGGGAGGCAGGGAGAGACAGACGGTGAGCGAAGCAGGGCTGGCAAGAACCGAGGGGAGGCAAGAAAAGGGTAAGCCAGCAGAGATGATAAACTGGGTGAGGATAAGAAAAAAATTGTATGCACGTATGACGAAAGTTTCCTAAGACTCGCTTAAGCCACGGTTCTTTTTACATATACGCAGAATGAAAGTCACACCACGTCACACAAATGAGGATGATATGAACACCAACGCAGTCCCTGATCACCCACTGACGACTGCCACCTCAGCGACTGGTCAGCCAGACCCCTGCATGGACGCAGCTGGTGTCCAACAGTAGACACAATGGCACACAACACCTGGGCGCACTTACAGACAAAAGGAGAAAAACGCGAACTGATGCGAAGTGGTGGTGCGTCACATACCAGCCCCATGCATGTCTCTGGGCAATCATGAAGAGGCACATTGGATTTAAGCCGACAGAAAGGAAATGCCCCCTAATATTTGATTCTCATTTCTCCCTGGGCCTATTCTAGCACCTTGGCCTCTCCTTAGCTACCCTTCCGCTCCCCGTACCTTGGCTACTCGGAGCGTCTTCTCCGTAAATACCTTGGCTACTCGGAGCGCCTTTTCCGTAAATACCTTGGCTACTCGGAGCGCCTTCCCGCATACCTTGGCTACTCCCCGTACCTTGGTTACTATTCAGTTCTCCCTCGTACCTTGGCTATTATCCCGCTTTACCTCGTACCTTGGCTACTCCCCTCGTACCTTGGCTACTCGGAGGGCCGTCTGCCAACAGCGCCGCGTGGCAGAGTCGTCGCAGGCGAGGCAGCGCAGCTGGTGACCCGTTCTCAGGATGACAGCCTCGTCGCACGGCGCCTTGAAGTCGCGCCGCGCGTCCGAGCACCCGTAGACGGAGTAGTGCTCCAGCTGGGCGAACACGGCGAACTTGTCCCGCTCCCGGGGAGGAGGGTCCTGGGGGTCAGAAGGGGAGGGGAGGGGTCAGGACGTGTCCGGTCGGGAGATGAGAGGCTGCAAGTGTGTCAGCGCCACGTAGATCGCGGTAGTTCTTGGTTTGGAGATGGTTTCCGAGTAATCACATAACGGCTTAACATCGGCGGTCAGTTGATTGGTACGGAAAACATGGTGCGTTGAAAAAATGGCACTGAAGCTGAAAAAGGACGTTCATGAATCATGATAACCCTTTCCGTAAATGAGACATTACGCAATCAGTTCGGCTCGTTGCAATGACGCTAAAAAGTACAAACCAGACACCTAGACAGACTCTACCAGCAAATGAAATTCACGCACAACTCAGTTCTAGTCACAAAGTCCAGCCGTCAAAAAATGTGAACGTTTTAACGTCAACGATGCGGCCCACCTATTCGTCCCCTGAATATCACTTCCGCAGGTCACCGATAGATGGCACGCACATCACTTACATCTGTCGCCTCCATGGTATAGTAGAGGACGTCATTGCGGAGCCAGAAATACGCTCTTCTCCAGACCCGAGACTCGGGGCCGGCCAGCCATAGCCAGCCGAACACTTGAGGTGTGGGTGCAGAGGTAGTGAGCAGGCTCTGAAACACAAGGGGTCACAGGTCAGGTCACTGGTCAGAGGTCAAACCAGAGGTCAGGTCACAGGTCATATTGCAGGCAGTCCGATGGATCGCAAAAGGGAGGGATCTCAGATCTCGGGAAGGGAAAAATGAGTGCGAGCATAATAGGCGAGTGCATAATATGTACAAACAAAGCGCAAAAGGGGCATTCCATGTCAACCGGGACAGCCAAAATCGGCCACCTCTGCGATTTTGTTCAAACTTGGTAAACTTATTGGCTATTGGGTAAAACCTCTGAGGGTGAAAGGATTTTGTCATATGCCCTCGGGCTACAGAGATACAAGTCGCTAAACTTCTGCTTTTTGAGCAGAATTGGACGTGTATTGCAATCTTGAAAGATCTATAGCTTCAACATTTTTGAAGCTATTAATGTCAAACAAACTGAAACGTGTACATAAGGAGTTATGCAAGTAAAATTTGACAATTTTTACATTTTTTGGTGATTTTGAATTTATTTTATTTTGAATTAATTTCTTAAAATGTAATTTGTGAAAAATGGGTACCCTTCGATTTTGCTCAAATTTAGATATTGTCTTCCACTAGACGTAAGGTACACGTGCTGAGAAAATTAGAGTGGGCCAACGATAACTTTGGATGATATAGCAACAAGTAGTGCAACGTAGCACGGGCGGTGGAAGGGGCCGATTTCGCTAACTCCACCTGTTTATCGCCAATAACTCACGCCATAATTATCATATTAACGTCAAACTTTAAGTATCTGTCCAGAATCGAATTGCAAATCCTCCCGTGCAAGAAATAGGTAAATCGGTCCACAATTTTTCTGGTAATAGCGGTGTAAAGTCAAACATTCCTGCCGGAGCGGCTCGGCGGCCGGCGCCGGCCGTTGCCGCCTGAATGGTATACTGTGCCGGCGCGGGACGGTTCAATCTTTGCACCGCGCTTCTTACCGCTGATTATGATCGATTCGTGTCAAACTTTGTGTGAAGGCTTAAAAATGTACAGGCAATCTAATGTTCAAATAAATACGAAAATCAACTGGCAAAATTAAATTTTTAGGGTGCAAACACAATATGTGACTATGACGTTTCCCGCGTCGGCCGATCCCCGCCACTGCCGGCGACATCTTACTCTTAGCAAGCCACTAACTGCCAAGTTTATGGTAAGATTAACTAGAGATTCTCATAACATTACAAATGTCGTAAAAAGGAAGAAATAGGAAAATCGGCCAGTATCTCTTAGAGCTATGGGCGTATAAACGCAAAATAGTCACTATAGCAAATTTGATCACGTTTAACCTCATTTGATCTTGAATATATTGATCTAGGGCCATGAAATCGGCACACGATAAAGTTCCCCACCGCCCCACCTACAATTCAAATTCCATTTTTTTATACCTTTTTTGGCTAAACCGGGCTTTTCTCCCCTAGCGCTGGGAAAGTCATGCGTATTTTCTTTTTGCAACCAAAGAGAGGCGCTGCCCGGAGAATGCCCAATTTCATCATTAAAAAACTGGCTTACGATGACCAGCTATCTTCGTGGCTTAGTAGTAAGTGTGCCGAGTGTACCCACCTCGAAATCTAAAGGTCGCTAGCTCGCAGCGAGTCAGCCTGAAGTGTTCAATAGGGGAGAGTGGGGTGGGTTGTATCAGTTTTTACTCCGAGACCCATAACCTCGTAACTATCCGTGATAAACTCATTATTTCCATACTATCTCCTTCCTTGATTCTTCTGCTTTTTTGTGCAAAGTAACTTTTCCGCTACCTCTACCAGTTTTTCTTCTACGGTCTGCCGAATAGAACAATGTTTTTGATACAACTTGCCCCATGGCTTGGGTGAGTTGTATCACATAGTGGGGTAATTTGTAACACTATTTCACGTTTCAGGGAGTGTGCTTGCTACTGGTTTTGAACATAACAACAACATTAAATGGGGTTAATACAATGTATCTGCTCAAAGGCTTCACTTTTATTAGACCAAACTTAGGTCAATCCGAACGAAACATCGAAACGAACGAAACATCAACAGACTAGACGCAAAAGTGGCCCGTTAAGAGCAAAGAAGCCAACACATTGTGCCGAAATGGAACGAGTATTGACTAGCTACCTACAAACGCGAGCCAGGGCTTAGCTTTCGCGATCAAAAGCAACATACCCATACATACATACATACAATGTACATACATGTTACAACATACCCCACCCGGCTCTGATACAACATGTACGGTTCTCCAGTAAAAGTCTTGTTGGTTTTGCTTTTTCGGACATATCTGGTCCTATATAATGTTCAAATGCATAAGTATCAACCCGAATTATGTGTATGCACATTTACCACGAGACTGTGAAATTGCATCGTTGTATGCCAAATACTTTCCGAGATATTCACCAAAAACCTCATTTTCTGCCGTTTGGGGTATTCTGGCCGCAATCTTCCTGGGGTCGCCTATGACATCAGTAGAGCCATCTAACGAGAGGAACGCGGAAACACAGGATCATGAATGAATCGAGTGCGTAGTAAACGGTGTATGAAAGGGAGACTCGGCAGAGGCTATCCGGGTGGCCGGCGCGCGGCGCGCCCTCAGGCATCGGCCGACCCTTCGGACCGCGTGGGGTCAGAGGTCGCGCTCGGGAAGTCTCGGCTCTGGGTTTTAGCGCTGTGCAGTCAGGAAAGGAGCATAGGATTGCGCTAGCCCGACTGACTAGTATCTCGGCTGATTCGTGTGGGGTGAAGGGAGCACAGAACGGGATGGTGGCTAGTGGTGGATGATGGGATGGTGGTTATGTTAGTGCGTACTGCGTAGAACGTAGCTGAACATGCATTTTTTTTCATCGCAAACAACATGCAGCATAATGTGCGGGATTATGCCAGAACTCATACAAAAAGGAAATAACATTTCGGCCGAGGGAGTGGATGAGTGCCGTGACAAAGCATGACGATTGACGAATGACGATGCTGCCAAAATCGGGATGCTTTTTTGCCCCCATCTTTTTACCCCTAACATGCAGCGCTTGATCCGAACTTAGAGGTCCCCGACTGACCTTAGACCTTAAAATCGCACCCGGCCGGTGCGCCACCTTTTCTTCGGGGGCGCTCTTCTTGGTTGTATCTGTTCCTACCAATAACTAAAGCAAATCGAATGTATAATAAAAAAAGGCATACCTCAAACACAGTTTTATTCACATCCCCTCGTGTGCATACTTGTTTTTAACTATAACTTCTCGCATCATAATATATCACTTCAGTGCTTAATCCTCAACGGAATTTTGGATTTTCTGCATATACCCCGGCCGAGGGGGGGGGCGATTACGACCCCTCTCCGTCTTTTTGCCCCTAATTGAGCTAGCGTCTTGCGGATGAAACTGAGCGGGTGCGTCGTATGAGATGCAGCAACTGGTACCCGAGTTGAATGTCTCAGGTCAACCGATTAACTCTGAGGTCAGTATAAGTGCTGGCCAAGTCGCGGGATCGGTTTTTAGTAAACTACTTTACCATAAGTGGTTACAGAGCCAAGACAATGGCACCATCGAGTTTTGCATGCTCAAGCGCGTCGAATAGTATACGCTTTGTTTTTGTTGAGGTCAATTTAAGGTGTTCACCTCAGGTCATGTCAGGGCAGAGCCACTCAGGCCACGAGGCTGGTTCAAGGAGGTCATATCGCTTCTTCGATTCGGTAGGTCCTCACAAGTCCACTGGTGGCTTCACGACTCGCTGGCTCAATTTTATCGAGACTTTTTGGTGAAAACTCCTGTGACTTTAGTGACGTCATAAATGAAGTCGCCTAACTTTAAGAATGGAAAAGTGAATGCTGGGGCTTGCTAAGATTGTATAAAATCGCGAATTAATGCGCTTGCGACAGCTTTAGATGGCTCCCGGCGCCAAAATAACAGCTTTCATATTTCCCAATTGACTAATAATCGTGAGGTGCGTGACCGACCTGACTTCAGGTGACTCTAAAGAAAAATACGAGATAGCTACATACAAGTTGTGAGGCCTTTGGGAGATAGTACTAGATCATATAAACTTCATTCCCCGTTGAAAAGTCCCCTGGCACGAAGGGTGCTGCGACGTCGCGACATTTTGGGTCCTTACAGAGGTTCACTTTTGATGTCATTGGTCAACGGCCTGACCTTAACCTTCGCACTTGTAGGAGGGTGTCGAACAGACCTCCTACCCTCAGTTTTTCGCAAATAACTCGCGCAAAAAGCGGCTGATTGCGACGAAACTTTCAGTACCCTCGAGTTAATCAATATTGCGCCTACCCTATAATTTGTATGACCCTGGCTCAAAAGACCTTTGACTTGTGACCTGTTTTCCGAGATGATGTTTGGCCGGAATCGCGTTTTGGCGTATTTCGAGGAGAGCGCGTTTTATTGTCTTTTTGTGGCTTTAAGCGATCAAACATGTGAAAGGATGTTGATCCCATGGATTCTAGTGGGTATCAAGGTCACGTGAAGGTCAGTCAGCGTCACTGACCTTTGATTACCTTTGTTCACTCTTTCGAGTTCTACATGTTTCTGGGGTAGATTTTGGAGTTGATTTCGCATTTAGAAACCGTTTGAAAATTTAAGAAGTAGTTTTGGTTCCCTTGTAACATGTGATGTGCTGACCTGACCTGACCTGACCTGGCCTAAATGCACGAAAACATCATCTGTGATCAAAACTAACTTGAAATTCGTGATCAGCACCCCGCAAAACCCTATAACAGCTTCACTTTACGAAGCTCTAACAGGTCCCGATTCCCCGACTTTTGAGTTGTTGAACTGTCAACTTTGACAACTTTGTCAACTTAGACTTCTGACCTGTCAACCAATGACCTAGGATATTAAAATTGGGTATCATCGGCCTCCTCTCGTCACGGGCAACACGCACTTTTTCCGCGAAGCTCTAGCTCGATCAGGGGTTGAACGGCAAAGGGGTCCAACGGACCCTCCTCCCCCCTTTACGATAGACGCTGGCAAAACACCAATATGGGCGAGGGTGAAAATACAGCTGCTGTCCTAAAAATTCAGCTTGAATCAAAGGTTTCAGCTTGAATCAAAGGCTTGCCAAATTTCAGCTCTCGCAGCTATCAACAAAAATAAATATGTGGAGGCGGCACCCGCCTCCCCCCCCCCCCTCTCGGCCACTGCCAGGGAGGTTTTAAGCGTATCATAGACGTTACAAAGCATCATATCAAGATGACACACCCCAGCAGCCATATGCACTGAACAAAAACTTATTACGCACGCTAGTCTATCGGCACCATAGCACATGGTCGACTGTCGTCCGCCACGGACGCGCACTCGACCAACCCTCTGAGCCCGTTGACTGCGGGTGACCTTGACATGTCAAGCCTGATCGGCGGCCGGCCGCTGTCGTGCGGTCGTTACACGCGGAGGGGAGGGAGACACAAAGCTCTACGTTATAGCCGACCTCTGACCTTTCCCTGCGCCCTGGTCACTGACCCCGCTCCATGTCGCTGGGCGGTGGCATGGCGGTGGAAACCGGTTCTAGCCTCTACACATGCCACCATTCTAACCCTCCCCTCCCAACGCTACTACGCGGCGTGGAGTACGCTCGTGCGTAACTGGGCGGAGCAAGGGGTCACGCGATACAGGGGCGGAACTGGTTGCCCTCCCGCCCGCCGAGCGACCAACGACTAATACCCTGGAGAACCGTACCTCGCCGCCATCTTCGAAAAAAACATCCTCGTGCTCAAAAACAGCGGAAAGCTGGAGAAATCCTTTATCACTCACGCAGCCTTAGAACCTACCCTCACCACCGCTACGGAGATCTTTCAAATTCGTGCACATCTAAATGCCCAAAACACACATTTTCTTGCAGCTTATTTTTTTAGAATGACATTAAAAAAAACATAAAATCGGCTCTCACCTCGAGACGCGTCCACCCAGCCACACGACAGAACAGGGAAAGATGGCACCTCGTCTCTGGTCGGCTGAGACGTGTCACGAGCGCCATCCATTGGATAAGTTTGACACAATTAGCCCTGATACAACTTGGACATGATACAACTCTCCCCGCTCTCCCCTACGCATTTGTTTTTTCAAGTAGCATCTGGCCAGCCGGAAACTGTCGTGAGGGCTAATGTTCGTATCTAGGTAGCATTTGGCCAGTCGGCAACTGCCGTGAGGGCTGTACATATTTACGCGTGTTAGATTAGGTCAGGTCACGTCAGGTCAGGTTAGGTTTGCTTTGGTTTGGGGTAGAAAGAAGCATCTCCGGGTAGCGCCTCTCCTTGGTTGCTAAAACGAAACACGCGAGTGCCAGACATTACGAAGTCCAAAAGACAGTTACGTAGTCGTCGGCCCATTCTGGATTTTTTATATGATGTAGCTAATGTGTAAACTGTTGTTGAGTCTCTTATGACAAAGCCGATATTTAAAATCACATGTTTGCTATATTGGGTAAACAATAACTCAAAACAGGCACAAGCCCGGCCGGCCCCTGCTCTGCCGACTCTCTCCTCTCGTCTCTCCGATCAGCTGTCCCTGCCCACGCGGGGAGCGGGGTGGCGTTGCCCTAGCAACAGTTGCTAGGAGACGGCCGACGGCCTCCTCCCGCGGACAGATGCGGGCGGCGAAACTCAGCCGTCTATATCCGACGCACCATAAAAAAAACGACACGCTGGTACGCGAAACAAGACACGAAAGCGAGCGCTCACCTAATCAAACACAGCACATCGCGGAAGCGCATGTCCCTGGTCCCACGCATAAAACACCACGTTCACTGGTACTCCCGCACTTCACTGTCCAGTGCACCGGGGCAGCCATCCGATATGTCACTGTGTCAGTCTCACCGCGGCGCCTGTCCTGGGCGTGCAGTCAGACGGCGGCAGGCGCGCCCGGAACGCCAGTCCCAGGCGAAGAGCGGTGACGGCATGGCGAGCCGCGTCGGTCCTTGCTGGCGGCCACACAATCCGCAGACCAGGCCATGGCTCGCGGAGCCACAGCTGAACAGTGGCCGGAGCAACGCGATATCCGGAACAACACAGTAAACTCGCAACGGCGGGCACTAGTTCGGGCGCAAAAGAACACAACGGTGAACACAGTACCCACCACAAAGCGTGTCGTTACCCTACGACAACAGAAACAGAGGTTTGCCTGGTGCAGGTGCTCTTTATCAAATTATCTCTTCTAACCGGCCTGAGAGGACAGAGCAGTGGTGGCTAACGGAAGAAGGATAAGTGCGTTCTCAGAAGTCGCAAATCGGCAAGTCAATGGTGCTTTGCATTATCCCCGTTCACAGGGAACCAAGCGATGTCGTCGTGGCCACTCGGACAACACATGGGTGCTACACCAATACCAAACTCGACAACTCCCTTCTGGTTCTGCACAGTCCCAATAAGCCTTACAGCACACTAACTACGATTTCACAGACCAACTTACAACTCTTACAGCCACAACACAGCACAATTACATCTAACAATCAACAACCTCTTAATCTAGCACATCACCCGGGAACAAAACGATCGACAGGCTTGGGAATCCGGGAACTGTGGCGTGGCGCCGGCACCGGCGCTGAACCAGCGTTGCTGGCGGCCACCGGCTCTACGGCCTCGGTGACGTCTGCGACATCAATCGCCAACCCAGCAGCGACATCGGAAGGAACTGTCACAGCGGAGTCATCACCTGCAACTGCAATGCCTGTCGACAGGTCATCAGTGACGTCCGTCACGCCAGCAGGCTCATCGGCGTCTGAAATGCCGAGAGGAGCCGGTGGGACATAATCATCTCCTGTGGGCCACACAGTCTGTGGGTGAGACGGACCAGCTGGCCCGGCGGCCAGCGGAGAACCTGCAGTCCTCCCATCCGGCTGGAGGTCATCTGTGGAATCAATCGCCGCTCCGGCCGCCACGTTCGGGTTATCAGTCTCTGAAAAGGTAAGGTCACTATCTGGGACTGGAACCACTGAGCCGTCATGTCTGGGCTTCAACCTGTTATGATGCACAATAACCGATTTTCTGCCACCCAGCAAACGAACTCTGTAATTCAAATCCGACAGCTTCGCGGTCACAATAGCTGCCTTCCACGGCCTGACGAACTTGTAGTATTCACCACGTGGTACTACAGCTTTAAACAAATAAACGGGGTCACCAACCTCGAACTGATGCTGTGTCAGCTTCTTCTCGTAAAGCCTCTTGTTGCGCTGATGTCTGCTGTTGGAAGACTGGATAGCGATGTCGTGGGTCAGTTTCAACCGTTGCGTGAGCTTCTCCAGGTACTCTGACACAGTGGCTGTTTTGGTCTTCGTTGACGGCACCTGAAACTGAAGAGTGGCAGGCATCGTTGGGTTCCTGCCGAAGAGCATGAAATACGGTGAGTAACCAATCGACGAATGCACCTTTGCACGGTAGCCCAACATCAATAGCGGCAGATGGACATCCCAGTCATCATGGTTACCGTCCAGATGCTTTGAAAGCATTCCCAGAATGGTTCTCATCATGCGCTCACATTTGGCGTTACCCTCCGGATGATAGGGGGAAATCTTAGTTTTCTCAACGCCTAGCAGGCGACAAACCTCTTCGATGAGAGCTCCTGTGAAATTGGCAGCGTTATCAGAATGAATTCGTCTCGGGCAGCCAAAACGAGAAACAAACTGATTCACCAGGACGTCTGCTACTGTTACTGCCTTCATGTCTGGCACTGGGTAAGCCTCACACCACCTGGTGAAATGGTCAACAACCACAAGCAAATGTCGATTGCCCTGTGAAGTAGTCGGCAAACCTGAAAGGAAATCGATTGAAATGGTCTCCAGAGGCTCCTCAGCGTAAAGCTCGCCCATCGACGCTCTCGGTCGGGGCACTGGAGCAGCTCTCGTGTTGCAGCGCTCGCATCGGCTGCAGAAATCCTTCACGGATTCGTCCATATTGGGCCACCAGAACTCGCGTCTGGCAGTCGCGACAAGGGCATCAGCACTGTAGTGGCCTCCAGCTGGACCTGCGTGCAGAGAGGTCAGCACACCGGGAACAAGTTGCTGCGGTACGACCAGCTGCAACTGCTCCTCTCCACCTGCACGGACACGATAGACACGGAACAGCACACCGTCCAGCAGCTTCAGGCGGTGCCACTGTCTCAGCAGCGTCACAGCGCTGGGGGTCACGTTCGTCGATCTCGGCCTCTTTCCTGTGGACATGTGTCTCGCAATGTCAGCTATCGCAGGGTCCTGGTCCTGCTCGTGGCGAAGAAAGCCATTTGACCACGAGCCAGGAGACACTCTCATGACCGGGACACTCTCTGGTACAGTTTGAGTCGCGGCATCCTGGGTCACCGGCGGACGTCGGCTCATGACATCAGCTGGTACGTTCTCAGACCCTGGACGAAAGATAATCTCGAAGTCATATTCGGACAGTATCTCCAGCCATCTCGCCAGCACTCCTGAGGGATTTTTGAAATTGAGAAGCCAGCGAAGGCTCGCATGGTCAGTCCTCAGCTCAAAACGCCTACCAAGCAGGTAGTGTCTGAAATGCTGGACGAAAATAACACAAGCCAGCAACTCCTTTCGCGTGGTGCTGTAGTTGCGTTGCGCCTTCGACAGCCTGTGAGACGCGAACGCGATCACCTTGTCCTCTCCATCCTGCTCCTGGAAGAGAGTAGCACCAATGCCTGTGTCAGAAGCATCGGTATCAAGCCGGAATCGGCCAGCACCAGCTGAAAATCTGGGAAATGAGACCACTGGTGCGCTCGTCAGCGCACACTTCAGCTGCTCAAACGCACTCTGCTGCATGTCACCCCATTGAAACTTCGCATCTTTGTGCGTCAGCTGGAACAGAGGTGCAGCTATTTCGGCGAAATTGCGCACAAACTTTCTGAAATATGACGCGAGTCCCAAAAAGCTCGACAGTTCCTTGACTGTACGAGGAACAGGCCAGTCAACCACCTTGGCTACTTTTTCGGGATCAGCTCTCACGCCACCACCTGACACTACATGACCCAAAAAGTTGACCTCTTTACAAAACAAAGAACATTTCTCCAGATTCAGTGTAAGCCCTGCGGCCTGCAACCTCTGCAGCACCTTATCAAGTTTGGCCAACACATCCTCCACTCCATTCCCGTGAACCACAATATCATCAAAATAATGAACACAGTCTTTCGGCGTGATATCTCCCAACACACGATCAAGCAGACGAGCACAGGTAGCAGGTCCTCCCGCCAAACCAAAAATCATCCTTCGAAAGCGGTACGAACCGAAGGGTGTAGTGATGGTGGTCTTATCTCTATCTTTCTCGGACACACCGATCTGAAAATACGCGCTGTTCATGTCAAGTTGGCAAAACGTATCAGAACCAGACAGCGCATCCAGCGTATCATCAATACGCGGGATCTGATACACAGGAATCTTACTGCAAGCATTCAAACGTCTCAGATCAGCAACCAAACGAAACTTTCCATTCTTCTTTCGAACCATAACGATTGGGGACGACCATGTGCCATTCGACTCCTCAAGAATCCCTTGGTCCACCAACTCACTGATCTGTGCCTTTACCTCGGCTGCAAGGTGAGGGGGAACACGTCTGGGTGCCTGTCGAATGGGCGGGTGGTCGCCGGTGTCTATGTCGTGGGTGACCACATCAGTGAAGCCGATATGGCCGTCAACATATCCGCATAGCGGGACAACAGCTCGTGGACTCTCTGACGCTGTTCGTCAGTGAGGAGAGACTGATCGAGTTTGGCCAGTTTCTTCACATCAACATCTGTCGACGCCGAGAGCTCCGGTGCCTGCTCTACAAATCCAACCTCGACCGAAGCCAAACTTCGCTTTTTGAAAAGCGTGATCGGCTCTGCTGTCACATTCCGAACGACCACGGGAACACAAGCACGATCAACATTGACAATGGCACGCACCACCTCAACACCAGAGGGGACATCATCTGGCTCAATCAGAGCTGGGCCGACGTAATCGCAATTTGGCACAAGACCTTGTAGGACCATTTCACTACCAGGAGCAATCACACGGTCACAGCTCAGAGACACATTGCCCAAACTCACAGCCTGTGCAGAAACTGAGCGAACGGACACGTTGGGAACCATGACAAGACGTCTCCGACTCAAATCTATCACACAAGGACAGTGTTGCAGGAAATCCACTCCCAACAAACA
Organism: Amphibalanus amphitrite; assembly: GCF_019059575.1. Classification (NCBI taxonomy): domain Eukaryota; kingdom Metazoa; phylum Arthropoda; class Thecostraca; order Balanomorpha; family Balanidae; genus Amphibalanus; species Amphibalanus amphitrite. The sequence continues at coordinate 271,396 of NW_024881954.1, read as the reverse complement.
AGGCACGTCAACTGCGTCAGACACAAACAGGGGAAGGGGGTAAGTGACATCACCGATCTGGAATGGCACTACGACCCGACCCAACAAAGGCAAGTCTTCTTGAGACGCAGTCTTGGCCGTTACACTGGTACGTTTCAGGGTCACATTTGGGAGGGCATCAAACACTGAGCTATGCAAGATGCTAATTGAACTGCCGGTGTCCAGCAAACACTCACATTTGACACCAGACACGCTTCCCGTAATGCGCATCGTATCAGTGATCGGGATTGACTTTTCATCATTGCTTACTGGGTCCGATCGGCGACCCCGTGTGAACGACCGGACCCTTGGTCGTTTCCCTGCTGTCGTTCTGGGCACACTTTGGCAATGTGACCTTCACCGCCACACACAAAACATCGACAGCGATTCAGACGGCACCGGTTACGGACATGACCGGCACGGCCACAACAGTGACACGTCACTGAAGCAGCGGCGTCACCTCTCGGACGCTGGACACGGTTGGGACGGTTTGACACGGTTGGGTTCATCTGGGCCTGGTGCGTCACTGCAGCCAGGCGGGCCTCAAGCTCAGAGACACGTTTGTTCAGAGCATCGACAACAGACTGTTCAGACTCAAGCACACGGACTGGTTTCACAGCGGACTGAGAGCCTGGAGCACGCTGGTCGGGAGACGCAGCGGAAGCAAGCGGGGATGCTGCAGCACCGATTGTTACTCGTGAACATTGAATGTTGCGCACCTTTGTGACGGCAGAGTCAAAGGAAGAAATGCCGTCGGAAATTACAGCAGTGTAATACTCCTGCGGAAGCGTAGCGAGGAAGTGACTGAACAGGAGAGGAGTGAGGTCATCTACTGTAGGGAAGGCCAGCTTCATCAGCTTTTTGAAACGAATGACAAATGCATCCAGGGGCTCCTCTGCACTGTAGCGCAAGTTCCGAAGCGCCAAATGGTGGTCAGTCACCGACGCCTTGGTAAAGGCCGACTGTAGCCCCTTAACCACACCAGAAAATGAACCAAGCTGGGACGCAGGCAGCCCATCGTACGCATCGCGAGCAATGCCAGTCAAAGTCAGTGGCAAAACGTCAAGTTTGCGTCGCTCATCCCACCCCTGAATCCGAGCATAGCGGTCATAATCCTCCAAATACCGGCGCACAGATCCATCCCCATTAAAACGCGGCAAAGAAACAAAAGACGACATCGCAATGTCAGCGGGGTCACGCACTGTGGGTCTAACAGCCATCTCAGAACCAGAATCCAGATCAGGTGGCTTTACATCATCCGGCATCGTAATGAAATGCACAAACACACGGAAAAAATACGGAAAATGGGTACGACTGGGAAAGGATAGGATACAGTCAAATGATCGTTTCTCACATATGAAAGGACCAGGAAAAATAAAGGCACCTACACACGAAAGGATAGTACACGGAAAGGATGTAACGTTTTAACTTTCTTGCGATAAAAAATAGCGTTATAACTTTTCCTCCATAAAAAAACGACGATTAACGATGAGCCACAGCGGTGAAGAAATCAGTGAAAGAAAGTTCAGTTCAGTGAGGCAGTGAACGAGGCCTCAGTCACTCGACAAATTTCACAGAAACTGCGCGACTCACTGCCACTGTGCAGTCATTGTCCGGAGCCGAGACAGTTTTTACGAGCGACATGTTGAATATGCGCACACAGGTCATGGAGCAGCGTGTCACCAACCTCAATGGACGAAAGCTCGAAGTTGACCTGTCTCATGGCGCAGTCTCGAAGATGTTGCAGTGCAGACGGTGTGGTAGCTGGCCACCGCAGCCGTTGTAGTCTCATCTGGCTTCATCATAGCCAGCAAGCAAGCCAGCTCAATCTTCACTGTCTCGCAGTCGCCACGCATCAAGCGGGCCAAAATGTCAGTGCAAAAGGCACACAAAATGATCGGCTTTACTTTTTCTCACTTTGTAGCGGCGCTCAAAAGGCATGGTCTTGCGATACACACGCACCGCTGCCACCAATGTAAACTGTTGTTGAGTCTCTTATGACAAAGCCGATATTTAAAATCACATGTTTGCTATATTGGGTAAACAATAACTCAAAACAGGCACAAGCCCGGCCGGCCCCTGCTCTGCCGACTCTCTCCTCTCGTCTCTCCGATCAGCTGTCCCTGCCCACGCGGGGAGCGGGGTGGCGTTGCCCTAGCAACAGTTGCTAGGAGACGGCCGACGGCCTCCTCCCGCGGACAGATGCGGGCGGCGAAACTCAGCCGTCTATAAATGTATAGGAGAATAAAATATGTAAAAATTAGCAAAATCGAAGGGTACCCATTTTTCAGAAAATCAAAATTTATTTTTTTGAATTTTAATTAAGATCACTAATTAGTTAAATACGTCAATATTGTTATCCTCAAATTAAAGCCTGACCTATTCCCTCCATTTCACACTTTGTCTCGTGGTGATATGTCTAAAACTTCTATGGTTATGACGCTTTAAAGATGATAATGTGCCTTGCCTAAGTCAATGTTTGATGACGTGTATCTCGGAAACGTGACGTCATATCTTGACAAAAATATGTCTCCTTTCTTTTCAGATATAGATGAGCAGTTTCACAAAGTTTCGCAAAAATCGGAGGAGGTGAGGTTCGAAATGATCATTTTTTGTCCCACTTGACGTGGAATGCCCCAAAAACAAAACAGAATCGACCACTCACGGAGCAGTCACGAAGGTTAACTGACCATTCCTTGGGACGAGAATATCTGTCTGATTTTGTTCTTTGGGGCGAAATCCGTCCAGCCAGTCGACCCGGGAATCATGAGCGCAATGGCGAGTAAAGGCATATCAACGGAGGGAGAGTGAGAGTTCCATATAGCAGTGGTGGGCCAGCAAAACGGCCAAGCAACGGTCACGGAAGTGCTCCGTAATTGGTCTCCGTAACACGTAAGAGAGGCTGTTTGGATGCAACCGTAGACCCAAGTGAGCCATCACATACAGGCGACTTTGGCATTTGTCATCTCCCGCTGCATATCACAGAATGCACCATACGTATTCGAAGCAAACGAATAAGAATTTGCATCTGTTGTGGTCAAAGTCGCAGGCCATTGAGCTTCCACCCGAGCCCGGCTTCAGAGCCTTATCAGTGCCTCTGCCAGTTCCCCCGATCAATACAATGCACACTGCACGGTTATATAAACTACCATTAACTGCAGGGAAATCAATAAACTGCGGTATAAGTTAGGGCCAAAAACATCCATTATCCGCGTGTATGTTTTTGAGTATCAGTAGCATTAGTGAACACACAATAACAGGACCATCAGAGCTCTGATAAAGGCTGTCTGAGATTTTAGGCTGCAATAGGTCCGAGACCGGTAAGTTGTCAGTTCCGGGCGTCGAATAAGAAATATCTAAAAATATCACATACGGTATGATTTTCAGTATTTCTCATTTAAACTGACAATGGCAGTTCTCGACCATTAGTAACGCACAAAAGCCCACACAAAAATAGCAGCGAGGAGGCGGGAGCTGTCGACTTCAATCTGATAACGCAACACTCGAGTCATTTCATAACGCAACCAACATCCGACCCATGCTCTGAGCTCTGGACAGCTAAACTCTGAACCGAGCGTACGCCTGACCTTTGCCGATCTACCGACAGAAAGGCATTGCAGTGCTCGAAGGAGTAGCAAAATCTCATTCAGATGTGAAGCGGCTCCCTCACAGACTGCAATCGAAGGCGAGTGATGTCACGAACTTCCCACACATACAATGTGGAGTTCGCGGCTCTGAAGTATGTAAATGTCACCGAAAAAAAAAAAACACCAGACACATTTCGTGAGATCAAACATCGGAGAGTGGCAAAACAGTCTTGGATCGATAAAGGTAAATCGCATGGTGAGCTGACTTTTGACCTTTGATTTCGATAAGAAAAGAACAACGAGCAGGTAGGTATCCAGGCCATAATGGGGACGTGTACCCGCTCAAGCTGGTGGAACAGCACGCTGTTTGGAACAAAATTGACATGCACAAGTCACCACTGGAAGCGACGAATAACTCATCACGAGGATGGACGACAGAAGACATACTGCTGAGTACTGACGAATAAAATACCGACGGCACGAGACACGAGACCTGAAGGTGGGACCGCACGCCCCGCTCCTAAACGTCGGGTCAGAAAGCACGGTTATGTAACGCCAGCGCCCAGCTAAATGTCACAGGTCTGGTCGTGGCAGACGAGACATGAATCGTAAATCAACGTGAACGGGATGAAAATCCGTGACCGTAACCGGCCCGCAGACGCATTTGGACGCCTCAGGGACTTCAGACGCCTCAGGGTCTATATCCAGCTACGTGCGCTGTATTGAATCGAAACCACACATCTCATGGCTCTCTCCTTCAAGCTTGCGCATTTCCGCCGAAAGTCGCATGTTGCAACTGAAAGCGCTGTTTAGTGACCACATGCAAAATCATAATTAAGCACCTATCTAATAATGACACACTTACTCAGATATGAGAGCATCACAAGACAAAGTAAAAAGACGGTTCAAGATGGCAGGCATTAATCTCAAAAAGGGGTCGTTTATACGACAATAACAGTCGTGTATCCCGATCATGTATCCCGATCATGGGGCGGCATCCTTTAATGTGATCGCTAGGTGGAATTGAGCTTCTCGTTCAGCAGTTAGAAATAAGACGCACTTTACGAGTATACAAGAGAGCTTGGGCCATGGGGATTAGCCCCCGACTGCGGCCCATGCTGTCGGAACATCGTATTTTGCGTTACACGCGGGTTGGACAGTCTGCAGCTTTTCAGCCCCAGCTGTCAGCAGAATGTGCGTCGACTGTCGAATGTCGACGGAACCTCGTTCGACCGGTGACCCTAGCACACTTTCGACCAAGCAGATGAAAATGAAAACAGCCTATCTCACGCACCTAAAAGCGTAAGCTGCTTCACCTGCTCACACATCAAAAGCCACAGCCAAAGAAAGCTATACAGTCCACAAAGCCACAGCGCCGTCCAGCCCGTGTGGTCGGCTTTGACGGACAACGGTGACGTCCGCGCCGACATACCAGTCTGGCACGCAAAAACCGACAAATGGAACACCAATTGACCGGTGGCAGCCGCAAATGGAACGTCGGCATGCGTCAGGCGCGGCACTCATTCATTTCCCACCGGAGAGAGGTGGCTGGATGGTACTGACGAACAAGTAAAGCCAATGACTCCGGGGGGCGGGGGAGAAAACATGCAGAAGCGGAAGAATCAACTGCAGGCTGATTTTACACGATTTCTGTAGCAAAATGCACATTTTGCAAGGCCCGCATGGCACAAAAAGGTTTCCTTGAGTATTGTGCACTGTCCACCAGGCTCAAAAGTACCGACCTACCAATATACTGTCTGTGTACTAAGTCTTCCTTCTAAAATTCAAATGTTTCTATCTTCCAAAAGACATTGACACCGCCAAATCCTCCTCAGGCTCTGACTTCGGCTCCACACAAGTGGCCTATATCGAAGGCATCATTTTTGGGTACATGACATCGCATGCCACCGAAATCCGGCTTTCACGCGCTGTGGTGCGACGTAGAACATCTTGAAATCCGTTCTCTTGACAACAGCTTTACCCAGAGTTTTTCAGCACGGTCTAAGTGCATTTGGCCGGCAGGAATGCCTGCTCGTCGCCATTCCATTAGTGTCTGACGGATAAGTCGCTGCTGAGCTCGATTTTTCCGCGCACATGGCCAGAGAGGCCGGTCAGGGAGGTAAGGTGTCATGGCGGGCGCAGCGACGAGCGCAGCGCACCCCAAAGAGCCCCTCTGAGTGCGCTCTTAGCACTTCAACGGTCTGCCAACGGCCGCCGGGGGCCGCAATAGGGGGGCGGATACTGAGCAAAGTATCATCGATACCTATGATAAATGATAAGTTCACTACGAGTATAGGTATCACTATCAGCGATAGTCTGTTCATTGCCAACCTTCTTGGGCAAGGCGTGCCCGCATTATGTAAGGTTTCAAATAATGACGAGATTGCAGAAGCAGTGTTATCTAAGACTTCAGTTGTTATCTGGACAGACACTCAAGGGAGGCATGTGATACATTGCGAAATGGGAGCTTCTTGCTGTGTACGGACAAGGCTTTGGCGTTGGTTTTTTAGGTAGCTAGCAAACCACCCTGTTTTAATGGGGTGGTTCGATGGGCAAAGTCATTGAAATTTGGATGGGGTTGGTTTTCAGTTTTTCTGAATCAGATAACTTGGAAAAAATATGAGACAAATGATTTCAATACCGTTCCAGGCCATTAACTTCAAGTGAACACAATTTCGAATGCTGCTGACAAGACCTCGAAAAGGATTTTGACCTGAAAGGAAACGTACCTAGGTACCTACTCATTGAAAAGCAACAGAGGAGACAAAAAGGAACGCAATTGATCACCAACCACCAATACGCCACCTAAAGATATGCACGTCTTGCTCTTTATCACAAATCATCCGAGACATAATAAAGAAAAGAGGCATCAAGGCATCACCCATTACCCATTAGAGACAGGGCACCTGGCAGTTTTCCCCACCGTGAAGCGGTTCACTCACGAGAAACCGAAACGACAACAGCGTGAGAGAGAAGAAGGAAAGTAGCAGAGGGGTGAAATGAAAAATCAAGTGACGAAGTAGCCAGATGGTGCAGAGGATGGGAAAGAGTGTGAAAGGGGAGGGAGAGAGAGGAGAGAGGGGGAGGGAGGGAGAGAGCAGCGACAGGTACCGGCAGACGGCACTTATGAGGTGAAGAGACGTATAGGGGATAAGAGGAAAGAAGTAGGAGAAGGCGATAGCTGATGAGGATACAAGGTGTAAGAGAATAGTAGAGAAACGGAAGAGAGAACAGAAAATAGCAGTGCAGAGAAGAGAATAGTAGAATAGAGCAGAGCAAAGCAGAGCAGAGCAGAGCAAGGGAGACCGGAACAATCAATGGCAGCATATCCGAGAGTGGAGAGTGAGAGGAGAACTCGCTCGTCGATCTTGTGAGATCAAAGGTCACCCGGTCAGCGCCCAGACAGCACACAGACAGCGCTCACGGCCCAGACGGGCCGGCGGCGACGCGCTGCGTAGTACCCCAAATCTGAGTCACGCTCGCTCACCGCTCGCCGCCGCGCCGGTGCCATGGCTTCGGTAACGGTGTCTGCCGTCGTCCCATGGCCCGCGCCGTAGCGCTAGACTGGGTATAGGAGTGGCGGCGGCCCCATACCAGAGCGCGATTGGACCCCCGCGTGCGCCCGGAATGGACGGAAAATTGGGATGATTTTGATAAGGATGGGAGTTGGTTTAGCGTTAGGGAAGAAATTATGACGGCGGGTTTTCAGAAAATGGCGCCGAGCGGTGCACTGGTTAACGAGTTTGGTGTCAGCGACCGCAATTCTGGAAAAAGGCAGCGACATGGAAAAGAATGGTGCATGATTATATACCTACAATTCGACTTGCACGCGGGCACGTGTTCATCGGTGGGCTTCCAAATACAGATTGCATTGCTTCGCATTAAGTCATTGATCGAATACAAAGGCTTTTCATTCTAAAGTATTTGCCATGCGTTGTTTATACAGTACCTATGTTTAAGTTTAAGTTTATTGTTTATGCGTTGTATTTCCCCATTTATGTTGTAATTAATCACGTAGAAGACCGTAGCCGATGGACCAAAATCATCTATCTGCATTAGCCTAATCAAAATAGGCTAATGCAGTCATCCGCAACCGAACCTATGCCTAAGCAACTGACTTTACCATGCTATATTGCAGCTTAATCATACCAGCAATGAAACGATAACCAGCGCTGGCAGCGCTATACTACCTATCCGCAAAATCCCCTGTACAAATCCGGTCTGGAAATGACCTTTCCAATGGCATTTCTGCCGAGCAGGTTTCTCCTGGTCCCGACAAAATGCCAGTGGTGTGCCTGCAGCATTCCTGGCGCGGCTGCCGGGTGCTGCAACGGCTGGAGAGCACGCCTGACGTCAAACCGGTGTCATTTCGCCACTCGCGGCCGCCATGACCTGCCTCTGTTCATGCCGCCGCATTGTCCGTTGCCTCACAAAGGCCGCCGCACGGTCAGTCGGTCCAGCGGCGCAGAACCCGTCCTTGTGACGTCACCAGGTGCGCAGATGTGTGACGTCACAGGCCGCACCTACCGGTGACCCGCCGCTGGATTACGCCCGTGTGCCGCAGTATGCAGACTGTACGGCGCATATTGGCCGTAATAGTGGTCGTGACAGTTAACGGGTCGGCACTGCCGACGGTACCGCTCGTAACCGTGGTCGTATGTTTGTCTGTGGTGTTTGCTAAGTGGTGATGGCGGCTTTTAGGTGAAATGGAGCACACACATGAAACTGCACAAGGAATAATTCGTAATGACAGCTTCACTACTAGAGGTGTCAATTTCAGAAATTTCTTGTCCGATGTCCGTCCAATGTCCAAAATCCTAGCTCACTTTTGTCCGAAAAATGTCCAAAGCATGGATTTGTCCGAAAAATGTCCGAAAGCTGGATATGGAAAGAGAGGATGGTAGAATTGATCTATATTAAGTACATGTTTGTATGTACCACATGATAACTAGAATAACAGATATCCGCCACCTGGTTTTGAGTGCAAAATATTGCAAACTAAAAATGTTGAAGCAATATCATATGCAATGGGGAATGGGCATTTGGGCAATAGGCCTAATCTGATATACAACACAAACAGCATATTGAGACAAGCCTATTCTGCTTCAAAATGTGCTACAGCCTACAACTGAAGCTGAGTAAGCAAGAATAATGCAAAACATTGCATTATCATTATCCCTCAAATTTGCGTTCTCAAAAAGGTATTGACTTCTTGCCACACCCCTTTGACACTAAGCCACCTGATGATGAATAATACAGCAATAATGCAAGAAGCTAGTAACTTACAATAATGATGCATATCTTCATCTTATATCACACTGGCTGAGATGTAAAGTTTGAGCTTCTTGCAAAAGCAAAATTGAAATAGTTAATGTGAGAAGAACATGTGAGATAGGTACATCTGGAAGAAACGTGCTTTTCACTGAGCCACACATCTCTAAATCCAAAAGAATAAGCGATCACAAAAAATAAAATTGCTTTTATGATTTAACACAAATTCACTAAAATTCACAAGCGAAAAGAAGTTGTAATCATTCTTGGTAGAATGAAAACACATTTCATGCTACCATTCTCGGTAGCATGGAACGTGGTATCCGGCCTTGAGTCGATGATGTGAAAGTAAATCAATAATATGACGTCATTATCATTTCATTTGTCCTATTGAAGTGCATTTACCATTTGTTGTTTTATTAAAATTTAATATGTATTGCAAAGTAATATAATTTTTCGAAAATTATTCAATTGTGAAGCGAAATGACTGTATTTATTGTTTGAGACGTCATTTTTTTTTTTGTCTCCTCTGATTCTCATCGGGGGGCCATCTTTCCTTAAGTGACATTTATGACGCTTTCGCCGCATTTCATCATCTTTTGGTAATCTGTTTATTGAAAGGCTGTCTGCATATTATGTAGCATTTTATTCGATATTTCGGCACGGAGTTTTTTTGGGGGGAAGAGGTAGAAGGGGATGACTTTATGATAGGAGGTTCTAGGTAAGACTCTTGTGCTACTTAGCACACCTTGATATTTGCAATTTTCTTCAGTCTCTTTTATGTTAACTTTCAAGTGAGGCAAATCTATTTTTGGATTCCCTACTTTACTGCTTTGGTGTCTAGTGCTTCCCACACGTCTATGATTGTACATCATAGGTATTCATAACTGTGTTATCTCATGATGGGCTTGCTGACAATAATGTCATCTATTGGCAATTGCCATTTGTAAACACATTTTCAAATTTAGAGTTAAAAGTTGGCACAGTACCTATAGGTAGGTATGTACCTTATTTGACTCAGAGCTACCCGCTACATGCAATCACGTTAATGTTCATCTTGCACTATAATTATGAATGATGTATAAAACACCTATCCCCTGCCAATTTTGATGACATGTTTTGCAATTTGCATATTGATGATGGAAATAAGTTTGAACTTAAACTTTTTTTTAAGAAATTTGTAAATTTCAACTAGTTTTCCGAATATGTCCAATGTGTTTGTCACTGGTCCGTCCGATTTCCGAATCGGAATTCGGAAATTTTCGGAATTCCAAAATTTTCGGTTCCGATTGACACCTCTATTCACTACCTAATCGGAATCTATGGAAAATGGCTGCAATAATTTGTAATTACATCAAATATTCTAAAGCGCTGGTGTGGTTTCTTCACGACCATGAGCGTGACGACTGCAAGCGGAACCCCATATTCGCGAGGCTTCAGGAAATGTAACCCGTCTAAGATCATTAACTTCAAAAATGAAATGAGCATTGAGCGACAGTGTCCGTGTCTTGGCTCAGCTTCTCGTTGCAGCCGGATCTACTTAGACTTTTTATAGAGCAGTGTATCGTATCTCGTTGAATGTGCGTGCAATCCGCCGGCCGGAAGTGACAGAGCAGCAACAGCTCATACAGTACCTATCCGCCTTCAGGCAATGATCAAATCGATCTTCTGGGTTGAAGATCGAGGGCAGGAGTAAGGCAAACTCCCTAAGCCACTGGGAACGAGGAGCACCCTTCAAGAGTGTCAGCGCTGCGCTAAACACACTCCGTGATCATCTTCCAGCTCACAGAAAACAGAAAAATACCTACATCCGCTGGGCTGGCTCCTTCTGACAGCCTAAGGAAAACGCAGATTGTATGAAGACTCTCTTCAGCCACGTGTGGATGGAAATGGAGTATTTAATCACATCCCGTGCCACCGTATAAGTGCACCAGTTCTGCCACGGATATCGGCCCCGGCAAGAGAAACAGATTGGATTAACTCGAGAGTGGATACGCTTCGTTTCCGATATGCTCACTTAACCTGGCTTACAGGCGCTCGGGGAGTTAATCCCGCTGAATGAGACCATTCAGACTTCCTGGCGACGTACCGCTAACCAGGTCGATAGCCGCAGGGTACGTCTGCTGGCATTCGACGCCGTGCCGAGTACGGCTCGGAAACAACAACGTCATAGCCGGCTCTACTGCCATCTCGATGCACTAGTTCTACTGGATTATCTTTGTGTCATCGGATGACGGTGTTTGTCATGGTCTGCTTCCTCGTCGCACGCCATGTGCCACTTGCTTTCCCCTTCCCTCCCTTCCCCTTCGCCCTCCCCGGAACCGCAGATCCAGACAATCCGACCACACGGAAACACGTGGTCCATAAAGGCTGCCCACCCGCCGCCATCGCCGCCGCATACCCGATGACGCAACCGGCCGCCACGCGCTTCCCGCCGGCTGATGCAAGTCGGCGTCAGCGGCCCTGATAGGCGCGGAAAGAGCCACGCACCGGCAGCTGAGCAGTGGCGTCCGTCAGCTGGGCGGTCGAACCCGGCAGCTGCCGGCCCGGTGCAATGGGAACGTTTGGGAGGGGTAGCAGGCTATGGGGAAATTGGGGATGGCTGTAGAGGGACATGAATCCAGCGCCGAGAGGTAACGACAGGACATTGGGTAGTGGAAGCTGGACAGGTGGACAGGTAAAAATGAAAATATCACTATCATATCGCATGCTGGCTTTCAATCATTATGCCAAATGGAGAAAATAAACTGGAATGACAAATAACGAATACAACCTTGCTTTAACAGAGCCGATCCAACAATCGAATTCACTACCTGCGGCTGCAGTTTTGCCGCGCTCCACATGAAGAAAACGTGACCACGGCCCGCTGTAAGTAGCTGACATAATTCTGTCAATCAGTGGCTGACCTGTCTGTTGGCACGTCACGGATGACCAGACTGACGTCACGTCGCTCTACGTTACGCTCCGTCACGTCACATATTCTCTGCTTCGCCCGAGGCGAATCGGCGCGGCGGTCACAAACCGACGCCTCAGAGAACCAAATATAATCGCCTTCGCCGTCTGCTGACCTCCATGTGACATGCAGATCTGCCGGCTGTCATCCCAAGATGACAGATAGCGGCGCAGGGCGCCACTATTCGCCACAACAGCGCCAAAACACGCCGTCGTACGCCACTCGGCGTCACTGCAGGCCGTACTCAGAAAGAGACGAATGCGCCACTAATCGTCGGAACAATCCGAGACGAATGCTGGAGCGACGAATTCGTCATGATGTCCGGATGTAAATGACTGCTCTAAGTGTGACTAGAATAAATGCTGCATACTGACGGCATGCCATGATCGCATTACGAATGACGCATGTACAATAAATTTACCGCGCTCAAAACTCAACGGTGTGATGAGTTTTGCCTGCCCTGCTACTTGCATCTTGCACCTTAGGTCATGAGTAGTCAGTGGATAATAACATACGGGTAGACATGCTATTATTGTAGGCTTATGTCAAATAAACGAAATGGCATAAGCTCGAGTCGATAACAAACGATGAGCGTGATAAAATATAGGAAGACAGGAGCTTTGAGCGCCGCCAAAAGCCCAACCTGACAGTTCAAACTGCGGTTGACAAACGATTAATTATCTTACAACGCTGGTTTCCGGCGGCCGTCACAGGAATTTGGAAACGTCTGATTCGATCACAGGCTAACGGTGCAACTGCCGACAGCGGAACGTTGCAGCAATGAAGATAACGAGGCACAACGCCGTGCGGAACAAAGGATCCACGCTGGGCGGAAATTAAAGCAGCAGCCAGGTGCCGCCGGTCAGCGTAACAAAACGCTCGCATACAACAGCACATAAAAAACATGGAGGGCTGTGGTCAGAAGCCGATGTCCCATAATTCAGCGAGCAAATGATGCCAGCAAACGAGCTGAATTCAGCGGAACTTTGATTCAGAATAAATTAAATAATGATGGCAGCAATGCTTAACTTTTGTTTGCAAACATGCTGCACTGTTTCTTGTATTCACGAAATAATTGTAGGTATATTCCGAAAGAAATAAATTGAAATGCGGGTATCAATTATACATATCCGTGGATCGATTGCACATAAGCCAGCATATTGTTACCGCAGTCTTCGTTCAGCTGAGCAGTTTCTACAGCTGGCACGAAACACTTGGCAAGCAATGTAGCGAGCTCTTAGGAACGGCATGGCTCTCATGACTCCTCAGGTGAAACTCGTCCATCACATCCACCGTCCCCCGTCCACTTCCTCCGATGTTATTCGGAAACGTTCCTTGATCAGTTCGGTACAGAAAAGTACTTAACCGCTTGGCTCTTCAGCATTTAGAGATGCGGCAGCCCAGCTCTCACGGCCTGGGTTAGGATTTTTCAGACGTTATTACTCAATGCCGATTGCCGCTCCCACTCACACAACTGCCCGACTCACACAACATTTGTCAAGCCTTTCCGCACATCTGGCGCATCACGAGACGACCTCAGCATACAGTGCGGAGACGTTTCAAACAATATCACAAACTGACTACGACAGAGCTATGATCTGCCTTTGCCCCAATCGCTGTGTCGAGCCAGGTCGATTGAATGCCGGTCACGACAGGCCGGCGGTGAATCATTGGGGAGTCCAACGGTGACCCCTCTCCGATGGCTGCCGGGCGTGACATGAGAGGAAGGCAGGGAGTGGTGGCTGGGGGAGAGGGGAGGGAGAGAGAGGGGGAGGGGGAGGGGAGAGACCACGAGCACCTCTGCGCGGCCGGATACGGCGCGAATTTTCAGAGTGAGACGCGAGTCCACATCAGTCGGCTGACTGGAAGCAGCGGATGTTGTTGCTGTCACAAAGCTTTCTATGATCCGTGGTTGCTGGGGATCGGTTGCATTGATGTTCCGTTATTACTCGGTTGTATTGTATTGATCGGTTGTATTGATGTTTATGAGCCCGCTGCTCAATGTCTTAACCCGCGCCCTGGTGGGGTCTGTTTATAACGCGACCTGGTGGGGGGGGGGGGCTATTTTTTGCCCCCCTCGTATCTCCGAAACTACTGGACGGATCCGCAAAATTCAAACGGCGTTCGAAAGGCCTGTCAAATTTGTCGCAAGAAACCAAATTTCATTGACCTCGGGGTCACCGATGACGTCACAGGTCAGGTCAAAGATGAAATGTTTCTCCGTTCACGGGTGTTCTAGGGAATGCGCTATAACACCGAGGAAAACGCATTTTGTCGAGAATCAGCGGTAGGGCGTCAGTTGCCTAGTAGATATGTTGCTATTAGAGGTCACTGGCAATACCAGGTCAGGTCACAGGTCAGGTCACCAAGGGTCACAGGTCAGGTCACATGAGCCCAACTTTACTAAGGTTGTGTGATACATGTTTTATGGCCAATTTTTCATTTCCAACTCAATGGTGTTGGTTATAAGACTATCAAGTACGGCTTAGGTCACTTTCTGGTGAAGTTCAGGTCAAGGTCAGGTCAAGGTCAGGCCAAAAAAGGTCAAATTTTAAAGTTGATAGTTTTGCATAAAATGGGTATTGATTCGATGCAGCTCGTCACGGGGAGTCTAATGGTGGTCTTTGTTTTGCGCTACGGGGTCTAGAATTGCTAAAAATTGAGTTTGAAAATTTGACGTCACCAATTTTGATCAGTTTTTTCGCTATAACTTCGCCAAAAAAAAGAGGTATCAATCTCAAATTTGGTATGTGGATGGAAGGCGGTAAGGACTATCATATATATTCCGGTTTTTACGAAATTCAAAAAACTTTTTGGATTTTTCGATTATTATATCCGAAAAATCTATTTTTTGATTTTTGGGGGTCAAAATCCAAAACTTTCAAAAATCCGAGATAGCAGTTTTGTAGCCCTGTTCAATCTACAGCTTTTATGTCTTTATCATTTTTCTGTATTTGCAAAGCTATAGGCCTGACAGCTCTTCCCGCGAAACCTTTTTTTGGGTCGAAAACGGCAGAACATGACGTCACTCTGACGTCATTTCCGGCCAACCTATCACAGTCTTTGGAAAAAATTTTTGGTCACAATGTGTAAAATTGATGTCCGGGAGGGTACTGAAAGTTTGGTGACGATCGGCGCAGCGGTTCTGGAGATATATCGAAAAGTCTGGAGGGGGGGGGGGCAAAAAATAGCCCCCCCCCCACACCAGGTCGCGGGTTGAGTATTCCTGGAAATGTCGCAGTTCTTTGTTGCAAAAAGCATGCATGCAATAAGAAACATCCCCTCGCAAGGAAACGGTGCTAGTCCTCCTCTGCCTTCATCCAGAATTGGAGGATCAAAAGCATGCGATAGCATGCTTTTGCATCCGGAAATTCCCATTGGTGGGTCGCTGAAAAAAAGTTCGGCTGAACCTGTTTGTCAGTGAGTGAGTATGTGAGTGAGTTTGTCCAAGCTTTTTTGGACCTGGAGTCAAAATGGGTGGACCGATCGGGACGAAAGTGGGATCGTTTGATTCGTCTCCGGCGAGGTAAACTTTTGGTGCTGGCCTCGGTTCGCTCGGTGCTTCGTGGCACATGCTATTCCGCTTCAAAGTTTCGGTGACACGAAATTTTTTGTCAAGGCTACAGGTCAGCCCGAGGTCACGGGCAAAGCCATACTGGCGGGACACATCGGTAACACCTTGAACCAGTTTCCAGGGGGGTCACCGTCTGCGAGGGGTGCAGGCTGCACGTGCTGGGGTCGGAAAACCGTTTTGACGTGAGGTCCTCTGGCTCAAAGAAATTTTAAGCTATCAACCTCAAAATCGGTTCAATGGTAGTCCCAGGCAAGGCCTCCAAAATAATGCACATTTCATTGGGCTATGGATCCTCCAATTCTGGCCCAAGGCAACGCACGAGCGCTGCCGGCATCTAGTAATTATTCAGATAACGACTCGGATGACAAACTGTCGTTTAGTTCTGATACTTGCATTGCATGCGAGGGTCGCTACTGCTTATGTCAAATGTCCCCCTGACACTCAGTGAACCGAGCAGTAACCCAATTATGGTAACTATGCTTCGGAGTGACAAAAGCATTGAACTTTCCAGTAGTTGTTACTGTTAGTTCCTGGTGTCATTTCCAGCCGCACATAGCCGACAGAAACATATATTTATCTCACTATTAAAAGCAGAGTACCTATTAATACCAAAGACACGGTCAACAATGAGCTTAGCAAGAAACTTCCGAAACCAACGGCAGGTCACAAATATTTGCATGTTTTTATTCTTGGTACACAGACATTATCGCAAGCCAGGTATGTATGTCTCGTGAAATGTCAGATCAAAATGCGGATACCAAATGATTTTTCATACCTCGAAAGGGCATAACTGATTAAGCCACAACGTGATCGACTCCTAAGCCTCGAAACGAAATGGTCACGAAAAAGGAATGTGCGGCAGGCCCTAAACAAATAGGAAAAAATACACGAAACCCCGATTGGCGACTAGCCAGCTAGGCCTTACACACTGTCTGAAGAAGGCTCAGACGCTGTCAAAGACGCTGTCTGGCTGTCTGAGCTGTCTGGAGGAAGCTTACCCAAAGCTCCGACCTCTCCATCGGCTAATCGATACTTCAGTCGCCACAGGCAGAGCCACTCGGCGAAGAGCGGATAGTACAGCCGTGACAGGTGGTGGGTGCCGCCTGTGACGATCCACCATCGGGATATATAGAACTCGGCGTCTTACATTTGAAGAAGGAAGATAGTGGCAAAGTGGGATAGAAATGAGATAGAAATGACAGAAGTTGAAGCTGTTCCCTTTCAGTCAAGCCGAGAGTACTGAGGATGTCTTGGCTGGGATTTTACTCGTATGTGGTTATATAAGCAAGCATGCTTTCAGTCGACATAGTATAGTAGCTCAGACGCAATAGCTGCGCGGAGAAGCGAGTGTCTGCTCAGAAAGGCAGCAGTCTGGGGGGAGTCCCTCGGTCAACTAGGAGCGGCCTTATCACGATTACTAATAACCGAGTCACGACTGCCCACACGTCGCCGAGACGACCTGACTTACCTGCAGAGCGATAATCCTGGCCAGACTGGTGGTGTTGGCCGAACTCTTCCCATTCGGCAACTCGATCATACTGTCCGGGAAAAATTGCTGAAAAATAGAGACAGGGTTTCACCACAGAGCAAATTGAATAACTATCAGGGGAAGGGGATGAAAATGTTGACAGAAAGCTAACTGCCTCCCTTCTTCCTTTATCAACCATTCCGGTCAGGATAATACTAGCAAGGAGGCAGCTTATTTGTTTTGTCCATTGACAAAAAAGTCAAGTAAATACTGCCCGTGCAAAAAAAAAGTGCGTGTAGTTATATGTGAGGTGAGGAGTACGTAACAATTAACATAATAAAAAATGCGCGTCTTTCGATGGACTATCGAACAATGCAGTTATGTTACCTAACAACGGTAGCTGCGTGGGAGCAAATGATTATTTGAACAGGTCATTGACGATCATTTCAGAGTAATCGCCCCACAGGCGGATGCAACCTCCGTTACGCACCTATAGGGAAACCGGCTAAAACCAGAAACTGTTTATCGAACTGTGAAATATATTTGGTTTTTAAAGGCATTTCTAAGGATGCAGCTTCGGCGCGGTATTGACTTTCCCGGGCAGACCCATTTTCTCGGCTGTGTTAAGAATCGATCTAGGACAAACGTCCAGAAGTTGATCACAGGTAGTAAATAGCAAAACGACAATGCAGCGGAATAAAGATCTGAGTAGCTTATCCAGCAAACATTCAATGTTCAGACTGTTGGACAAAGGTAAATCCAGAATCGAGTCTATTACTTTTCAAATCACTCAACGTCATCATCTGGGCAGGTGGAAGCCGCCCCCCCCCTCACCCTCCTCCTCTACCTCTCGGCCCGTGCGCTCGGCACCCCTACCCTCCCCACCCCACAGGTCCACCGTGCCCGGCTGCGCGCAGTGAGTGACCTTGGCCAGTGCAGCGAGTCCGTCGCCGCCGAGGCATTTCCGACGACGCTGTCGCGGAATCCAGCGCGGCCGGCCGCCAGCGAGCCCCGCAAACACCGCGCCCCCGCCCCCGCCCCCGCCCGGGCGGGACCCGGCGGGGGCTCGCCCGCCGCGCCCCGCCAGATTGGCCGTGAAAAGGCTTGTCTGGCCGCCGGCGGCTGGCAGACCGTTGCAGTCCGGCGGCCAACACCGCTGCGGGGGCTCGGGAGGGGTACACCGCAGACTGACCCTGAACTTCACCAACGGGACATGGCGGAGCCCCGCCCTCAGCGGCTCCCGCTGAGAAGCGCCTCTCCGGCTGTTTGAGGCTTCAGGACCCTTTAACACTCAGCGCGTCGGATTGAAATTTTCGAAACGTTACGCGACATTGTCTTTAAAAAAAAAAAATTGGGGGGCACTACGTTGCTTTATGCCATCGCGAAGCAATTGGCTTACTCCGAACAACGCCAAATCGAAATAGCTTCCCCAAAATAACTTCCCCACCTGTGAGGGTTAAAACGAATTTCGTTGCCGCCACTATTGCTCATCCCAAGGCGTGAGCCAGCCTTCGTATACGCTGCAGACACGGGGTCGTGGGGGAAGTGCGACGGACAGACCGGGTGGACTGCACTCCTCCCACACATGAACGGTGGCGCTGAGCCCATCGGCCGAGTATGAGTATTGAGCAGAGCGGGCTTCAACACAGTGAAGCGGAAAACATTGGACGGGGACGTAGAACCGATGATAAAATGTCGGTGGAATTTTCCGAATGAGATTGATCGGCGGTGGTTATTCAGTGGCATCGCTCTGATCATACGTAGTTTGTGGGAGAGGAATGCTGTGCATAGCGCATGTGAATACCGCCGTGAGGTAGCTCAGCTTCCTGATAAGCTGATGGATTAACTCAAAGACACATCAGATGATCATTGACGAGATGGGTTCTTTCGAAATAAGGAAGAGGCTTCGAAGGAATGCACTGCGCAGTTATAGCTGGCTGATACTTCAAAAACGGTACGATTTGATGACACAAATAAAGACAAACTTGTACATCAACATGACATCAAAACAATTTAAACAAACGCGCTTATTTTCTCAATTCCATTTCCGACACAGCAGATGGACCCAGCCAACTATAATGGCGGTAGTCGGGCGGCAATCGGTCGCACATTAGAACAGATCTCGACAATACGGAAACGTCAGGCGGCGGGTCAGACGGTCGATCTACTGATTCTAGACGATAAGACAGACGGTCGGTCAGAGGATAGGTCAGGCAGCGGATCAGACGGTAAGTCAAACGGCAGGTCAGACGATAGGTCAGACGGTCGGCCTGAGACGGCAGGTCAGACAGTCGGTCAGACGGCGGGTCAGACGGCAGTCAATGGGTCAGACAGTCGGTCAGATGGCGGTGTCTGATCTCTAGCCGGGTCACTCAGTCGGCCAGGACGGGTCACGGGAGTTGCACAGAGCAGCTGCTTCAGGCGTTCTCTGGCAGCCCACCCAATATGGCAGGCTATTGATAGAAACATACCGGCAACTATTGCGCAGAACCAGGCGCTGACAAGCTGTGACATTTTCAGGTTCAAGGGTCAAACTAACGATGCTCGAAAGTCGAAAGCTTGAATGCAAGCATTTCAGGGAATCTTTTGTCTGGATATACCTAAGCGTGATACAAATGCCCAGCAAAACTTTTCGTGGTGATTAAGCAAAAAACATTGAAACAAACAAACTGCTAGTGGAAAGCGCGGGTCCTTCGTGAACCCGAATTTCTCCTTTTACCGAGCTGGTGCCTGGCACTCGTAAATATCTAGCAATTTTCTACACATTAACCTCTAGGGGTTCTAACCCAAGTGTCAACTGATAGCCGGCGCATACTGAAAATCATAATTTGTAGTCTGACACATTGTCAATTTGAATGCAAATTGTGGTCATTTTCAAAATGTACAGCGTCATTTTCTGTGAACATACCACAAACGTATGCTATGCTGATGAGTGGTGACTAATGCTCTCGACCATTCTCTCTTTGACGTCGGCCCGACGTGCGTCATCCTGGACTCTCTACAAGGCCCCTCCCGCCTGTGCAACCCCCCCCCCCCCCCCGTCTGGCCAGACCGCGCAACAATTTCCGGCGGCGGACATATCAGTCTCCCCTCCCCCACCCCACCCCACCCCACCCTACCCTACCTGGGCGGCCCACGAGGCGGGGTGTCCTGCCAAGCCGACCCCCTCCCCCCCCCCCGGGGGGAAGACGCCAATGCATTCATTTTTACCACCCACCACTTGGTAGAGGGGTGGGGAAGATGGGGAAGGTTCTCAGCTGATCACTCTCAAATTTCAGTGATTACGCAGCACCAAGTACCTAAAGGATGCAAAAAGGACAGAAATATAGCTGGCGAAACAGGACATGAAAAAGGGCGTGTGCCACGCATGTGCCATAAATCATATCACAAGACTCACGGAGACCACAAATAATTTCTGGCGCCACTCCTATGTAGATAATATATCCAATTGAGCCACCCCATCCTTCAACGTCGCCTCGCTCCTCGCGACCCTGTCTGGGAGACAGACGACAGATCTATCTGACGCCCGCTGCGCCTTGTCATGACGTCATAATTTCGGGCGCCCACCGGCAGTTGACACGCCCCAGACAGGGGTGGGGAGGAGGACGGGGTAGGGGGCAGCCGTCCGCGCCCGCCGAGCTGTCGGGACACCTCCCGTCCGAGCGGTGGTGACAGTCACCCTGACAGCCGGGAGCGGGTACAACGGTTCACTTTTATCGCCGCCTCCACTACCGGCGCCGCTCGCGCACTGCAACGTGATTATTTTCAGAGTCGGTCTGGCTTCATCGACGGCCGACCTCCACGCTGTGCCCGGGGGCCGGTCAGGGCAGGCTATCTCCCTCCCCCCCTCTCCCCCCTGGAGATATTCTCACCCACCGCCTCCTGACGCCCTTATTATCCCCGTGACGTCAGTCGCCGCCCACCGGTTCCGGCGCGGCAAATTCTCTTCAGGTCGGACAGCTGTAGGCGGTAGCCCTGGCCCGCACGCCCGGCCCACACCCACGCACTGGCTCGCAGCCGGGCGACCCCTCCCCCTCCCTCTCCCACCTCCCCCCACACATTGTTCGACATCCCCCGGCAGATGCCGGGCATACTTTGCATTGACGCATGCATACTGATGTATCTGGGAAACTGATGCAGATGTCATCGGGGATACAACGTAGTACATGGATCCTATTAGCATTTTATTTGTAGACAATTAAATAAATGGCGTCTTCCAGAGCACGTCCAGCATCAAAAGTTTTGCTGAAACCGCAAATGTCTGCTATCTATTTTAGATGATTAGCATTGCTCAAAACTTAAAGTCCTCATGAGTAATGTCAATGATCGTTTGGTAAAAACGGAAAGCTACCAGAAATGCACGAATTATTTGTGAACGCTTCCCGATTATTTGCAATGGAATACCTATGCAGTCTGCATCTAATAAGAAATCGGCAGCGGAAGCAATGCCGATTGAGAGAAAAAAAAAACAGCACGCGATAGGTCTGCTAATTCCTTCACAATAATGTGGAGCGCGTCCCAGGTTCCCATGTCCCATGTGTCCCACGTGAACGTGGACCATGATATTCAGGCCCGGGCACCTAGCATTCAAGGCAATGGGTTCAAATCAGGATAATTAGTGAAGGCATCCGAGCGATGATTTAGTGCAGACATCTCCTAGATGACTCGGGGATGCTCATCAAAAATCCCATCACTAAAATGCCACTGTAGAAGTGGGCATTGCCATTTGCCTATCTACCTATATGCTGCCCCGTGTGCAAGCTGAGGAGCACGTCTGTCTAATGTCACTCACTGAGTCCGCCGAAATGAAAAGCGGAGTAACTAGAGTTAGACTGAGGGACATCAT
The DNA here is from genome assembly GCF_019059575.1 of Amphibalanus amphitrite. Taxonomy (NCBI): domain Eukaryota; kingdom Metazoa; phylum Arthropoda; class Thecostraca; order Balanomorpha; family Balanidae; genus Amphibalanus; species Amphibalanus amphitrite. The sequence goes on along the minus strand of NW_024881954.1, from coordinate 249,679 downwards.
TTCAGCCTAATGGAACCATTGTGCCGCACATCGACCTTCTCTCACCGATCCGCATTGCATCAGGACGCTTCGACTCCCTGTATCGATCGTTCCAGCGACTAAACAAATATTTCAGAAAAAAAAAAACTGTCTGAGACGAGGAAACTAAGCAGAAAGGCCTCCGCCGGCTCGGAAACCTTTCAAGACGACGGCATCAGTATATGTCTGGGGCGAATGACGATGACGTTGAGATCGACAGAAACGTATCAACAAACTGTTCGGGGTAAGGCCGCCATTAGCTGCCTTCCTGAACGGCCCAACTGGACTACCCCGGAGGATAGCATTCAGCTTTAGTACAAAGGGCGCCATAATTTCCACTGAGCTCAACTGCAGAGTCGGCCGAACGCAGTGGAAATGCAATTTATGATGCAGGTGTTAGCAAATAATTTAATATTCCAAAAAAAATTCGGTCCTGTGACTCAATTTGGGCCCCACGGATACGAAAACACAGAGTTAAGACTCATCAGCTGGAGACTACGCCATAGTTGGCCAGTTGGCACTCATCAAAGACAGGTCATGGGCTTTTCTCGACGGTCTGGCATCGCTGCGACAGGAGATCAGAGGCCCTCCTGGAACAGTCACGCGCCTGACAGGACACGTCGCCACACCTCGAGTTATTTCGGTGATATAAATTCATTCATTCGTTCTTTCATTCATTCATTCATTTGTGCATTCTTTATGTGAATCGCTTTATCTTAATGAACCACCTAATTTACCAATAAAACTGTCTAAAAACTGGCAGCAGAAGCCAGTGGTCAGGCAAAACGATCATTAACAGTTATAAAAACAGACACTGACTCCTAATGCCGGAAACACTCGCCGGAAGTGTCTGGTTCCGGTGTGGTGACCCCGACCTCGAGGGTGGATCAGCTGGCCACATTTCTGTCTCACACGACGGCCGGGTTCTCCGAAAGGGGCGAGCCCCAAGGACGCACGTTCACCATAGCAGAGGAAAAGCTGAGTTTGTGGAACGCAGTAACAGTTAACTATGCTGAAAACATGAGTCAGATAACGGTAGATACATGAAGCCGCTACCGTGAAGAGAAACGAAGCTGTTCGAGAAACCGCTTTACGCTTGTGCGAGCTACACTATGCATGAGCTACAGCTATAAGTTGCAAACTACAATATCCTCGTTGAGATAATTAAACATCTCAGCTTTTTTTAAATATCACAGCTCTTTATGTATGTTACTTATTCGGAATCTAATTAGCACCGTACGCCACCATTCGTATCGTCCACGGATAGACGGCGGCGGCCTGAGCCGTGCCCCGACGTCAGCAAAAGGTCACAAATCGACTGGGCGCGCCTCGTCCGAGCCTGGACATTCCAGCAGCGGAGCTGGCAGCGTGTTTGCACTATGCACAGTGCAGACCTCGGTGCATCACCCCCTCACCCCCCCCCCTCTGCGGTTGCAACCAGTCGGTGCGAACCTGACCTGTCCCACGACTGGATGGGGGAGGAAGGGGGGGGGGGGCGGGCCCGCCACCCGATAGGTCGATGGCTGCTTACACTTAGGACCGGCGTCCACCTGAGTGCAGGCAATCGCCAGGGTAAGCTCTAGGGCGCCAGAAACGCATAGCTTCGTTCAATCTCGTCACGGTAATTGATCGAATATCTGTCCCAGCTGTCAAACGATCACTTGCACCACTTGCGGTCATTGCGACACCCCCGGCAGCAATATTGCAACAGCACACAAATGTTGCATCCGTGCACGAAAACCACCGAAAGTCAGACGGTCGACCATTCGTAACAAATTTTGTCGTAATAGCACAACCCATTATGACATCGTAGGTTTTCTTTTTGTTATTAACAACCAGAGGCGAAAAGGCTTTACGGCCTGTCGGGCTGTCGGTCATTCACCGTAGGTAGTTGCAAGCCGCTACCTGTCTCGTAAAACTAGCCCATGGACCCCCAACGAGTTGATCTTCATCCTAACGAGCTGGCAGACTGGCCAGGGAAGGTCGCCCTGACCATTTTTGTGCTGGCACCTGCTGATCTTACCGCTATCGTGGCAATAAAGAGTCCCATGGGGGCCCGACCCACCTCAAGATAAATTTTGCTACACAACGGCGAAGTTGTCGTAATATTTCCACAGGCATCTTTCTGCGCATGGCAAAAGGGTGACTGACGCCTTATCTAAATGAGTTAAAATATTCCCCTCCCCGAAAAAACATGTAGGGATAGGACCGTTTACAGGATCGTAAAATGTCGCAAATAATCGTAATAAAAGGATAACGCATAGAGGTGGCAAAATGTGGACCCGAGGACCCGGTCCAAAGAACCAGTCTGGACCTACATGGGTCCAGACCGGTTCCTGGAAATTTTCTGACGGGTCCAACCGGGTCCTACCATAAACTATACATCTTGCACACTACACATTATTGCAAAATATGAAGTGAATTAAGTGAATGTGTTTTTGCACACAGTAGCTCATGAGTATTCCCAATTGGAAATACGCTGTTTTACATGATGCAACTAATGATGACTACAAGTACTTTGTATTAATTGACTTTTGGGGAACGGGTCCAACTGGTTCCGATTCCAACTAAGACCGGGTCCGACTGGTTCCAGAAATGTCCAGCCGGGTCTGGTTCGAGTCTGGTTCCCAAAATTTTCATCTTTTGCCACCTCTAATAACGCAGCTAGCAGCAGCAAGTCATTGATGCACGGATCATCCGAATTCCGAGGTCATTCTGCATCCGCAGGCAATCTGTGGGCATCAGACTCTCATAATTCCCAACGCGAGTTGCGGCGGCCCCGGCGGGTGGCCTCTCTCGAGCACCCCCGGGGCAGGGGAGGGGGCGCGGGGCGTCAGACAGAATTTCGGCGTCACCGTCTGGGGCAGTCAGACAGCCGTCGGCGGCGACGGCGACGGGCCGGTGACCGCGTGAGCGTCGCCTTCCGGTGGCGAACGGCCAACTGCGCACCGACTGAACGGGACAGAGATCAGGGAGCGACCGCTCGGGCGTACCGTCGCCACCGTCACTGCGCGCCAGACTCGGACTTCCAGGCAGTCACCGCAAACTAGACTTTGACTCGAGTACCGTCGTTATTGACCTTAGACTCAGACTCTTAGACAGTCACCACACACCAGACACAAACTCGCATACCGTCGTTATTGACCTAAGACTCCAGACTCCTAGACAGTCACCGCAAACCAGGCTCGGACACGTCTACCGTCGTTATTGGCCTCAAGACTCAGACTCGCGCCTCGCCGCCGCAACCCTCACTGACCAGTCTGTGCAGGCACCTCGTGTAACACACCAAACTGCACGTGTGGCTGTCACTTGGCCGGGCCGAGCAAAGGTGCTGAACAAGCACCCCAGACGCACGCGCGTCTAGTCTGAGCCGCTCGGCTTGCGTCATCCGTGTTTCAGTTCTTCAATTCTGGCTGACGCAATGGCAACGCGGGGATGAAGTTAACACGAGGGTTCCTGATCAGCTTTCACGGAACCTTCACGATCTCGCTTTGATCATAAGGTGCGCAATTTATAACGCCGACGATGACAGCTTTATGAAAAAGGAATGAAACATTTCTTTTCAATTATAAGTCTACAAAGCGTCGTCGAGTTTCTACCTTTGAAGGTTTAATATGATAAAGGGACGTCCAATTACGTTCGAGAACATAGTGCAACCGCCCGTGTCGCGCCGACGTCGCTTGTGCCCCCACTGCACCAGAACTGCCATTTGAAATGCATCATCCGGTCAATCTAGTCCCAAGCACGATGCATTGCGACACACGGGACTACAAAATCAGACCGCAGACGATACTGGTTTCAAATCGAGCCAGACGATACGGGTATAAATTCAGATCACAGACCCATCCACTGTCTGGTCACAGTCTACGACGTGGCATTGACCGGCGATGCCAGGGTTACGGATAGCATTCGCAACACAGATGTCTCGGAACAGACAATAGGCCTGCAAAGCTGCTCTTTGTGATGAGATTATTAGTTTCGTTCATTGCTTTGTAATTACGTTATAAGGACGGGGTGCTAGCTTGGAGTATGGACACTGCAGTGACTGGTTATTGGGCTGCTGAGCCATGCTCCTACCAATATTTCCATTTTTGCAGTGGATGGCGTACGCAGTATGCTGCCTACCGTGTGTATTATTTATAGCGGGGAAGCCCTGTCACAGTGCCTTCAGCCGCCACCACCTATCGATTATTCAGAGTCTTATGGAGGCCGTCGCCAGCGACTTACGAGCGTCGCAAATGTCTTTCGTCGCGACACACAATCCTCTTGAGGGCGGGGTAGGTCATGAAAGGACCCGTGGCCATTGTGGACACACTTCAGCGTGTCAACTAGCAGTTAACACCAGTCAACTTTCGAATTTGTATGCCTGAGCAGACTTGTTCGTCCACGCTCAACCGCCAACTTTCCATCCCCGTCCCTGCATGGCGAATCGTCCAGCCTTCCCCAAGGCATGTCGCTGGGACCACAGCACATTTCCTGCAGCGGTTCACTCACGAATATTGGACCTGAACAGTGAACAGCGGGTTCGATGCTGTGCTCCGCTGGAAATCGAGCTCAGTCTGCACCCAGGGACCCTCTGCGCCCCGGGGCCGGGCCAGGGTCGGGCCGCGCAGGGCCGCAGCTCCAGCCGGGCCGGGCGCCTGCCAACGACCGGGCGATGGGCACGAACACATTTCGGCAGCTCCGATGGCCCAATCCGACCCGGCCAGACGGCCACGGCGACCCCGGGCCTTTCGGTGACGTCACCGTGACGTCATAGTCGGCCACCATGACCTAGGGTTATGTGGCGGCATGGCGGTTAGACGACCGTCGGAGAGCCGAGAGACTGGACGTGAGAATCGAGAAATGGAAGAAGCGCAGGATATGTGGAGCGAAATCAGAGTAAGGATAGTCCAACTGTACCGAATAGAAAATCGCTCAACTAGAGCATGGCTTATCCCTGGAAGAGGATGATATTTTTTATTTCTGAAACTATCAGGAATCACCACCGGCAAGGTGTTGCGAAAAGCAGAACTTGTTCTTCCCGTCCAATTGCATTTCATGTAAGCAAGCACCTACGGCATGTACAGATGAATTATTTCGGTACAAATCATTCATCGCTGATGTTGCATGTCATAAAAAACATGGTGCTTAAAAGATGGCATAGAGATAGTAAGTTTTTCAGGGCTCAAGTCAATAATACCAAGCTCTCCCATTGGAAACGCTCTGTTACACAGATCCTTCACATGTCGTGCCTATGGGTCGGATGGATTGTTATGACGATGAAAGTTGACTTACCTGGGGATTGTGGAAGAACTCGTACTTGCCAAAGTCCTTCTTGAAGTAGAAGGACGAATTGCTGTGCGCAGTCTTCATGATGCGGTAAGTGTTCAACACATCCTCGTGATCCTCCACAGTCCTCTCTGGGGAAAGGGAGGACAGCAATCACTAGAACCGTACTGTTTCATACGGCGAGACTGGTTACAAACGTCATAACATTAAGTGCTGGATCAAAGGGCGCTTTCAACAACGGACGAAAAGTATATGCTACGCGAAATGTATGAAGGAACTTATCTCATTTCTTTTAAAATTCAAACCGTTAGTCCCTGTCGTTATCTGTTAATCTTACAAAGGCCCCGCTTAGGCTTTTATACGCTGATCAAGGGTAGCCTCCGACCAATTTAGTAAATGCATATGCGTGGAAAATCTGACTTAATAACTAGGTAGTTATGTCTAATGTTGAGCTGTTGAGCAAATGAGTTTTGAATTGGGGATTTGAAGCGGGCAACTACTGCATAAGGTTTTGGTTCAAGAAGAAAAGGTCAAATCAATTAACAAGGTACGAATAAACCATACATGTTCATTGTTCAGGGAGCAAGCCTGTAAAAGAAGTGAATCGTAGGGCAAAAAAAAATATCAGGGTCAACGAATTGACCAACCAGCCACATTACACTTGAACACCTGAACAGCCAGCGGGAAATAAAAAAGTTCCGTTCCAATTCAAATAGCTCGGCAGGTGGTGGTTTTGACCTGTATTAGAATCTTGTGGCCGCCGTGCCACTGCGGCGCCGCCGCCGCCCCGTCCAGGCTCGGGATGAGTTATATGGCATTGTGCGGGGCGGGGCCGGGAGGAAACGGCCGGCGGCACGCGCAGCGCAATTGTAAATTTAAGATATGGGGCATTCCACGATAGATCGTACCAGGCCCGTCACCCTCATCTCTCAGATTTGAATGAAAATTGGTACAAGGGGTAATCATAGGCTCCAAAAACACCTGCCAAAATATCAGACTTCTCAGATGAAAACTTTTTGAGTTACACTGCATAATATTTTCTTAGCTTCAGATTGTAAGGGTGAGTTTGTTGAGCTATAACTCAAAAACGAGCTAAGCAAGCAACAAACGGTAAACAGCTTTGAATTTACGATGAATCAAAGATAAATACAGTATTTTTAAAATTGGAAAGAAAAGCTTTACATATTGAAAAAAGTCGTAGTATTTTTTTAAATTGTCTATAATGGCCCTTGGGACCAAAATTTTTGCCATTTTTATTTCTTAAAAATAAACCTCAGGTCCTTTAAAATCGACATGCAAAAAATTAGAAAGGTGTTCTTTCTATAAGTTCCTCATTTAAATGTATACAAAATGTGTTTCCGGGGGGTCGGTACGACCCCAGCTCGCCGTTTCGCCTCTAATGAAGCTAGAACCTTGCGGAAAAAACGAGCATGTGCGCCGTTACAAGATGCATCGAATGATACCAAATTTTAAGGTCTCGGGTTCATTGGTGACCCCTGAGGTCATTTCAAGTGACCCAAAATTACGGGTCCGGTTTTTGATAGATAACTTCGCAACAAATGGTCGCAGAGCCGCGATTTTAGCATCTTTGTGTTTGCCTAGCTCCGGCGCGTCGAATGGTATACTGTTTGTTCTGGTGAAGTCAGCTTAAGTCGCTGACCTCGGGTAAGCACAGTGCCGTGTATTTGGCTCCGCGCCCCGACCGGGCGGCCCAGCCGGCAGCTAGCCGCCGGGCATCACGTGACCTCCCCGAGTCCGCGGCAAAGCCAACCAGCGCGGCGCTGGACAAACAGCGCCGCTACAGAGATGGTTAACAGTCGAGTCAGGCCACGAAGCTGGGTGAATGAGATCATTTTGCACATCATTCGATTCGCAAGGTCTTCCCGAGTCCATCGGTAGCCTTCCCGTCTCTCTAGCTCAATTTGATCGAGAGTTATTGACGAAAAACTCTTATGACCCTAGTGACGTACGAATGACGTCACGCAAGGTCAACAACGCAAAAGTGAGGCAAAAATGACTTCAATTGAACTTTCAGTAACCAGTGATGTCACTATGCAGCTTTACCACACAATTTGTAGGCTCTCTTCCAAAATCACAATTCGAGACCATTACGGTGACGCAAAATAAGTACATTTATAGAAAGAACACCTTCCTAATTTTTTGCATACTACTTTAAAATGATCCAAAAATGTTTTTAAGCAAATAAAAATTCAAAAAAATTTGGTCCCAAAGGCATCAAAATGCAAATGAAAGGAAACTCGAGGTGTTATATATAAAAGATAGTATATATTTCAAAATTTTAAAAATGCATATGATTCTTTGTTTCAATGCAAGTTCAATGCCGTATAGCATTTGGCATTTGGATTATCCGTCTTAGAGTTACAGCCCGCGAAACTTGGGGCTGCAACGCAAGATCCAAAACATGTTATACACTATAACTCAAAAACCACTCGTCTGATAAGCCTGAAATTGTTACAGGAGGATTCAGAGCCCCTGATTACCCCTTAGACCAATTATCGTTAAAATCCGAGAGATGAGGGTGTCAAATTGGAAAAAAGTGGTACGATCTATCGTGGAATGCCCCATATGTCATTTAAGGCACGTAGGCCGCCAAGCTGGCGCCTTCCGTCACCTCGTCGCTGCTGTGCAAGTTCGCACTCGTTTTGGGCGTGTTCTAGACGTTTCGTAACCTGTTGAATAAAAGGTGGGTCACGTACGACCCCCGGCCAGTCTGGGCCGGCGCGCGACGGAGGCAGCTGGCAATACAACGGCAATGTGGACGTAAGGAGTTTACTACAAGCTATTTCGGCCTTGGAAGACTGCCGTGATGGGGAACGAGAAGGAGACCTGTGATGGTTCGGACGCTGCGGCTGATCTCCGCTTAATCCCGGAGTTTGACGGTGTGTCGCAGCCCGTGTGCGAGTGGCTGGACAAGGTCGAACTTGTGTGTCAGCTGCGCGGCATCAAGGGACTGCACGTCGTCGTCCCGCTGAGACTCACTGGTGGTGCGTTTGCGGTATATCAACAGCTCGGAGAAGATGAGAAGAAGAAGTACGAGGACATCAAAAGGGCCCTGACATCGGCGTTTGCTTCGGATCGGTTTGAAGCCTACGACCAATTTGAACGTAGAAGGCTGCGTCCAGGTGAGACGGTGGACGTGTTCGTCTCTGAGCTGCGCCGGCTGGCTGGCTTGTTCGGAGGTATGCCGGACGACAGCCTGGCCTGTGCCTTCGTGGCCAAACTGCCAGATTCAGCACGCCGTGCGCTCCGGGCTGGATCACGGATGGAGGACATGCCGTTTAGCCAGCTAATCGGTCGCGCTCGGGCCGTGCTAGCCGACGAGGAAACAAACACCGCGGCCGCCGCCGCTGGCACAAGGACTGGAGCACTCCCGGCCACAATGAAATGCTACTCGTGCGGGCAACCGAACCATATCGCCCGCGACTGCACGGCAGGCCGCGGACAGCGGGGCCGTGGAGGCCCCCGTGGTGGACGGAGCCTCGTGAGGTGCTACAACTGCAACCGGCAGGGGCACATCGCCTCTGCGTGTCCGGAAAACGACGCGGGAGGGGAGAGATCAGCGCCAGCCTCCTCTCCTGTCGACCAGTGAACGGGGCGCTGCCAGTCGCGCAGCTGTCGGTGGACGGAGCGAGCTGCAAAGCGCTGGTTGATACAGGATGCAGCCAGTGTGTAGCTCACGTGTCAGTTTGTCGGAAGTGGAACCGACGCCCGGTGAGCGTGATGACAGTGAGTGGAGGGCGTTATTGGTGTGAGGGGTCAGGCGTGGCACGCGTGCAGCTGCGGTCCGGTGAATCAGTGTCCGTAGATGTGCTCGTCGTAGCACGTAAGCCACTGGGGTTTGAGTTCATCCTCGGGATGAATGGTATCAGAGCACTGGGTGGCGCTACAGTGAGTTCGGATGACCGAGTCAGATTCGGAGTTGAGGCAGCGGTGTCTCATAGAGCGGCGTCAGTGGCCTCACCCGGTGACCGGGTCAGCTGTGATGGTGAGAGGACTGGGGTGTCGCGTGCAGTGGCAGCGACTGCACGGGTGAGTCACGATCAGGCGAGCAGTGAGGCGGCCCCAACGTCAGGTGCAGCGGCGGCAGCTGCAGCTGCAGCAGTGAATCGAGCTGACAGCAGTAAGGGGGATCCGGTGTTGGGTGCGGCGGCGGCCGCCGCACCGGCTAATCGAGCCGACGAGAAGGACTTTGTGGTGAGCTTTGATGAGACAGAAAAGAAGTGGTCGGTGGAGTGGAAATGGTGTGGAGGAAAGGAGCCCGAGCAGCTGCACAATACAGCAGAGGAGTACGCGATTCCAACAGAAGCCCGACACGAATACGAGCGAGAACTCTCCAAGTGGGTGGCGAATCAATGGCTCGTCCCTTATGATGAGAGCGTGCACGGGAGGGTCAAAGGCACGATCCCGCTCATGGCGGTCATCCAACCGAAGAAGGACAAAGTGCGTCCCGTCATGGATTTCAGGGAGTTAAATACGCACCTGGACCCGCATACAGCTGACGCGGATGTTTGCAGTGAAAAAATCCGTGAGTGGCGTCGGTGTGGACGAAACGTGTCTCTCCTAGATCTGCGAGACGCTTACCTGCAGATCCACGTGCACGCATCGCTGTGGCCGTATCAGACTGTAGTGTTCCAGGGCAGACGGTGGTGTCTGAGCAGACTTGGCTTTGGGCTCAGTCTCGCACCGATGGTGATGAGAAAGGTGCTGGAAATGGCCCTGAAACGTGACCCGAGGGTGCACACCGCTACATCACCTTACGTGGACGACATACTCGTAAATGAAAACATCGCTACTGCATTGGAGGTGAAGGGTCATCTGGAGGCGCTCGGTCTGACCTGCAAATCCCCGGAGAAGGTGTCAGAAGGTGCTCGTGTCCTGGGCATTCGAGTCTGGGGGGAGCGGCAAGGACTGTTCTGGAAGCGGGACAACCAGGATCTACAGCCGCCGCCAAAGCTGACGAGGAGAGAGGTCTTCTCGCTGTGCGGACGTCTGACAAGTCAGGTCCCGGTGTGTGGCTGGCTGCGTGTCTCCGCATCCTACCTGAAAAGACGCGCCACTGCAGCGACAGACGGCTGGGATGACGAGATCACCGACCCAGAACTCCAGAAAATGGTCATGGAAACGCTGCAGCGCGTGAAAACGGCCGATCCCGCACGAGGTCGCTGGGATGTCACCGGCGACGAGGGAGTCGTGTGGGTGGATGCCAGCTCCCTCGCCATAGGAGCCGTGCTGGAGATGGAAGGCAGCATCGTTGAGGACGCCTGCTGGCTTCGGAAAAATCCCGAGACACACGTGAACCTTGCAGAACTGGACTCTGTTGTGCGTGGCATCAATCTGTCCCTGGCATGGAACCTGAAGAAAGTGACTGTCGTGACGGACTCGAAAACGGTCTATCACTGGCTAACAGATGCGCTCTCCGGCAGAGCTCGGATAAAGACGAAGGCGGCAAGTGAAATGCTGATTAGAAGGCGCCTGGAGACCGTGAAGAGTCTGAGAGATGAATACGGCCTCCAGCTGACCGTGAAGTGCGTTCCGTCAGTGGACAACAGAGCTGACGCACTGACGAGAGTGCCGAAGAAGTGGCTGAACCAACAAAGCGATCCTGAGGTCTCCGGCGCTGCCTTCTCGGCGCCGGATGTGGTCAGGATCCATGAAACAAGCGGACACCCAGGCATCGGGAGAACGCTGCGCCTGTGTAGGGAGCACGATCCGGCTGTGAGCAGGCACCAGGTGCGCAGTGTCGTTAGCCAGTGCGAAAGGTGCCAGTCCATCGATCCAGCGCCCCAGCGGTGGACACATGGTTCGCTGAGCGTGACCAAATGCTGGGACAGGGTCAGCATGGACGTCTGTCACGTAAACGATCAGCTGTACCTGACTCTGATTGACTGCGGTCCGTCTCGGTACGCGATCTGGCGGCGGATAAAGCGACAGGACACCGACAGCATCATCACGGCTCTGGAGTCGGTATTCCTGGAGCGCGGCGCTCCGAGGGAGCTGCTGACGGACAACTTCACCTCATTCCGCAGTGCCGCATTCCACGAGTTCGTCAGCCGGTGGGGTGTCAGCGTCCGGTACCGAGCTGCCCATGCGCCGTTCGGCAATGGTGTCTCTGAGAGAAACCATAGGTCGGTCAAAACAATCGTAGCGCGCAAAGGCTGCTCAGTGGCGGAAGCAGTATACCGGTATAATGTGATGCCGCGCAGTGATGACCTGAACTCTAGTCCTGCCAACGTACTGTTCAACTACAAACTGAGAGTGCCGGACGTGGAGAGTGAGGAAAAGTGCGAAGAGAGTGAGTGTGCTATGTTCAGTGTAGGCGATAAGGTATGGATCAGAGACCCTAGTCGCCGGTGTGATGTGCCAAGTTCCATAGGAACAGTCACCCGACAAGTGTCGGCGCAGTGTGTGGAGGTAGACAATGTCCCCCGTCACGTGAGAGATCTGAGACTGGCTTTCGTTCCCAGTCCGGAGAGTGGCCAGACTGAGCCGCCGAACAATGACAATGACGACTCTGGCCCAATTATCTTGCGAGAGTGTGCGCACGAAAGCCACGGGGAAAATGTGCCCCCTGTGACGTACGCTGAAGTTCTACGCCGCGGCATGCGGGAAAGACGCCCTGCCGTTCTGACCCAGTACGATGATTTGTAGATCAGGGGGGAGTGTATTAGAATCTTGTGGCCGCCGTGCCACTGCGGCGCCGCCGCCGCCCCGTCCAGGCTCGGGATGAGTTATATGGCATTGTGCGGGGCGGGGCCGGGAGGAAACGGCCGGCGGCACGCGCAGCGCAATTGTAAATTTAAGATATGTCATTTAAGGCACGTAGGCCGCCAAGCTGGCGCCTTCCGTCACCTCGTCGCTGCTGTGCAAGTTCGCACTCGTTTTGGGCGTGTTCTAGACGTTTCGTAACCTGTTGAATAAAAGGTGGGTCACGTACGACCCCCGGCCAGTCTGGGCCGGCGCGCGACGGAGGCAGCTGGCAATACAACGGCAATGTGGACGTAAGGAGTTTACTACATGACCTTTAAAAATGCAGCTGTGAAGTAAATAAAGACACTTGTCCCACCCCCGCATGGGGCAGCCCACGCATGTCTAGACACCATTCATGCCCGTCACCTCACGGTACACCCCACGCGGCCGTGCGACACGACAGCGATGCAACAGCACGGTGCATCGCGTCAGGTGGGGCGATGGTCGCGTGAGGTGTGAATGCACCGGCACAGTGCACGTGGAGTGACAGGCCAGCGAATGGTTTCGATACGCGAACCGTTCCAATCATAATGTGCCGATCGATACGCTGTCATATCTCAGCACCGATAATTATTTCAAGTAATGCCTATTTCCTTCCAGCCACCTCCAGACTTATCGATGCACATGGCAAAGTGCGAAGAAATTGGTATACGCACACAGTAGGTGTTGCACACCCACCGGTGCTTATATAATGTCAACCAGAACAACAAAGATGTTGCTCAACTATGACACAGCTAAGTTCCATGAGGTGCATTCGCCTCGGGAAGTATACGTAGAATGTTCCCAACTTCCATCTGCGCAGTTTTTACACAAGCGCGCAACCTCACGTCGCAAATAATTTCCAATTAGCGTAAAAGCACCGCAAACATTCTACCCCTCAGAAGTCTCAATAACAAAAGATGACATCCACTCCTGCGTCATGACATTTCATCAAAGACGACTGCCAGCATCGACAGAACGTTCTAGCGGCGGCCACGGTGACTATGCGGCGGCCAAGGTCTCTGTCGAACGATTCAGGCCCGCCGCCGCCGGCTGCGTCGCTTTCGTTGGCTAATAGGATTCCACGAAGAGCTGCGTTACCAGGCCTACTGGGAAAACAATCGGAACCGAGCCTGCTGGCTGGTTGGACCGGTCGGAAGTCCCCCTCCCCTCCCCTCCCCTCCCCCGTCCGCCTCGGAACGCAGAATGGCGTCAGGTGTGACAAGGCGAATCGACCTCGCATTGTATCGGAATCAGTTTCGGGTGCATGTCACGGTTCGGATGGTTTAAAACCTTTTTAGCATGATTATGCTCATTGCCGCATTCAGAGTCAATAAAAACCATTTGCTCGTAGCTAAAGTAAGGGGAAAAATCCAACATGAATGGTTACGATCTGGGATACTAGCCCGTCTCCCAAACCGTTCTTCGCTTGTTCGTAGATCCCAATGTCGTGGCCGAGACTGTGACGCATTTATGTTTTATCACCATCGGGTAGTTTTATATCGAAGATAGTTTGAGACCCATGAGACAGTAGGATGAGGCACTGATACTGCAACAGTCCGCCCTATTTAAAGCTCGGAGGCATTTGGAGTACGCTCATGGTTGGCTCCATGAATACAAAATACCCAGGTATCCTCGATAGGCAGGTGTGAAATAAAAGCCCATGTTCGTTGTAAATCAGGAAATAGGCTGTGATTTCTCACGGATGTTTGCCTGAAGCGATATAGATCAGAAATTAAACCAAACTAAGTCTATGATAATTGTTCTTGAGCTTCCCAGCCATTTTAGGATATCTTGTCCATGCAAAATACGCTACTCCTGCTTTAAGGTCTTCCGCAGCTTACCCAGGCTATAATTGAACACCGTTAATATTCATTCCACTACTCATGACTTAACAAATCATCATATATCTACCTAAATTAGATTGGTAACGCAGATCGGCAGTCCTCAGGTCAAGCCAAATCGGTCAAAACCGCTATTAAAGTTTTCATGAACTGGGCAGCAATGCACGCCTCCATTGCTCTGCAAAATCACGGCATAGAAATTTGAAGCCCTTGCTTTAATGCAAGGAAACGGCACAGATGTTTACGTCCTAGCCTTTATAGCGGCATCCATACAAAATGTAATGTAAGGTCACTGCCTGAACATATAAGCGAACGTCCTGGATAGCAGCAATCATTTCTACTTGGCAGTCAGCAAGAGTTTGAGTCACCCAAAGCAGTGATACAGCCGGATCCCATTAATGCGAACACCACTGTTTACATCATACCGCTACCCCACTGAAGCTCAGTTTAAGCACATGACACGTGTCATCTACCTACTGTAATACAGGGAACGGAACCGTACAAACGGTATTCACTACTCATGATACATAACTGTCCCCTGGCCTGGCCCCTGCTGGGTAGACGCAAGGCGCAGAATAATATCAGCAGACGAATTTGCAACTATGTGTGGTGTTCAATTGCTGACGTCATGTCATGCTGACATTCCCTGACATGAGCTCAATCACTGGTCACAATTTCTTTTGGTAACGGGATCAGCAAATGTGAACTGAACAGCGAAAGGTCCGACAGAATTAAGTCTGGTGTTTTAGTCGTCTGCCCGACGGCGGCCGGCGGCCTGTCGTCAGACACGGCTGGACACGTCGGGAAAGGTCACCAGGTCACACCGTCTAGACCCCCCCCCCCCACCCCCACTACCACCACCACTACCGCCGCGGGCTCATGGCTTCTATTACGCCGGCCAGACTTCCAGACAGCCCGAATGAGAGAGTGGAACAAGCGGCGCGCACTCCTCTGCCAGGGAACGCCAGACAGACAGGCGCGTGCAACGTCTTAGTAAGGGCGGCACATGGCACGTGGCAGCGTCGACAGGTCTGTGTCGACGTGTCCTGTTTCAACGTGTACCACAGACGACAGGTGAGGACGAGACTCGCCCCAAAAATATATCGTACCCCACCGCTGACCAGACGGGTTCATGGGCTACGCAGCCAAAGAAAATGCCACCAGCTGTGGTCCGTAGAAAAACTTCCCAGAAATAATTGAGGTAGGGCGACGCAGCTTTGTCGGTTAATTTTGTCCCAGACAATGCAGTACCAACAAAGTGATGGGTTTTGCGTCGTTTTTGGCACGGCAGACGCCTCCTTGCGCCAAAGGAAGCCCGTGTGGACATCCTGGCGGCAGCGAGATAGCATGGGTGTTATCACTACAAATATTAGTAGCAATTCATCCATAAAGATGTGTATGGAATTTCAACTTCTAAGCAGAAAGATGGACTAGTGAGGCTGGCGAGGTGTGTTCGCTAACTAAAGGACAATTCCTGCTCCACCGCCGCTCCATAAGAGACTTCTTACGTCATTGGATGCTACTCACCGATGGCCGGGTCCTGCCACCGCTCTGCCACTCTATTATTACGTCATTGGTCTCTACTCACCGATGGCCGGGTCCTGCCACCGCTCCACCGGTCTACCATTACGTCACTGGTCGTCACTCACCGATGGCCGGGTCCTGCCACCGCTCCACTGCTCTATTATTACGTCATTGGTCGCTACTCACCGATGGCCGGGTCCTGCCACCGCTCCACTGCTCTATTATTACGTCATTGGTCGCTACTCACCGATGGCCGGGTCCTGCCACCGCTCCACCAGCGACCAGTTGACGTCATTGGTCACGTTGTTCTTGTGCGCCAGCAGTTCGCAGAGGTCGCAGGTACGCAGCCCCTCGGCCACGATCACCGACTTCCATGTGCCGTCTTCATTGCAGACGACGAGCTCCGTCTGGGGAGAAAAGAAAGGAGTGCGAGTCAAAAAAAAAATCACGAAAAAGAAACGTTGTTCTGTTACTAAAAACGAGAAACTATGGAGTCGCATTTGTCGTCTCTTCATCTCCAATAACTCGTTTGCTGATTGGTTCACGAAGCTCACGAAATTACAGTATAGTTATTTATGTCACACAATAATGTTGTTCCACATCCCTTCAGTGCATACCATTCACAAACATGTCAGGTCAGCCACCATTCACCTATCATCATTCATCAGCGCCAAACATCACGTCACGGGCCTGAGATGACACACCAGCAGATCGAACCGGTTACAACCAGTTATCTCGGCCTGACGGGCCGGGTCGTTCGCACTCCACATGGGTGGGGCTTTTTCTCGAATTATTAACCCATCCCCCTCAGGCTACGTCACTCACATGACCTCAGGTACCATCGTGACCTCTGAACAACACCGGGTTACTTCCCATGGGCCGTCACGCAGAGCGTCACGAAACTCCCGCGCGCGTGACACACGCGTGGCACGACGTCACACGTGTCGGCGGGTCTCGTGTGGGCCATCCCGGACACACCTTAGTGGACACCCGCTGGGCCTCTCCACCCTCCCTCCCTCCCCCCCCCGCCCCCACGCGGGGGGGGGGGCGTTCCAACGCCCAGACGGTGCAAAAACGGCGGCGCGTCTGAGGCCTTGAGAGGCCAACAGACGCTTTTTGCGGCACGGAGCCGATGTTACTCTACTCTGGAGTACGCTAGATGTCCTCAGGAGGCCACGAAGACTATGTAGTGGCGGCAACCATTGCTAACTAATTGTCCTAACCATGGGTGGAGCTTTTCCAGGAAAGTTGGTGGGGCAAAAAGTCGTCAAATCTGCAATGTCTGAGTGTCAAGTTGAATAAAATGCCACAATGATAAAATTCGTATCATTTGAGATACAATATGTTGCATTACACAGACATCCCAAGGCTCTTCAATGCGAAAAAAAAGAGTTTCAAAGCAACAAAGTCCTACAAATCACCTTAAGTTGGTGGGGCAAAACGCTTATTGGTGGGCCAAAATGCAAAGTTTGTGGGGCAGCTGCCCCACAAACTGTATAGGAAGCTTCGCCCCTGGTCCTAACTCCTTTGACCAACCAATCGTTGACTCATTACTTTCAATCCATTCACCATCGCAGGAAGGTCGTCCACTGTTCTCTAGTTAGGAGGACAAAAGCATTAAAAGCGCGGTGCTATTTTTACGAATGATTTCGTCGTTACATACTCCGGGAGCTACTTCAGGTATTCCAGTGGAAGTGAGCATGGTCTTCAAAATCCACCTAACGGTATAGGATAGTGACTATTTCAGAGCAGCAGTCTTTCCACGCCGCGCCGCTCATAACAGGCTCTCATAACAGGCTCTATCGCTCTATCGCTCGGGCTGCCGTCGACTGCGCGTTTCGGCCCCTCAGCTGCGGGCGGCCGCTGGGTCCGTTCCCCCTGACCGGGCCGCGTTCGGCTGGGTCAATACTCCAAGCCGGCAAGGCCAGCGCCGCCGGGGGTGAGTGGGTCCGATAACCGCCCGCCGCCGCCCGCCGGGGAAATCTGGCCACCGCCCGCCTCAGGGGGCGGCCATTGTACTCGGTCCCCCGCCGCGGGGCAGACTGCACCCACAGGTCACCGCAGGAGGGACTACCGTACACAGATGACCGCAATGACGGACAATGCGTTCGGCCGTCATGTCATGTTAAGCACAGGACCAGCAGCCAATGTATCAAGTCGAGGAGCACCCGTTGTACTAAATCAGGGCATGTGCATTGTGCATCGTGCGTCCTTTGTACCCGACTGACCGACGGTATACGGTGACCATTGCACCCCGTGGTTGGTTCCGATTGTCAGTAGTATTCGACATCCCCTGCCCTACGTGCACCCATTGTACCCTGCACCCTCCAAAGGAGCACCCATTGTACCCTTCACCCTCCACAGGAGCACCCAATGTACCCATTGAACCCTCGCAGAAGCGCTCGTCGCCCCCGGACACGGTAGAGCGATCTGCATAGACGACAGCTGCGCGGCAGACGAAACTGCACAGTTCCGGTGCGATCGAGAGCACAAGTGGTCGACCAAATGCTGCTAGCGATGGTTGCGCCGCATGGTGCAATGGTTACGTGGCATAGGGACGCAGGAGGGACGGGACTTGCAAGATGAATTGGGGAAATACACGCACACAGTCAACACAAGAATTGCGAATGCAACACGGAACAGCATTGTCACGAACACTTAACAGTAAAACCACAAACAAATACCTAACGGAGAGCGAGTTGCTACAACTTTATCATTTTACTGATTAAAAGCAAGTTTAGGAATCAGTTATCAGCAACGCATGGTGTGGGTGCTGTGGCGCGGCGAGGTGTGGTACAGCGCGTGGCGTGGCGTGGCGTGGCGTGGCGTGGCGTGGCGTGGCGTGGCGTCGCCCAGCAGCTGCGTCCGACAAAAAGCCTCCAACGAGCTGCCCAGCCCACGGCCGGCGCACAGTTCGGTCGCGGCGGAGGCTGCCTCGCTCTCTCAGTCCACCGGTAAAAACGGCACCGGCCTTCATCGACCGTAGTCCGCTACTGTGGGCCTCTGCCGCACACGGGCAAAGTCCGCCCACAGGCAGATTCGAGCGGATTTCGCCGGGCAGGACAGGAGTTGGTCAGAGAGGGGAGTCGAGACAGGACAGTCGTTGCATGTCAGTCATTGCAGCAATCCATGTCGGCAGCGGTTGGCGGTTCGACAGTTTCAGCTCAAGCGCCGGACTGAATTAGTCGGAACTGGCTAGGACCGACGAGAAGCAGCGATCAGTAGCAGGAAGGATTGCATCGGAGCTACATCCAGCAATCAGTGCACGCAATCAGAGAACAAGGGACCTGAATCATGCATCAAAGAGCTCACAAAGAGCAAACGAGGCCCAAGAGGACATGCACCCCATGTCTGAGAACTGTGACGTGATGGCGCATGATGGTGACTTGCACTTGAAGCTGTTACAATGACGAGCAGTCGTCGGTACAAGAGCAATAAACATGTAGGTCGAACGGTTCCCCAATACTGCGCGGTGGAGGTCGAAACTGTTAGCGCTGCAGGTCGCTGCGCTCACGGAGTGATAACTGGTTACGGAAATGTCACGAGCAACGGCCGTCATCACTCACGTGCTAGTGCGCAATACCCGGCAGGGGGATGAAGATTACCAGATTTCGCACGTGACGGTGTTTGAAAATGGGCCCACTGAGTAATGTATGTTAGGATTACGGGGTTCCGGATGGAAGTTAAGTTGAAGCCATGGCCGCTGCGTGGGCCACTCAGGAAGGCAGCTTTACATGTCACATTGAATTAACAGAGCAGCATTCCCACAGACCTAAAAAAGACGATTTCCAAGCCAGGAACTCAAAAAGCCCATCCGACACAGCATGTATGAGGCACACACCCCCACGCACGAGTCAGAACTCAGAAACCAAAAAGTAAACCACCTTATCCAGTATCAGCCATGACCATCTTCTGCCCACTTAACTCAATCTCTTCGCTCGTTTACCGTCAAACTCAGCTCAAATTTCACTAACTCGTCTACAAAAGACGGTCATTTTCCAGTCAGCACCCCACCAACATGGCCGATAAACCACTCGCTGGGGCTCCATCACCAGAAAGCCCACTGACGCACCACCCCCAGCGGCCCGCGGCGCTCCACGCCGCACAAGTCGTAGGGTTCGCGGAAGACGACGCCCCAAATGGACACGCTGACGTCATCGAATGACACGCTACGGCGCGCGCATCGGTCAGGTCACGTGACGTCGTCCCAGCTGGAAGGTTGCACGGGCGCGCCTGGTGGCGTGTCCCTGCAGACGTGCTTCGGGTGGCACATGACGGTGGAAAGAGGGGGAGCGAGACGGGTAGGGGACGGAGGGCGAGGGGGGAGGATGGAGAGCGAGAGGGATATGAAGAGATAGGGAGGGAGAGGATGCAAGTTGCAATTGTTGAATATGTAAATATCAGCTCGAAAACGCAAACTTAAACCTAAAAACATAACTTTGTCTTATGAGTTTTACCGAGCATGTTCTCGCATAGCTAAAAAAGCAGAAAAGACGGTGCATACAAATCAATAAGTCACTACCGGGAGATTTGACCGCAACAAAGCCTTTGCCGTCGCTGCGACCTACGGCGAGAGCGGCCGGAGTCCGTCAGTGGCGGTTCCCGGACACTTCATCATCACACAGACCGCATCATTACGTGATTGCATGCCGGCGTATCAGAATAATGGGACGAAGCACGACAGAGGACCACCGGGCGTTCCGAGAACGGCGCAGAGGGTGGCTCTGTCAGACGCAGTTGGGCTCCTGCGCGTCCCTGAAGGCGCAGTTGAAATGGTCTGTCCCAGTCTGGATTAGCTTTGCCGGGAGCAATAGGGTTCCTTGAAGTTAAAGGAGATTGGTATGGTAGCCCAGTAGCGAGTTAATCATGCACATAACCAGTTATCGGAACCAGAGCATTACAGAAAAATTGGAAGGTATTTATGATGTGGTTAGGGAAGATAATTCTTGCAGATAATTTTTTAGCAGAAAACAGAGCATAACGGGACTGCAGGCTCCACGAGAATGGACTCAATAATGGGTGGCTCTTAACTTCTAAGAAAGGAAGGGCTACAGCGTTCAGAGAGGTCCAGGTCCCCGGGGCGTCTATAGGCCCACACCACAAAGGACGTCCGTGCAGCCGCCAGCATCGAACAAACAGTCGGCGAAACAAAGACATACCAGTGACGCGACAAAAACTTTGGGAGCCACCGGGTATCGATCGCAGGATGATGGAGGACAGCTCGCCAGGTCATCCGATCGGACTGGAAGAACATGGGACATGGGTGACAGAACATGGATCCGACAGAACGGACTGAGGGTCACGGAAACTGGGCCCTATCCGGACTGACAACATGGAAACCTGGTCCTCCTGTGGGCCAAAGACGTTGGTTTCCTCGCACTGAAAGAACGTGATTCGTTGACTTTGGAATGAACGAGTTTAAAATAGCACACTCGCGGCTCTTGTGCGCGAAAAGTCATTAATCATCGACAGAATAAGAACGATAAGGTTGCTTCATTTCATACTCCCTTTCTTTATTACAATTTGTGTGACTTATTCATAAATCCAAATTTACTTTCCCACCAAGTCGTGTTATTCCCCTTGTGCCTTAATTACAGTGTTCGGTCATTAATTTGGTCACAATCCCCAGATATACACCGGTCGGCGGTCGTCATACCCCTATATAAAACATATATTCACATATCGCTATGTAAGATTAAATTTACACACCTATTGGATGTTGGTCATTACCGGTTAGGATCAATCTCAAAATCCGGATACTGTACGGGAAGCCCTGCCGCCTCTGTAAATAACGGATAGCCCAGCAGTAACTAATAACTGAGCCCACTACGTCAAAGGCACGGCCGCAGTCGATGTAACGACCAGCGCCCCGGGCCCACGGCAGAGCCGCGTAATAGTCCCCTGTCCCAGCCCGGCTAATCAGACTAATAACGGGAAATCTGATACGATCCAGAGTATTTCATGAGTCACAAGGCTTATCATTATTTGGCTCCGAGCGTCTGATTTTCAGCTTCGATCTTCACCGGCCAGCCAGCGATCCTGAGAGACCCCTTGTGTGGAAAATAGCAAGGACAATGCGACGGTTCCGCATACAACTCTCTGAGCTCCTCATACCAATAATTCAGTTTGACAGGCGCGCAGTTGTTCGGCTCTCCTCGTGGACACGCACATTACCTACACATACAGCTGGTCCGACACACGCATATTCAGCTGGCGCGGCCATGCGTCGGCTCACGCAGCCGCGCGGCGCAGCAATTGAGGCCACCTGCCTGGGCCGCCCGCCCGCCCGCCCCTCCCCTCCCCTCCCCTCCCCGGACCGGACCGTCCCCCTCACGCACGTTTCTGCGTCGTACGCAGGAGGAGCGGCGCGGCGCGGCGCGGCTACTACGCAGTTACGACTCGAGAGCCGGGAGGGAGGGGAGAGGGAGGGAGAGGGAGGGAGTAGGTGGACGGGAGAGGACGCGATGTGCGCCGCCGCACGTCAGGCAGGCGGCCGAGGAGCTATGAGAAGTGCGGGCGGTGCACCAGGGATGTTCTAGAAAGGAAGAAAAGTGGGTCAGTGGAAAAGGTGAGAGATGCGACAGGTAAAAATGGTCGTTTAATTCATATTACGCCAAATAAAAAAGTAAGTAAATGCAGCGTGCAGGGTGAATAAACCAAATTGCGTTGTTTTACGCTAAGCGAAAACGCGTCATTATATTAATAATGCAAGGTAATTAGGCAATCGCACGTTGACCGTATCATGTAAAAAAAAAACGAAAAGTGAATGCAAGTCCCTACTCATTGCCTTCCACAAGACGTAAGCGTAATCGAGCAGGTTCATGCGCCATGCAGGAATCATCGTCACGCACATATCAATGATGAGAACTGAAGGGTACGGCGAGATCTCTTGACATGAACGTCTACTACATCATTACTATATCGCTCAATTCCAACATTACGTGTCTTCCGAGCACTCGGCGTCATAAAATGCGACCTATCCTGAGCTACAAGTTCTCTCTAGCGTACCGTTAGTAAGAATTTGACGGAGCGTGAAAGATGTGACATATGGACATGAATACGCCGGACGATGACCGGGTGCATTTCATGGTTTCGACTTGGGGTAAGGTCAACGGGTACAAACGCGCATAATGAGCCAAGTCCAGGGAGAGATAATCTCTTGGGAAGCCGCAGCGCGGACATTATATAAACGGCTACCGCTCTCGATTCATAACTGCATTGCAAGGTATGGGAAGGTACGAAAGGTCGTTGACGGAAAAATACTTATTTCTTGACAGATAAGATCGGCTTTGCGAGAAGCGATTGAGATCACAGGATGTGTTAAAAAAGGACAGAATCTAGATCAAAACCACAAAGCACGAAGTGGAGTGGTGTGATTAAGTGAGCAACAATTGACCCAGTACGAACATCAACCCTGCTAACATTGCGAATCGCACCGTCATTGCTGGTACGGACACGTCTCGTCTTTACACACTTTTCTGCGAGAACCAGTTCTGTTTGTATGTCACTACTGGACGGCGTTTTCCCAGTCTCTGTGTGTTACACACCTGCCGTTGAGGCCTCGGACCATAGCGCGGTCGTTATGTAACGACTTCAGATTCCATCCCGTCAACGACCGTGACTCGTGCTTTATGTAACGACACGGCGCTGTAACGGCACGGCGGCCAGTCAGCCCGGAGTCCGTGTGTGGGCGGATGTGGACCAACACATGAGCACCTCTGCCGCGGGGAAAGCCTCGTCTGAGAGCATTATAGTGAGCCCCGTGGTCAAAGGCATGTATCCTCATGAAATGATGCTGTCATTACGAAACGTAGGCGTAAGCTTTAACTGGTTCAAAGGACAAGGCAGAAGTGCTCTGAACAAAAGGATTAATTCGGCATAAGCCTCCGTCAGTAGATGAAACGAATGATTAAGGAGCTTACCTCTTCTCCCCTCCTCCCCCACCCCAACACTCATCTCGTTGAAAAATGAGACCATGAGACCCACCAATGATGGTGGGGAGCAAACAAATATTTTCAGTATATGTCTTACAACATGAAAGAAATGAATCATTTATCTCATCATTGTGTTTGATAATAATTTGCGTCCAGTGAATTAGGCACTAAAACAACGTGCGCGTCAAAGAAAGAAGAATTTAGAACACACCATGAGGAAACCGCTATTCCTTAACCTTCTGCAAAGCAACGTTATGGCCATCATTGCAAAACAGGCATTTAATCAAATAAAAACTAGATTTACTAAACGTCTGCAGGGGCTCACAAATCCGGACGCTGCTAACAATGAAATAAAAACGGACTGAAATTTCATCTCGAGCACCGTCTGATCGGTGGCGATCTCACGACTGCAGCTAGCAGAAGGCTGTGCCGAAACTGCAGCCATGGAGGCTGAAGGCTGTAACTCGCCAGCTCGCAGCGGCCCCGGGCTGCGACAGCCGCCAGCTCAACCCACCACCATGGAGAGAAAGCGCCCCGCCGTGTGTGCGTGCCGCGCGGCCCGTGACGTCATCGGCGACAACTGCGCAGTTGCCTCCGCGCGGAACGAAGGCCGGGGAATTCCATGGGCTCGAGCGAAAGGGGTTGAACGGTCGACGACTCGACGCGCGTTGACGTAGGATTTTGGCACGCGTCCATCTCGGGTAGATGTATCAGTCTTGGATGGTATCGGCAAACTGCGCAGAGAACCTGTCCGGTCCTGTACAGATAGTGGCACACCGGTACGAGCGACGCAAATTGACAGAGCGGTTCGACCTGAGGTTAGCGGGCACGCGCCTTGATTAGGCAGAACTGCGTTGGTAGACCTCAGACGCAGACGGACGGGGGGGGGTCGATGGCGGTGGGGGGGGGGGGCGGCATTGATCGGTGGGAAGGCACGAGCCGCGCACCTCCGCAGTTCATCGAAACGAATGCACTGGAGCGGTGCCCATCATAGCCGAGGATGGGAACGATGGCCACGGGATGAGCTTCAAAGGTGGGTGGAAAGGACATCGCAAGTCTTTAGATGAGACTCATAAGGCCTCAGAAATGATATTGCTCGTCCTTCGATGGGACAAAAATAACGTTACAGATGAGTGTTTCTCCTTGAAGAGACGCACGGGATTTTAAAAGTG
Organism: Amphibalanus amphitrite; assembly: GCF_019059575.1. Classification (NCBI taxonomy): domain Eukaryota; kingdom Metazoa; phylum Arthropoda; class Thecostraca; order Balanomorpha; family Balanidae; genus Amphibalanus; species Amphibalanus amphitrite. Next base: position 225,169 of record NW_024881954.1, on the reverse strand, counting down.
GAACTGCATGTCTTCCTATTGAATATTATTTATTAGGCAGGTGTGTGCCACGTACGTGCAACACACCTACATTCAGATATCTACGAAGTACAAATGCTTTGCAAAGGTAAAACTGAAACTCCGCTATGCATAACACACAAACATAACGTTTCGTGAAAGGAGGGATTGCCTACGCCGATGCGCCGCTCTCGTGTCCCTCAGACCTGTCTAGGAGGCGTGAATCACAGCACCTTGCGCTTCCAAGAGAATGCATCACTCGAAAACACCCAATACATAAACATTCCGCGCATGGCACAGGTTCCGCGGCGTCGCGAAGCACGTGCTTCGTTCCGCCGATTTTAGCCCGGTGACGTGTGAGATCCCGTGACCGGAGAGGCGCATTCCAGGTGAGGGTGTTTGCCAGAGCCAGACACAACATGACAATGTTGGCAGAACACAGGCGAGTCTGGGGGTCTCAGACACATGAAGGCAAAGTCGTCAATCATGATAGAACCCAGAAGTGGATGAATGGATGCTAGCACAGAGGTACATACGTGGAAGTAGGTAGAGAAGGAAATATGGTAGGAAAAGGATCATGACGGGCGGAGGACATGAGAATGCGAGGAAATAGAAATAACGAAAGACGAGAAACAATGAATGAAAACCTGAGGGAACGACAGAAAATTGCCGAGGGTCTGGGGCGAAGAGTGTCGAAACACCGTACTAAAAAAAAAAAACTAATCAAACATCGACAACGTACCGGGAAACCGTCAGCTGGCGAAAATCCCGACAAGGTGCGCAGTGGCGGCGCAGGGCGCCTGGTCCTTCTGCCCAGTCGACCGGTGACGTCATCATGAGTGACGCCATCCTGAGTGACGTCATCTCGCAGACGGTGCCACTTCATGCGCATGAGCAAACGAGAAACTCGAGGTTCGTCGAACGCTGCTTCCAGAGGTTGAATCGGCACAGAAAAGTCCAGCGCACGCTGGCAAAAAGCGTGAAAAGCACAAAGAAGCACTCGCTAGCAAGTCGCGGCGTGGATGGAGCCGTTGACGGCGAATCACGACAGACGCACACGTCCACCACCGCCTTCGAGCAGTGACAGAGCACAAGTGGCCGAGAGAAAGGCTGCACAGTCGGGTGGGAGAGGACCGGGGCGGGTCGCTGGCAGGGCGCCTCTTGTGTAAACACAGCAGAGCAGCTCTTCGAGCAGCGAGACCCGATCAGGTTTCATGACATCCAAACAGTTCGATAGGCATTTGCAGTGCTGACTGCGGTGCTCCTCATAAGAAAAGTATCTTGAAAATGTGGGAATAAACGAACGGAGTAGCTTAGGAGGAAGACGTTTCTCAATTATCATTCCTTAAAAAAGGAAGTGGTTCTTTTCGGCAGCGATTCATCCCGAAGAATCATGCCGTGTCATGCGAGGTTGTGAACACTTACGTCGTCGTCGTCTAGGCTGTTGTTGAGGCTGATGGAACTGTCGGTGAAGTGGTTGTAGCCACGATCCCACGTCCTTCCGAGGCACGCCGTCATGGTGCCCTCAGCTGCTTCGCCTGCGGGCAAAGGAAGACAGCGTTAGCGTCAGTGACGGAGCCGATGTTGTAATCACACCACAACGATCCTGACAACAGACACAAAAAACGGCGGCGGTAAAAATTTCATTTTCAGCACGCGTCAGTGGTCGGTGATCACATCATCCTGCTCTGCTCTCCACGTGGATGCAGATAATCGAAGTCTGACACTCAGTCTGACATGATCCAATTGGTGCAGGTTAGCGCACTTAGTGTCGGCTGAAGCCGGAAGACTATGTCACATCGAATACAGCAGACGGGTATATGAACTCCGGCTCGAATCCCACTCATAACACCACTACCGTTCATAGAAATACAAAAGCAGAGTAAGACAGGACCGATCCAGACCGACTGCTCAATTCATACCTCTACGTCATAATGAAGGCGGTTCCGAAAAGGCAGGGACTAATGGTAAGGTGCACCGTGCAGGTGTTCAGATAGCAATGGAATGTATCAATTATGCACTCAATGGCCATCAATGCATTACATGCTGCATTACAACCAACGCCAATGCATGTCTAAGCGTGATTAATGTCGGGATAAGCCACGGACAAATGTGGTTTACACGCCATTAGCAAAGAATTAATCCACGGATTACAAACCTTTGGTTATGATGTTCTGTTTACTTGATAGTGAAAGAGTTGTGTGGTTTGAAATCCTGGTTTGTACTCGGGTCATGCGGGTAATTGTCACCTGGTAATCGATGATCCGTTATTGAAGCAAGTCGAGCCCAAAGTAGCTGAATACTCAGCCTGGAAATAACCTGATAACCGCTTTATTTGACGATGCGGGGTTCGGCTGCGTTAGAACAGTCACGAAAGCTAAGTAAAGACACGTGCTGCACTACCCATCATCTTTAGAAGTAGCCTACTGAATTCAGCATGCATTCCTTGCAGAACAAATTCACTGAGATCAGCGGTATGCTGAAATAATTATCATCTGACGCGCAAGCCCAGCTCGGTGACCGTGTCCGATGGTTCAAAGAAGGCACGGGCGATCTTTTCGTAAGCGGTTAGGTAACGGAGCCAAGCCCCTGTTGCTGCCTACCAACAGGGTAACGGGCGACACCCTATCGAATTATAACCCAACATAAATGCTAATGCATGCATTATGCGCAGGGGTGGAGTTCCCTTCTCAGTTAGCGACAGCTCAGCTGGTTCGAGTGGCCAGGTCAGGTGCTGAAGTGCTTAATTTTACTAGCAGCTCCACACCTTAATCTTGCATTTCTTGCTACGCTCAGGCGTAATTGGAATCAATTGGATTTAATAACCTCAAATTTCTCCTCTACGTAACGATAATGTCAGTAACAATGAGACGGCTAATGAGATGTAGAGAAAAAAAAAAACGTTTCAGACAATATCGTTTGGCTGCACTCTCCACCAAATGCCAGTACCTAATTCCTCTTCACCACAAATTTCAACTTCCTAAAACGCAGTTATGTTTCGGATCCGGTATCCAAACGGTGCTAGCGCCGCACCCTGAAAGTTGCTGATTCACGCTTTACCTGGAGGAGGCACGTCTGAGGTGCAAAAAAAAACGCAGCCTCGTATTTCAGCCACGGCCGCCTCCCATTGGCCGGCGGGCCTGTCCAGACGGGGCCCGGTATTGGCCCCGCCCCCTGTGACGTCACCAGTCACGGGACGGGGTTCCTCGAACGTCGGTCGCCACACCTGCCCTGCGCGAGCCTCGACCGGCCGCCGGCGCCTTCCCAGAAGTGCGAACACGTCTGGCTGGCCTCGCCTGGCCGGCGCTAACAAAACGCCAGGACATGGGGCCCGCGACTGCCGCTGCTCCTGACATTTCAGTCCAGCAGGCACGAAAGATCAAAAGGACGGAACTAGCTTGAAGAAAATCTGTTGTGCTTGCGAACCACTTCACCAAAAGGTGATGCTAAAAATAAGACACTTAGCAGACGGTTTGCCAGATTGCAACAGGTCATGCGATCACCCCGAAGTGGCCTCTTTCCGTTAGCCTGCACTGAACCAGATCACACTGGTTTTGACCGGCACGTGGAACGCAGCAAGTGGTCGCATTCAAAAGGTGAATTCGCATGTAATTTACGATGGCATTCGAGTTATGAGTATGACTCTACCGGTATCTATCTACCGTTCCCTTCAGATCTGCAACATAACCATGAAACGGGAATAAGTAGTTCTGGGTATAAATGCACAATGAAAAAACAAACGAGGTATTCCGAGCGCGCAGAATTGAACATCTAATTGCATGGTAAAGCTTGTGGCGCATTTAAAAAAAAAAAAACAATAAATTCGCAAATATATAAAGAAAGAAAAGTCCACCATTGACACGTCGATCGGCGTCTCCCAAACTGTCGTCGTAGCCTCCATGCTGTCAGTCGCGTCACCTTGGCTGAGTTCAGAGCGAAGCCTGACCCGCGGCCGCGAACAGTGGGTTCAGAACTAAGTCGGTTCGAACCGACGATCGGCAGTCGACGCTCATTGCTGATGCAGTATCACATGAGTCATGAGACACGATAGCGTTCAGGTGATATCCAAGTCACGAGAAGGTGGGGATTCGCAGCTGAAAAGCGAATGCTGAAAGTTCGCATGAGAACCACAGGCGAAACGATGCGTGAAAACTACGGTGAAAATCATTTGAGCAGAAAGTTCTTCACCTCGAGACAATAATGAACCATGCTGAGGTATGTCGCTTGCACTGAACTCTATAATGGTCGCTTGAATAATAAACTGCATTTATTTGTGCAGCTCTTAGTGGTTTAGCGTAAAAACATTCTTTTCCGGAGAAACTCCTTGCCCATACAGATGAATAGGGTGACTGAATGGCCCATAGAAACCCATTTGCATGAACGCATAAAACCCACATTTGCACGTCCAGACCCGATGGCATCTTGCTCTCAGCTGACACGCGGCTCGGCGACAGTGATGCAACGACCGACCCGTGACGTCACAACACCGCCCAGTGACGTCACGACGGCCGGTTATCACAATTCAGCGCGGTCTTATATTATTCAGGGCTGCCGGCGGAAAATATACCGTGGCCACACGGCAGTTTGTGCTGACGCAACCGCCATAATTTCGGCCGAACGGAACAGCGAGATAGAGCCGACGATTTCCGGGTCATCCCGGTCCGTTTTGAGAGACGCCGGCGCGGCGGTGAGGGGATGCAAGAGAAGAACAGCATCACGCTATCTCTCCTTTTTCGCTCCTGATCAAGACCCTGAGAACCTGGACCCGTCTGGAGAGCAGTGTTCGAAATACCGAGCCGATCTGAGTGTGGCAGAAGGGCTCAGTCAGCACTAAACATTTCTAAATTCGCGATCCATGCCATTTGAAGCCAAAGCTTTGTGCAGGCGCCAGGGCTGCGGAGTCGATGGATTTTCGGCGACTCCGACTCCGACTCCGACTCCGACTCCGGCTTTCAAAAACCAGCTCCGACTCCGACTCCGGGCAGAATTGTCGACTCCGACCGACTCCAACTCCCGACTCCGCAGAACTAGCAGGGCTGCGGAGTCGACAGATTTTCGGTGACTCCGACTCCGACTCCGACTCCGGCTCGGGTTTCTAAAATTGACTCCGACTCAGACTCCGACTCCGGTCACAACTGTCGACTCCGACCGACTCCGACTCCGACTCCGACTCCGACTCCGACTCCGACTCCGCAGCCCTGTGTGCAGCAGTTGGCGTTGTCGACGGGGTTGAAAAAGCGTTTCGGTTTATCTAGGTAAATTGCGGGTACTGAGTTGTTTTAAAGGGACCCTCCCACCTTAACATTAGATTTGAGTTGAGATAGCCAAATTGATGGCCATGGCCTGAACATACCGGTTTGGGCACTCACAACATCGAAAAATGCTTTAATTCGGAGATATCGAATTTCAAACTTGCAGTTTTCGGATTCTAAGGGGCTAATGCATTGGTATGCCCCCTTAGAATTTGTGACGTCAGCGGAGATCTAACGATTTTAAATCTTTTACTAAAACGTTTGGTAGCACGCGGTGGCATATGCTGCTTTGCGCGCAACAAATGCCGCACTTTCAAATAAAGTCGCTAGGAACAGCGGAGATCCCAAAAAGTAAACAAAAGTAAAAGTCTAATATCTTGAAAACCGGTGAATATTTTTCGATGAAATTTGGTAGATATTCGTTTTTGCTCTTTCTGAACCGAGCGACATCACTTTCATGCCAATTCATTAACTTTTTTGAAGGTGGGAGGGTCCCTTTAACGCTGCCAGGTCTTGGGCAAAGAGGCCAAGCTGCATGTCAAGGGACATTAATTCAAGACTGCCATGCCTCTGCACTGGTGCGGTCAACAGAGTTTGAGGGCCAACTAATAATAATAATAATAATAATAATAATGTTTATTGCATACCGAAGTCGGTACATATAATACACAAACCGCACACATACATTACACATCATTCATCAATATACACAAAAAATAACTAATGCAAAACAGCAAGATCCCTAGAACAACTGGTACACAAACCGATCTGCGGCACCATCATTCCCCCTCTGTCGTACAACATTTTCGATGCGCGCAACGAACACATTATTTAGCTCAGAAGGGGAGATGGCGGACAAATCCAAATCATTCAGTTCATACTGCTGACGCAGTCGCAAGTGCGTTTGGGCCGTCAGCCCCGTTTGGCCAGCTGGACTTGCCAACACGGCAGCAACCAGAGTGTTGGGCGAGAGCGAAAGGCGGCGCCAAAATAACATCTGTCTATATGCTATTTGCATTGGACAAGTCAACATTCCAAGGTCATGGCAGAGTTCGTGATTACGTGCCCACTTCGGAACCTTGAGAAGCCTTTTCAAGCAGTTGTGGTACGCAACGCACAGCTCGCGAGCTGCTTTCTGAACACGATACGCTACCCAAAGCTCGCATCCATACAGGCTGGCACAATGTGTTTTAAAGAGATTCGTCACAATGTGTTTTTAATAGCTTCTATCTACAAATACCTACATAAACGATGACCCGTTTGCAATAAATACATCCATCCACATCTCTCACATCACTGCATGTGATACATTTCAACAGGCTAGCTACGATTAGATCAATGCAGGTCTAAAACGGCAGTCCGTCCTTGCCTGTCTTGACCGCGCATAATTCAGCAGCCTTGCAGAGGCCAGATGAGGTCAAAGCATGTGGAATGACCGCTAAATGACATGCTACGACGCATCTCAAAGACCAAGAAGGCATGACGGTCTGCCATGCTCTGAGTCTCAGAGCTGTGAGGTCAACGATCTTGGACAGAGGTCCGTTTGCTAAGTTAGCTCCGTACTACATAGCAGAAGGCGGGAAAGCCTGCCGATATCATGGGACCAAACGCTGGGGTGATCCCGTTCAGATACATGGCTCCGTTCGCGCTGCAATGCATGCCGTGCACAGTGCACATTCAACAATGCACAACTGCACATCGGACAGCTCACCGTGTACAAGGTAAAGTGACTTGACCGCAGTGCAAGGGGAAATCCAAATCAAACCGTCCGCGCCCGTTACTTATCTGAATTGAGGAGCAACTCTTCCGGTCGGCGAAAACACATGCATATAATGTGTTTGATTCATGGTATCATCCATGAATCATCTTTGCTAGCAGCTCTCCGATTTAAGTAAACGTTTAAATGTATGTATGCTACATCTTCGATTAGCCTTCTATCGTATGTGTATAAATAAAATCGACGAACAGATTCGAGTCACCCGCAAGGATTCAAGTAAGGCGTTTTCTCCGAACTTTCCCTCCCTCGTTATGTGTAACTTGAGAAGCATTCTGGAGAGCCCGCGCCAGCCTGCACCATGAGTGGGATTTCCATTCGCCAACAGACTCCCAACTTGCCAGTCACCCAGCACTCTACGATAACGCCAGACGAACGTCGAAAGGAGCGTGCGATTCCTTAACTGTCAGCATCATCAATCTGCGCTGAGTACAGAACAACCGCGTGAACAGACGTCACCAGAAGCGTGAACAGGCGTCAGCAGAAGCGTGAACAGGCGTCAGCGGTTATAAGTCCAGCAAGTGCCACGTGGAGGGGCCGTGATGCCCCCAGTGGACCCCTCTCGCTCGTCAATACTTCAGAGGTCCGGAGCAGGGGCCACGCCTTGACCCCGGGGTCTCACATGTTATCCAATGGCGCAGATGGCTTCCGAATCCGATGGCTTCTGAGCAGTGCAGGTGTCTTCCAGAGATCGGAGATCGACATTTGAGACCACTGGAGTGCATTACGTGAGATCACGATCCGATCTAAATGACAGGAAATGGAGCCCCTCAATCGCTATTTAGACGATATACCTGGCTGTGGGCTCGCGGGATCAAGCAGGAATCCACAATGTAAACATGAAAGCAGCCAAATAGTGAATATTGCAATGAATTTTAGGATTTCATACTGTGAGCGCATTATAGGTGGGACCCAACGTCTAAAAACTACCCTATCTAACAACTCAGCATGTGACATATAGTTTCCCTTAGGGAAATCATGTGACTACAAACAACGCAGCCACTTGAGCAAAGCTTCAGCCAACGGGGCAGCGCATTTACCAGATACGGCAATCGCCGACGACAAACAATCCGCAATCACCGGTGAACAAACACTGGCAGACATCGGCGCGGGGCGGAGTATTTTCGCTCTCAGACATCACCACTGGTGGAGTACCTGGTATCAGCCAGCTGATACAACGCCGTGTATAGCCTCACCGCGAACTGGTAAACTCCCCGGCGTATCAGGTAATGCAGCAGTTCCATAGAGATTCTGCCAGCGTCTCGCATATATATGGAGGCTCGCATACGAGTCTGTCGATTGCGTAAAGGAAGGGTATATGGAGGTTCTTTTCTAAGAGTTCGTACGTGACGATTCCGTGTGGTGAAGCCATGTGTCGCATCGAACACATGGACGCCATATTGCGGTTGGGGAGGGGAGGAGATGCGTAGTACGCAGGCAGTCCGAGGTGTGGGGGGAGGGAGGGAGGGGAGGGATGACCTTAGCCCCATTACCTGCGCCGCGTCCCAGTCCCGTTGTGATGGGGGAGGGGGAGGGGAGGGAGGGACTTCCTGCGCAGTACGCACATTTGATGCGGTCAGTGGGACAGCGAACACGGAAGGAGCCACGTACACGGTCCACATATGTACCGCTGCCAAGGTTTTGTCCGAATCGTCTCGATACAGCTGTTGGAATCGGCAAACGGAATTGCCAACGCCACATTTGCTAAGAAGGTGATGACAGGGCTGCTGAAGGTAGAGCCATATATATCGTATGCTATGCCATGTTATCGCACATTTCGCGTTTATAACACATGCGTACCGTTTTATAACGAGCAGTAAACCCTGATATTGCGAATTATCATGGTTACCACCATACTAAGCCATTTCAACCGTAACCACACATAAAATTACGCTATCAGACATAATATACTGTGGTATCGCACGCAATACAGCACGCATTGGTACAGATCAGTGATCGTATTAGCATACATCGCCAACTCGCGAAAGGCGTCCAATTTTCCATGCGGCAGCTGCGTCGCGACTAGTCGATCATATGGGTCTCACTGGGATAATTTATCACAACGTCACCGACTCCAGTAGGACTCCAGTTAGACACCAGGAGATTTTGCCAGAGTGTCGCGATAATTTAGATCATTGTGAAGGCGGTTCCCAAGTACAGCGCTCCCCTGTGCATGGCTTTTTGGTTGTTGCCCTATTTCTCCTTCCTTCAACCGCAGGTTAACGGACTGCAAAGGTTGACTTAACAACCAACATGCGTAGAGAAACGGATCAGGGATTGGACATGCACGGCTCGAGGCAACAAAAACGTACTACACCAGCTACCAGACTTGTCAAAACGACACCTCTTCGCAAATTTGGCATGTGTACGTATGCTGTGAAAAAGTATTTATTCACGACCTACTGTGCTTCTGTGTACTGTGTTCACTTGTGGCGTGCTTATAGTGCTGCGGTTATAAGAAAATTCAAAGTGTGTCTTAACAATGCTGTCAGAATATTCTTTGGCTACTCCAGGTTCTGTAGCGCTTCGTCTATGCATGTGTGTGAAGGATTAGATAATTTTGACGTGATGTACCGAAAAGCAGCATGGAGTTTCATGCAGCGTTTAGATGCATCCACCAACGCGATCATCAATGTCCTGGTTGACAGTGACATACGCCGGCGATCACCGCTAAGAGCGGCATGGAATGATGCTCTGGGAGTGCCATGAATCTTCATGTTATGTAGCATTGGACTAAGTGTCTGTAAATACAAAGTTCTCTCTCTCTCTCATAAGTCAACTGGTCAGTTCCACTGAAAGGCGTGAAAGGAGTCAGTTCCGCTGAATGGTGAAAAGGTGCACAGCGCCTCATGAGTGACAGTCCAGGCGCAGATAGCACTTAACTAAATTCAGGTAATGGGCTCCGAGGTGTAGCTGGTTTAACGAGCTGCCTGTTCTTCGAAAGGTTCTCGGAAAGGTTCTCCGAACAGCGGCTTTTTACGCGCTTTTTGGTCATCTCACTTGACTCTCGTCGGTATATTTATTTTGCGTAAATACTTTTTCCAGTCCGAAAGAGGGTACAGAAATGACATATCCCTCCTCCCCTCCCCCCCCCCGATCGACTAACGCTTTTCCTCTAAAGGTTAGAGGCTATTCAAAGAACAAACTCAGGACAACGAAACAGCTGGTAAGAACCCCATCGCTCGGCTGTTCGTGGTCATTATGGGATCAAATGACAGTTCATGACGGAATTTAGCAGCTAACACAATCAGGCATGGTCAAACCAGCGACAGAGCTGCTATCATGTCACGCCTATCGTGAATTTCTCGGCACAAGCGGGGAACAAAACAACGAGTCTCTCACGAACGAAGCATAACCCACAATATCGCTGTTCAAGATACAGCGGCTCAACAGTAAACGAAGCAGATGTAATATGCTGTAATCATATCGATATTTTTCTTCTTCACATCTGGGCCTCGTTTCATAAAACTCTGCCGTAACTTACACCTTTCCGTAATTCACACCCTTTCAAACTACGGAGCGCAAATAAATTCGTTTCACAAAGCCACAACTGGGCCTCGTTTCATAAAACTCTGCCGTAACTTACACCTTTCCGTAATTCACACCCTTTCAAAACTACGGAGCGCAAATAAATCCGTTTCACAAAGCCACAACTGGAATTGTTTACACCTCCGTAACTAAGCACATTTGCGTAGTTACCGTAATTTATCAAGCGTCCTACAAATTACAATTTCATGTCAACACTTATTTTTTTACGAGAATTTATAAAACAATTATGTTGAATTTAAATCTTAAAAATTATGTATGAAAAAACAAAATTGATATTGATGACCATCCTTTATTAAAACAATATATTAAAAACAGCAGAAAGCCAGCTTAGCAGAAGTGCCTAACTACGAAAGTGGCGCGGCGCGGCGAATAAACAAAATTCCGATAGTGGCCACAAAAAGCGACTGGTACAGAAGATTTGCAGTTTCTTTTTCTCATTTTGGCTGTTCTTTCTTCCTCACCGGGCTCAACATTATAAAATATATTACAAATTAGCTTCGAATCTTCACATTAATTCAAAATCACGCAACATTTTTGTGCGTAGTTTACACCACTGATATCAAGAGCTTGATAAAATATTTGGCGTTAATTACGTCGTTTTATGAAACCCAAATGGCATCAATTGGTCCGGAATCGAGCATTTGCCGTAAATGAAGCTCCGTACTTTCGATGGCGTGAATTACTCCGGTCTCCGGCTTTATGAAACCGAATTGGCATCAAATACGCCAAATCTGGCATAATTGACGGAACGCCGTAAGTAATTCCTTTTATGAAACGAGGCCCTGGAATTGTTTACACCTCAGTAACTAAGCACATTTGCGTAGTTACCGTAATTTATCAAGCGTCCTACAAATTACAATTTCATGTCAACACTTATTTTTGTTTAATTGTCGGAACGCCTCTTGGATGTAGGGCATTGTTTCAACTTGAATATTTGTATGTTGGTGACCTTAAGCCCTAGTGTAAAGACAAAAGAAACCAGACTGACCTCCAGATGATGTGAAGACGATGCTGTAGTCGACGATGATGAGGAGAAGACGACGAAGAGAGGACGACGAAGAGAAGTGTGCACAAATTTTCGGCCCTAGGCCATCCTCAGGTGATGAGAGGGGAGGTAGAGGTAAGGAGGGGGAGGAAGACCACCTCCGACGGTCGCCGCGGCGAGGCACCAACTGACGCCAGACGGAGGTTTGAAATGACACCAGTTGGCGCGCGAGGTGACCTGCAGCGCCACCTGTCTCGGTAGGCCATCTGTCGGTCACCGTTCGGACTGGCAACTCCTTCAGCCGCCGGTTATAATATCGGCCATGATGTGGTTTGGGTGTTCAGCGATGGTCTGCGGTCTCGAATAAATAGCGATTCTGCGATTTTCCTGTTTGGGCCGTCTTTGCATACCGTCAAGATGTTGATGCGGAAGCAGTTGGTGATGTCTGTTTGTTCGTTTGGGTGGCAGGTAGTCATGTGGTCGCCGAGGGGAGTGTCCGGGTTTCTGTGCCGCGCGTCTCGGAGGTGCTCGTTAAATCTCAGTCGCACGCTTCGTCTTGTCTCTCCGATATAAATATTCCGCGTCTTTACTTTTTCACACAGCTCACAGGCTATCTCATAGACCACATTTTTTGTGTGACACCTGCCACCCAGACCGCTCATACAAGTCGCGCATTTGCGACCCCCTCCAGGGCAGGGGGGCGGTTCCAGAGCGGAGCGCACTAGGCTCTTTTTGAGGCTATTGTCGTTTTTCCACGCCACTTGGAATGCCAGCCCTGACGCCCGGACTGTGCCCTGGATTTTGTGAGCGAGCGAGTCATCGATGAATGGCAGTGAGATGAATGTTCGGTCATCTTGGCGCCGCCGCGCCCGGCTCTGTTCGTTCTGCCTTTCCCGAGGTATCGACATCACCTGGGCCGTAGAGGAACGAACCAGACGCGGCGGGTAACCGTTTGAGATGAACAGATCTGTCACCTTGGCGACACTCCGGTCCCTTGCGGCGGGGTCAGATGACAAACGCACCGCTCGTTTCAGCTGTGCCTTCAGCACAGACTTTTTCATCTGAGCGGGATGAGCAGAGTCATATGGCATAATGATTGGGGCTGCCATGGGTTTGTAGTAGAGTTCAGTTTGGTAGGTGCCATCTGGGTGGATTGTGACCAAAGTGTCTAAGAATGGTAACTGTCCTCCGTTCGTATCTGAGCGCTCAGCTGTGAATGTGATCGACGGGTGTACGGTGTTGATGAAGGTTCTGCGACACCTGAGCGAGCGTCATTTCAGCGAACGACATTTGAGCGAAGCCTTTTCAGCGATTATCAATTTAAGCGATTGACTTTTTCAGCGATTGCCAAGTCGGCGAATTCAATCACAGCGAATATCAACTTAAGCGAGGACCAGAATCAGCGAAACCAGATTGAGCGAATATATGGAGGTCAATGGGGTACCAATTGAGCGAATACAGTTACAGCGAAACCGAACGCGACGGAAGTCAATCATTTGCTACTTTTCGGGAATTCTCGCCCTTGGAATACCCGCTTGGTAGGTATGTGTCATGCTTCAAGCTGCGCGTGGCAAATTAAAAATTTGTTTTTAAGATTGGAAACCAGAAAAAATATCTGGCTTCATTCTGCAACTTTGATCTGGAAATGTGGAACGTGAGAGATAGGACGACGGAAGGAATGCCAAGGACCAATAATAAACTCGAGGGATGGCACAGGGGGATCCAGTCTATGTTTCAGGGACCTCGCCCAAATATCTGGAAATTCGTATGTTGCTTGGGGCCAAGAACAAATTTTACAACATGGGGAACTGATCAAAATTAAAGCGGTTCAGACATTAAGCTCCAATTAAATTTGAAGGTTGATGTCTGAACTTTGAACGTGACATCCGCCATCCAGTTCCGGATAACCATGAAAAGTTCCGGAAACATTCGTCGCACGTACGCTCGCAAAAGTAGAAAAAAAAACACCGTTGCGGGACGATGAAGTGTTTCGCTGAAATGACAGTCGCTCAAACTGTAGTCGACGAAATAGATGTCGCTGAAACATAGCTTTCGCTTAAATTGATAATCGCTTTATTTGATAATCGCTCAATTTGATATTCGCTAAGTTGCCAGTCGCTGAAAGTGGTTCGCTCAAATGACGTTCGCTCAAATGACACTCGCTAAACTCGCTCGCACCGGTTGATGAACTGTAAGTACGCGTCCAGTTCCTCTGCTCCGTGCGGCCACACTCCAAATACGTCATCGATGTATCTGAGGTAGAGGGTGGGTTGCAGGCGGGGTGAGCTCAGAATACGCTCTTCTACCTTTCCCATGAATACCACCGCCAGTGGAGGAGCGACGCGGCTGCCCATCGCAATTCCCCTCGTTTGTCGGTAGTACCTGTCACCGAATCGAAGGTAATTGTTGTTAAGGCAGTGAGAGAGAAGCGTCTTAACATCGGTCAGTGTCAGACCGAACATACAGACCGAACATACAGTAAATGAAGCGATCGAGACAGCCACTGAACTCCTAGAGAGGCATGCAGACAACATCTGTATGTTCGGTCTGACACTGACCGATGTTAAGACGCTTCTCTCTCACTGCCTTAACAACAATTACCTTCGATTCGGTGACAGGTACTACCGACAAACGAGGGGAATTGCGATGGGCAGCCGCGTCGCTCCTCCACTGGCGGTGGTATTCATGGGAAAGGTAGAAGAGCGTATTCTGAGCTCACCCCGCCTGCAACCCACCCTCTACCTCAGATACATCGATGACGTATTTGGAGTGTGGCCGCACGGAGCAGAGGAACTGGACGCGTACTTACAGTTCATCAACACCGTACACCCGTCGATCACATTCACAGCTGAGCGCTCAGATACGAACGGAGGACAGTTACCATTCTTAGACACTTTGGTCACAATCCACCCAGATGGCACCTACCAAACTGAACTCTACTACAAACCCATGGCAGCCCCAATCATTATGCCATATGACTCTGCTCATCCCGCTCAGATGAAAAAGTCTGTGCTGAAGGCACAGCTGAAACGAGCGGTGCGTTTGTCATCTGACCCCGCCGCAAGGGACCGGAGTGTCGCCAAGGTGACAGATCTGTTCATCTCAAACGGTTACCCGCCGCGTCTGGTTCGTTCCTCTACGGCCCAGGTGATGTCGATACCTCGGGAAAGGCAGAACGAACAGAGCCGGGCGCGGCGGCGCCAAGATGACCGAACATTCATCTCACTGCCATTCATCGATGACTCGCTCGCTCACAAAATCCAGGGCACAGTCCGGGCGTCAGGGCTGGCATTCCAAGTGGCGTGGAAAAACGACAATAGCCTCAAAAAGAGCCTAGTGCGCTCCGCTCTGGTACCGCCCCCCTGCCCTGGAGGGGGTCGCAAATGCGCGACTTGTATGAGCGGTCTGGGTGGCAGGTGTCACACAAAAAATGTGGTCTATGAGATAGCCTGTGAGCTGTGTGAAAAAGTAAAGACGCGGAATATTTATATCGGAGAGACAAGACGAAGCGTGCGACTGAGATTTAACGAGCACCTCCGAGACGCGCGGCACAGAAACCCGGACACTCCCCTCGGCGACCACATGACTACCTGCCACCCAAACGAACAAACAGACATCACCAACTGCTTCCGCATCAACATCTTGATGGTATGCAAAGACGGCCCAAACAGGAAAATCGCAGAATCGCTATTTATTCGAGACCGCAGACCATCGCTGAACACCCAAACCACATCATGGCCGATATTATAACCGGCGGCTGAAGGAGTTGCCAGTCCGAACGGTGACCGACAGATGGCCTACCGAGACAGGTGGCGCTGCAGGTCACCTCGCGCGCCAACTGGTGTCATTTCAAACCTCCGTCTGGCGTCAGTTGGTGCCTCGCCGCGGCGACCGTCGGAGGTGGTCTTCCCTCCCCCTCCTTACCTCTACCTCCCCTCTCATCACCTGAGGATGGCCTAGGGCCGAAAATTTGTGCACACTTCTCTTCGTCGTCCTCTCTTCGTCGTCTTCTCCTCATCATCGTCGACTACAGCATCGTCTTCACATCATCTGGAGGTCAGTCTGGTTTCTTTTGTCTTTACACTAGGGCTTAAGGTCACCAACATACAAACACTTATTTTTTTACGAGAATTTATAAAACAATTATGTTGAATTTAAATCTTGAAAATTATGTATGAAAACACAAAATTGATATTGATGACCATCCTTTATTAAAACAATATATTAAAAACAGCAGAAAGCCAGCTAAGCAGAAGTGCCTAACTACGAAAGTGGCGCGGCGCGGCGAATAAACAAAATTCCGATAGTGGCCACAAAAAGCGACTGGTAGGGGAAGTTGGGGGAACGCCGAATACTTTTTTTCTGACGCCTGTAGCACGCAACGTAGACAACATAAGCTATTCTTGTTGGCGTCATTTGAGAGGCCAGTCGTTTGCCTTTCAAACATACCAGGCGCATTTGATGAATTCGCATACCGTTAAGCACACAAACTAAGAATATCAAAGAAGTGACTTTTTCGGCGTTGCCCCGGACTGCGGGGAAAGCCGAAAATGGGAAAAATGATCTACGGGGAATGCCGACATTGATGTTTTGCCATTTTATCTCAAACTTTATCCAGAATTCATCAAAGCTGACACGCGTTTAAGATCTTGAGGACGCTTGGTGCACACTGGAAGTTATAATTGTGTGATGCCAGGTAAATGCCAGGTAAATCATTCCTTATAGGTAACAGGCCGTTGTGTCGGTTGAAAGTGTAATTTGTGTGGCTAAAAATACGCGTTGCTATTCTACAGCAGTAAAGTCCATGTAGCGTGCTTTAACGTGCGTAATTGCACGTTTTCGGCATTACCCCAGCCAGCCATACTTTCATTTGCAGGCCCATTACTTTTCAACGTGCTGTATAAATTTCAAATAGGCAGCACACTTATGCAAAGACATGCTGAAGATTACTTGACCGAATTGGCCAGACAAACGGTAGCATAATGAGTAACAAATGCAGCTTCAAAGGCGCATGTAGTACAAGGGAAACGTACCTTGAAAACGCTCTTGGCGCCCTCACAGCCGAAGTTTTCCGAATGACGACTCGTAACAAACATGCGATAATTGTAGTCACTTAAGATTCAGAGCATCACTGACAGGTGGCATTCATGTCGTACAGTTTTCGAAATATCTCGAATTTCGGCTTTGCCCCAACTCCGGCATTGCCCCAACTTCCCCTACAGAAGATTTGCAGTTTCTTTTTCTCATTTTGGCTGTTCTTTCTTCCTCACCGGGCTCAACATTATTAAATATATTAAAAATTAGCTTCGAATCTTCACATTAATTCAAAATCACGCAACATTTTTGTGCGTAGTTTACACCACTGATATCAAGAGCTTGATAAAATATTTGGCGTTAATTACGTCGTTTTATGAAACCCAAATGGCATCAATTGGTCCGGAATCGAGCATTTGCCGTAAATGAAGCTCCGTACTTTCGATGGCGTGAATTACTCCGGTCTCCGGCTTTATGAAACCGAATTGGCATCAAATACGCCAAATCTGGCATAATTGACGGAACGCCGTAAGTAATTCCTTTTATGAAACGAGGCCCTGGTTACCAAGACGTATAAAGTGCATACTGCATAGTGCACACGTCTGATTTTAGGCCAACTGATAATCAAAACAACATGCTCACCGATCTCCCTCCCGGGCCTCCCCTCGCCTTCCCTCCCATGCGTGTCCTGTAACGGTACCTCCCCCCTCGTCAGACAGGATGGAGGTCGCTCAACTGGAGTGGGCCTCCAATCGACCACACCCTTCCCAGACACATCCGGCAAGTGTAGCCAGACCAGGATCAGGATCAGGATACGATCGGATCGGACGCAGCCCACAGAGGGGCGTGGATAACAGCACCCGGCTCCTCCGATGCTCATTTGACCCACCACATGACCGCACCAAGGTCACCCAACTGTAGAGATGACTCACGGAACTTATCTGACCGATGATGAGCGTTGGCGAATATCTCGCAAAACGCTGTCAGGATTGATTTGAAAGGGTATGTGCTGCTCCGCTACTTGATCGGCACATGAGTCACGGGTAGCACGTGACACGTCATTGGCCATGAAACTTCAATGAGCGTGAGAGCACGTAGGACTTCTGACGTAGTACATCGCACTCCTGCCCGGTAGCCCGGTGCCACGGGGGCGAGACGTGTCGGAACACGTCGCGCCACGTGGGGGAATGCCTATCCCAAACGCACCGCCCCGAGGTCCGTTCAGGCGGCCCTCGGGTAGTGGACGGTGTGTCGGTCGGGACATGCTAAAACTTGTCGAAATTGGGGCATCGACGGACCAGGGAGTGACGGAATGTATGGCGTCACGCAGTGTGTTATTGGTTAAATATCCTTCCGTCGCCAAAATCAAGGTAAACTACGCCACAGAAAACAATTATTTGCACTCTGCAGAATCGACGAACGATGACGTTGAGATGAGCAGCATGTATTTATTACTGGTGCGCCGCCAAAATCTATAAAAATTTCGCAGTTCGCTGGTCTTCTCCAGTTTCGCGTGCAATGATGCGGCGCCAGAAGCATCAATGTGATGTCGACAAATCACAATGATCTGTGCACTCAGCTGCCCAGTTGACACATCCGCCATCAATCCTCATGACTTAAATTGAAATGAATAGCGATTTAAGCAACGGGCGAACAACAAACAAGGCCATTAATCATGGAGCTTTCAGCTTTGAACACAGAGCCTGCTGTGATGAAGATAATCAGTGCCATTGGTCATACTGCGCACAACCGTCTGATAGCTAGGTATCCCGATTAGAAAGAAAATGACGAAATGCAACATGTCCAATCAATAATACACGGAAAAAAACACTCCCGTAATCGTATTGCAAACGTCAGTGCTCACCAAATTAGCACGCTAAATATAGGCGTCTGGTTGCAGGTTGCTAAATTTGCAGTTCGTCTTTCCACATTTTCCGCAACTGCGCACGCGGCGCAAAGCGTGGACCTTCTGAGCAAGGTGCGCTCCAGTGTTAGTGTGACGCAGCGGAGTGGCCTTGTCCCACAATTTCCCGGCCCGTGGCGTAAGCGGTCGCCGACGCAGGGCTCTCTCCCACGCCCGTCCGGCCGGACTGCTGGTCAGCTGCGCCACTGGGGAGGCCGGCAGGGTCAGGTCGATGCCACCAGCTCCGTCATCAGGCACAGGGTCAACGCCACCGCCACTGCTGGTCAGCGTCACTGGACCGGGCACTGCCACCGGCCGGCAGCAGGCGCATCATGGCAATGTATTTAACAATAAACTCCAGCGCGCCCAAATACTAGTAAACCAACCACAGCTTCGGAAAACGGGATATTTCACTCGTCCGTGGTGGTAGCGCGCATTCAGCCTTTGACAAATTATTGGTGGTGAGACCGGCGATCGAAGTCATTAGACATCTGGGTCAACCCCGACTGAAGGGCACGAGCGAGGGTTACGTCTGCCTTCCCGTGACCCTGGTCGCCTCCTCCGAAAAGGTCACGGCCCTCAAACAAAAGTGTAGCAAAGTGTACTTCCGCCAGAGCGCGTATACAACATCTTCCGTTCAAGCTAATGCCAGCAATCACAACGGTTGAATGGTTGAATGAAGTAGAAATCCCGTGCCAGCAAATGAGTTACGTGATGTTCACACAAATGACAAACTGCGATACGCCAGCAGAAAAATAAACAGCCAACGAAATCTGACGGGGAACAAAACCACAGGCCGTTTCACACCACTAGATCACGACAGGCGTCATGGACCTACATCCGACATTACCATTATCATCAAGCATTCAATTTCACAGCCAGGACGTACCAAGTTTTAGAGGCAAATCCGTGGGAAGTCAGGCTTGAATCATATAAATAGTAGCGGAGAAACACCTTCCATTAAGGGGGGCGCTGCCGACTTTTGGTCCCATTCTTTCCATGCAACGCCCATAGGGCTAATGTTAAAATACCAAAATCAAGGGGACACGGTGCCCCGGTGCCCCCCCCCCCCCCGTTCCGCTGCCTATGCATCTAAGCTCCATACCAGTCCATGGTTGAAAGAGCAGGAGACCATATCATGACCTCGAGTTCCTTTTACGTTGATGTGCTAAGTGCGTGCCAAGACGTCAGCAAAAACTGAGCAGGCTGAGGAGTTGGGGAGTTTTCATGGCCCTGACATTTTTTCATAAATGAAGTTATGCGCGCTCATTTTTCCATTAAGTCCACTCTGCGCTGCACCTCTCAAATGAATGCAACTGGGGCGCTTTTAGGCCGGATTTTCCGGTGTGGGATGCTCTGCCGCGAGCTGCGTAGTAGGTCAATGGAACTAAGCGATATAGGGGTGACAGCATACTGTCAAGTGTGTAAAATATTCATGACATATCACAGTGTGCATTGGGACGGTGATGGAGGGAGAAAAAGAGAGGAAGGAGGGAAAGTGAGAATGGCGAGTAGCAGAAACAGAAGCGGAGGGAGGAGCTATTGAAAACAGGATGGGGATACTGGGAAAACCGTCCGCTGTTGTTCACAACAATCGATAAAAGTATCAAGGAGAAACGGTACGGCGATTACAGTACGTGTCTCGCCTAATTCAATTGCCGATTTTTCAGCTACGAACAATAAACAACAACATTCCACATGGGCAGCAGTCACTCGGCCTTTCCTGACAGCGCTCCTTTCTGTTTCTGAAGAGAAACCCTTTCAGAGCCCACCGTAGTGAAGCATCGCCTTATCCTGGCCGGGGACAGAAGTCGCCTTATCGTTTCGCGGGAAACTCGAGGGCTCAGCGGTGTGATAAACAGTTCTCCGGATATAGCTCAACTCGTCCTGTCAGCCAGCCTAGCGACGCGGGCTCGGCAACAGGGGCCACTCGCAGGGGGCGGCAGACGGAGGCGATCAGGGCCCCGAACCGGTACCGACTACCTGGGCTGGCAATATAATGGTGGGTTGCTGGGCGTACTCCACCCCGAGCAGCGACCCCACAGGACCCCCACGTGGACACGGCTGGGGGTGTTGGGTGAAGAGCTCAGCAAGGGAGAACGGGAGCGGGCTTTGGGCTGTTGCTGAGGAGGTCAACTGACCCCGGTGTCTATGGCCCAACCCTGTGACCCAATGACCTTAGCTGTCACCGGCGGCAGCACAGGGAGCGAGCCAGAAATGGACTGAGCTTACCCCATCGCTTTATAAAGTGCGGACTTCCACTACTGAATGGGTTTATCAAATTCCCCAGTAGACACGTGCAAATTTATGGGCTACATTCCAGAAGCCGTACACAAATGACAGCGAATTATGCTTACGTTGGATTCATTCAGCTAGGACCCAGCACGAAACAGGAAGTCCACAACCGCAGCTGTACCACAGCATCGGTGCATCAGACCATAATTCTCACCTCATAAGTGTGGCAGCAGTTCGTTGGCCAAAGAATTATGTTTGCCACTTTGCCGGTCATTATGTCACAAATGACACAGAATAAATACGTTAATGTTGGAAATTAACACCATGCCGGTCCGCAGTTGTCGGCTTGAATTAGGGCCCGCTGAAATACGCCGCTAATCAGCTGGCGGCTGCAGTTCGTCCGGCCGCCATATGTCAGCGAGGTCAGCTAAGAGGTCACCGAGGTCAGCTAAGAGGTCAGCGAGGTTGGCTGAGGTCAGGAAGGTCAGCTCACTGCGCAATCAGGGGAAAACTACGAAAAGGAGTTCACAGGGTCCGACGAAAAGGAGTTCACAGGGTCCCTCAGTACGAAGACTTTGCGGCACACAACTAGAGGCTGTCCCGGCGCACCACGCGGTTGGTTCAATGCTGTCATGGTCCACGTGGCTTTACCGTCGTCCGTCGCCCTTGACCACACGGTACCCACGCCTCGGTTCGAATTGTGGGTCCGTAATATAAACAATACATTGAAGCCGGTCCCCTAAAACACGGCCTTCAGAAGGACGCAGACTTCAAACTACGGTATTGGAGCCTCGAGGGCACGGCCACATAAACTTGTGGTTCTGCGCACAACACCCAGTGAAGCCAATGTCCGGCCAGGTCCAGGCAAACGCACACGGGGGTCACCTTGTGCACAGGCACGCGCGTCACCGCGAAGGGGGGGGGGTCCGGTCCAGAGCACTGGGTGCGCGCGTGTTCGCTCGCCCAGAAGAAGTGACGAAGGTCGTTAGGTCGTCGTCTCGGGGGGGGGGGGGGGGATCTTGTGTCTGGTTCGTAACCGTTTTGTTAGAAGCATTGCAGATGTGTAATTGCGACGTACATGTTACCGAAATATAAAATGACGTTTATCAACGGGAACCGACGAGAGAGAAATGGGCTGCTGCCGTTTTCTGCACTGGAAAGAGCGTAACATGTGCTGCTTTTCTTTTCTCCCTTGCCCTTTCATTCAAGTTCGAACCGTGTTCGGGGCAATTAGTTCAGCGATGTGGGCATTTCACCTTGCTGGACCAGACTGCAGGAATTATGACCTGCGGCTCCTTAGCAAATAAGTTGTGATGAATTTAACCTTCAAATGGCGAGCCACTGTTAGACTAGTGGCAGCAGCACACGAATCTATTTTTAGGTCAACGATTACAGTAATCAGGATGATAAATAGAGCCGGTGAGATAAAAATAGAATGAGCACGGGATACGATTGTTGGGATACGAGATAAGGGCTCCGATTCTCACTGCGTGGTTTTCATCAGCGAGACGTCAAAGCAATCGGCAGCTGTGTAATATTCCCAGAAAAATCGGTGAAGTGGGCGCCAGAAGTCGGACAATCAGAAGAGGGGCGTTGATAAAGACTGAACAATCGCGTTCGAGGGGCGTTGGTGCAGCGATTGGGGGCGTCGGCGCAGGATGAGTATCGGCAAAGGGCGGTGAAAATTGTTACTCCTCAGCGATAGAAGAAGAGACACCTCAGTCAGACTACCTCACTGTGAGCAAACCCCAGTCCGCTCCATCTCAACTCGACTGCTATTGACATATCGACTACCGATGCATCCCGGATCTGGCGCACGACTCCATAAAACTTTCAAACGCCAGAAAAGTTCGGGGCTGTCACAGTATGGCCATCTCACAGTCGGTGGCCGGTTCGATGGCCATTTCACAGTCGTCTGGACAGAGGCTCATAGAGTCCAATGTCCATAGTACGTGACACCTCGGACAGTGGACGCTCGCACCGTCCAACGCCCAAGCCGTTCCATCCATTACAGAGAGCGGCAACAGTTCATCTCGTTTTCACTCTTCCCAAAAAGAAAAGAAGACACGCCACAGTGCGCCAGCTCCGATCTCACAAAAACCCGTCCGCTAGCTCTGACACCTCGGGAATACCCGTGAGACATGAGCCGGCTTTGACCTCGTGAGTAAATTGCCCATAAACCAGCTCTAACTTCGGAAGCAAACAACGCCCCAGCTCCAGCCTCGGCAGAAACCTCTGCATCACTATTCTCCGCGTGAGCACACCTGCATCCCGGGGCCGGGAATGTCTGATGTGGCAAACAGCGTCGGCACACGGGCGGCGGTAGCCTGTTTACTGCTCCGAGGGGCGGGCCATCGCCGCGGGCCACCTCCGCGCTCCGGTGCCGCGTGGTGGGCGGAGGGAGGAGGAGGCACACAGGGCATTTGAATGTGGCGCCAACGAGGTCGGCCGCGGGCGGCGAAGAAATGGCGCGAAACAGCCAAGGTGAAGGGCTGAGGATGGCGGAGAGATTTGAAGTAAATAATTATGCTAGGAGGCGGTTCACGATGAAAGTAAAGCAAGGCGGGGTAGGCATGATAGGAGATGAATAATTCAATAGTGCACAGTGCAGTATCTAACGGGTAAGAAATCTATTCCATGCGCAAGATCCAGTGAAAAATTAGGCTTCAAAACTTTGGCCGTACGGCCTAGCTTCTCGACGCCGCTGTAGTCAAGTAGATCACCCCCTCTAGGCCCACCTTTGGCCCTCTCCCCTCCCTCCCGTCCCCATAGGCATGTAGCAGGTCGGAACATGTCAGGGGGTGTCACTCTCCCCTGTATCGATCTACCCCAGTCCCGCCGCGGCCCCGCGCCCGACGGTGCACGACCTCACGGGCTTCCTGTTCAGATCCGCCAAATTAATCCACCTCATAACTCCCCGAGCTACCGCGCGTTTGTCCAGCACGCTGTCATACGTCTTCCCAATGTGTTGGTATTACACCGAAGTAAGCCAACCCCGCCACACTGCGGCGGAGACACTGCGAAACGTGGCGAAACGTCTCGCGACGCGCGGCGAGTGGCCACGGGTCAACGCGCCCGACCGGCCGGGTTGATGACCCGGCGTCGGAACGACGTTCAAACTGCGTCATTCTGCCGCCGCCGCCGCCGTCGGGCTTTCCCAGCCGTCTGAATTCGCTCCGCGGGTACGGCATCCCTCATCAGAGTTCATCATAGAGCGGGGTGAGGTCGGGCTATATCACACAATTTAAAGGGACCATCCCACCTTAACATTAGTTTTGAGTTGAGATAGCCAAGTTTGCGGCCAGGCTCAGAAATCACCATTTATCCTGGTCGCAACCCCCGCAGCTTTATGGTGTTCAAGAAATTTCTTCCCTTTACTTGCAGGGTGGGACCAGCTTAGTCCCTATCTCTTAACCATTAGCGGTTTTTTGATGACGTCAGCAGTCATTTCAACGCCCGCCATTCCTTGAACCCGAGTTTTGCTGACCTTGAGCTCCCTTTTTTATCAACGTGAAATCCGTCGTCGGCACTGAGAAAGCCTATTGCTTTCATTTTAATTTGAATATTAGAAGGTACCCACCACTGGAACTTGGACTGATATTATACCAAGGCCGAAGATTACTTTTACCATGATGATCAAGCTGCCTGCTATATCTGGAGCTTGGTGTTCAACTTCAACATGGAATAAAAAACAAAATATCAAAGCAAACTGGATATGGTACTGCAAGTTAAAGTCCAAAGAAATTTGAAGAGCTGACAATTGACATTAATTCTTTTCCTGCAAGGTTTCCATATGGAGATCACACCATGAAGAAATATTTTTGATGTTAACAGTTGAAAGGGGATTGATCTTCCAGTTTTGACGAAAGACGCTGCTGACTGTCTTTGGAAAAGGATGTCGGCATGAGGTGCAATTGTGCTTGTGAAGTGGTTATAACTGGTCTTTTCACAGTATTAAATTAAATGTGCCATTGCAGCCAAGTGTGTTATCATGTAAGGTAAAATCAAAACTACAATGTTGGTTTTACGAGCATTGAGAAGGCTGGTAGGTAACACCTGCCTGTGCTCTTAAATCATGCTGCCAAAGTATTCTAAATTAATTTTATCATACACTTTTGTTGTCCAGAATGGTTGCACTATTGTTTGGTATCATATTATTCCATGTAAATATGGTATTGTAAAGTCTGACCAACATGCTACCAGATTTGAAGCTGATACGTTACCTAAGTACCTGTTTTTTACTGGCGTGGTGAATGTCACCTGGATTTTGTTTTGAGGTGCAGACCTAGTAACTCTGACTACATGGGTTTGAAGCTATTATCTATTCTGTTTTTACTGGCCTGGTGAATGGCGACTGATGTTGTCCGTGGATGGCACTGAAACAAATTTTGAGTGTCATGTACAGTGTTTTAATACAATGCTGGGGGCTGAAAGTTGTCTTGTTTAGAGTGGTGAAAGTTCAGGATATGCCAGCCACCATGGTGGGTCAGTGTTAATGTGTTGCAGTCAGTTCGGCTTCGGCAAGCACACGGATGGGCATACGCATCAAGACCTGCTCTGCCATACTTTAAGCCAATTTAAACCTAGGTAAGTCTTTTCTTTTTTTCTGCCAAAAGCTATGACATTGTGAATTTCAGTGCTGTGGCCTGTGTGTAGCTTTCAGGAAAGCAATTCTAAATAAAGCTCTGATAAAGTGCAAAATCAGCAATGCAGCCCTCTATTACATTTTCTACAATATCTTACTTGTTCCTTGCATGGAGAGAAAAATGCAATGTTATGAATTTGTTTATTCACATAATTTGACAAGCATGCAGTTACCTGCTACTATCACTGCACAAAACAGAGCAGAAAACATCAGTTGATCAAACACAAGACACAACAGAAGTTTACAACATAGGGCTGCCGAACCTGCTTCCTCCCACCACAGTTGATGCCATTTCCTAGCCTGGCTTGATGTGAGCACTGAATAGCTGCTTTGTCTAATTACAGCTCACTACCATTCAAGTTAAACTACTCTCTTTAAAGTAAGAGTGAGAGCGTTCAGTGTTCATAGCAGCTCGACAGACGACAGACAACAAACATCTTGACAAACCAACCAGTATTTGATTTGGCTAATGATTTATGTGCCTGTTGTATCATGGCCAAACTACTTTAACAGCAATAATCCCTGTTTCATCTTGATCTTGCTTTTAATTCCATTTGAACTCAGATCTTGAAACAATCATCTGAAGTGATATCAGATACTGGCTTCTGTTTCTCTTGAAAGCAAGTTAAAACAACAATGATAAACTAAGGCAGGAGATGTGAGTTGTGGCAGTAGATTTTTGATTCAACATATGTCAACCTTATATTGCTTGAGACCTCTGTGACAGACAAACAAATATTTATAGTTTTTTGATAGTTTGGATTATTGGCTTGATTTAGACCTTGACTTTGAAATCACATAAATGTCATGGTACCCGAACGAATCCTCGCATGACATTTCTTCGTCCGCATTTCTTCGTCTACAAATCTTCGTCGGTGCATTTATTTGTCCATCAATGCTTACTCTTGCATATATTTGCGTTGAAGAAGAAATGCGAGCCGATTTTCATATACCCTGATGCGAGACAAAGTAATGCGATACGAATAAATGCCCTGACGAAGATTTGCAGACGAAGAATTGCGATACGAAGAAATGCCATAAGAAGAATTGTCCTGGAATCCTTTATTGGCCATTATATATTGACCTTGATAAGATAAACGCATCATTCGCGCAATATTTGTCGCACTTTGATACCAAACTATTGCTTCCAAATGCCGACGTAAAGAAAACCTTTATGTGACGTCATAGAAGCAGCGGAGTTCCCAAAAAGTAAACAAAAATAAAAGTCTTATATCTCGAAAACGGGTGAATATTTTCCGGTAAAATTTGGTAGATGTTCATTTTCGCTCTTTGTGATTCACGCTACATCACTTTTATGCCAATTCATTAACTTTTTTGAAGGTGGGAGGGTCCCTTTAACCGTCTCGCAGCCGTCTCATTGAGCCCCATCAAAAGGAAGACACCATCGCGTTAGCAAAAGACGTCATCAGAGGGCAGACACCTACAGACTTCATTATCAAATACGAAAAGCATTCAGACCTATCGAGTGCCACCACGCAGCCCAGCGCGACGTAGCCTTGCCTCCTGGAAAGACAGTCGGAGAGGGCGGAAGTAGCTAGTTCCGTAACGGAAACAACGCCATGCGACAAATACAGACGGACAACGGACGACGGACGACCCTGAATGAGAACTTACCTCGTCTAGCAGACGACGCCAAGTCCTTCAGAGACGATGTCAGGCCTCCTATATTTTCAGCTCGGGGCCACCGGAACCTACGGGGAAAAACCAGCTGGTTAGCGGGCGGACCGGAAGTAACAGAGTAAATAAACGGCTTCGCGGTAAATCAACCGTGAGCGGTCGTAATCGGCTCGAGACGTCATCAAATGTCGGTCAGGCTTTGCTGTACCACGCAGCATATCGTGCTTTTTAGAATTGCCCGATACGAAGTGAATATGCAAGAACCAAGAAACAGGCCACAGGGAACACGGTGTAAATGAATGAACGAATGAATGAATGAGTGAATGACGGTGCTTCATGAATGACGACCGCGACTATGAAAACACAATTACAAGCACCACGTCGAGTGTTAAATTCACTCATGAACAGCCAACGAACGAGAAGTGGTCCGGTTAGTGGCTCGGCGCACATCCGGGCCAAGACTCGGTGAAACCGACACAAGCAGCTGACGTTGCTTCAGTGAGAGAGTAAAGAAGCTCCAGCTTTCGAGCCGCGGCAGTGGGTCATGAAGATGTGCAAATAGTAGAGAAGGAACGCCTCATCATGCGTCAGTTTTTTTTCAGCCACGGCGCCGCACAAGAAACTGACCAGTCAAGGGAACGTTTCGCATTGCAAAATTGCAGACAGCGCAGGTCAAGGCATGCAGAAGGTGCACTGGGTCGTCTACAAGCTGAAAGACAGTCACACATACCTTAGGTCGTACGCAGCGACTCCCTAGGTTACTGCTGGCTATCTGTTTTCCCAAAAATCGTGAACACTCAGCTCAACCAAACGGGAGCTGTCCACACACGTCCACAGTCGCTCTCCAACTGAAAGTTCTGGCGCGCCGCCATAGGGGGCGCGCCGCACGCGCCGCCTGGCGGTCCCGCGCGCAACGCTGAATGATATTGACGAGCGGCGAGGCTCCGCCCATTTGGTGCGCTCAGCTCTCAAACACGGGACAACAAAACCTCATTTTACTCAAATCTCTACGCTATGTTTGATAATGCTTGTTTTGAAATAGATACCAAAATAGTTTTATAGTGGTCGCCTTACTATAAATAATGCTTTTCTCGTTCCTCTGTTTTATAGCTGAGCGCACGCAGAGCGGCGAACCGTATTTACTACGCATATCCCGTTCAAAACAGATCGTAGTAGAGAGACGGTACAGTCTCGAAACTGCTGCGACGCAGCGCGCCAGGCTGTACGGTGGGAAGTGTTTGTTGTGGATTCGGCAGGTCCCAGAGGTGAGAGGATACCCAGGCGCCAGGCGGACGCGCGCTCCAGATATGCTTGGGATGGTGCAGCATCCCGAGCCCTTGGCGTATTGCCACTAATTTTTTATGAGAAAGCTACGATTGGATGCGTGAAACGGCTGGCGCAGAATGTAGTCCGTAGACGTCTATGACTTACGAGCTGGAGAAAGACGTCTACGGTGGTCACTGGTCAGTGACCGTGACACCTCGTAATGTGGGGGGGGGGGGCGGGGATGTTCCCGTTACCCCAGCCTGGTCGGCCTTATAACGACAAGAGATAGGAAGCGTTCAATTGATAGTATAAAATCAATAAGAAACAATTTCAGTCATGAGTCAGGGAGGCCAACAAATCAGGCCACCGGGAGCTATTACAGATCATTTTTTCTGACTGTGAGTTGTGACTATTTGGGACAAATGTTCTATTACTCGTGAACGGTACCGGCAGAGATACCGCATCACGAAAAGGGCTATTGATAGAGCGCCACCGCCAGCCGCCAGGGCGGCGCAGCGGGATCCCGGATCATGCATTGGGGCGGGGACGTCTACGAGTAGTTCTCACTCGCGCATGATGTATCTATGAAAAAGTCATTCTCCAAAGCTAATGATGACCTTTCATGAGGTCATCATATTTCTTCCTACAGTTATCTTCCTTCAGTACCTATTGCTGAAAAGTAAGACAATAAATGGCATTTTTGTTACTATAGCCGGTATAGCACAGAGTTGCTTTCGTCGATTCCATAGCTTGACCCATAGACCTCTGTATACAGGGTGTCTCAAAAGTTCGTTCACAGGTACCAGCCATGCTTTTTTGTCAATAATTCTGAATCAACAAGAAATTAACAGTCGAAATTTTGCATGGGCATTGGTGACAACCTTCCTCAAGAAGTCTCATTGTTTTCAAGTGCATTCGACCCTTCATGAGCTCACAAAAAGGGTTCACCTCTGACCATGGGTCAGGCACGAAAATGTAGGTTGCAAAGTCGGGTATGTTGTGAAACTCTCTGTTTCAGGAGTAATGAGAATGGTTAAGTCGGAAATGACACATGGCTAAGGGTCGGCGAGGATGAGTGCAACATGATGATCATCTCATAAAAACGGTGGCTAAAATTTTTGAAGGACGAAATTATGCGAGACTAACGGCGTTTTGAACGACCCTCGCACGACAGCAGACTCGTGTTCCGGAAAGCAGCTGAAAATGCGGTCATAACTATTGAAAACTGGCAAGAAGGTCACAGACAGAGGTTACCCATTTTCAAAAAGTGCAGGCCATCGTAAAATAAAGACAAATTATAATTTAAAATTGTTTATAATATCTATACCGCTAATTTTTGGGGACAAAAACACAAAAATCGTCAATGCCAAGGACACCTGACCCTCCAAAAGTGTCAGTTATTGTAAAATGTTGTCTAACGAAGTTTTAAGAGGCAGATCTGCAGCGAATAATTTTCTTTTAAAAACAAAATCCCGATAAAACCACACGATGGACAGGTTTGGGCCGTTTACAAAGCAGAACATCTCCCGAGGAAAACACTCCGCAACCGAGCGAAGGTCTTGGCATGGGGAATGACGAGCGCTTGGAATTTGCAAAATTTGCACAATGTGTCTGAGAAACAGACGTCCGACACATTCTGCTACCATATGGTGCGAAAAATTTACTCCTGGCACTTCCCGTTTGTTCAGGACTGGGGTCGTTTTGAAAAGGAAAATGGCGCTTGGGATGTCGGCGCCAGTCATTCATGAAGGAGTTAGCGCCAGAGAATGCCTACAAAATACTCAAGAATGGTGTCGATGCAAGCTGTCGGCTTTCAGGGAAAATCAGATGTTGCCGGGGAGCTAGTCAAAACTAAATCCGACGCAGAAACTGCAGGGGATTCCCCTGCAAGAGCTTGAAAGCTGGTAACCTTTTATCAGCCTCCGGCAGCTGACGGAGCAACAAAAATCGGTATGGGCAAATATTTTTGGAGATACAGCAAAGGGGTTGGCTTCCAACCTTCTTAATCAGTTGTCAAAGCATGCATATTTGTCTAGTGTACACACAGACACCAAAACCTTATACTTTTGGCCGGTTCTTATATGCTTTATTGGCATGGGAAATGTGTGAACGAACTTTTGAGACACCCTGTACAGAGGTCTATGCTTGACCTCAAAAGATGTTAAAAAGTTGACTTCAGGTCAAGAGAAGGGAAACGGGAAGGGCTATATCGTCTCCACCGCGGTAGAGGAGTGAGCACGAGACGACGTGTCTATCGTCAGCGTCTATTCCGTCCTCGGCATAACTCAGTCCACGATGACGTGAAATGAAGGGGGATCTCCGGGATCGGACTCGTGCGTCATCATGTCCATCACGACAATTTCGGTAGTCGGTGCCAGCTTCACGGATATTCGTGCGTTGGCTACACGGATGTGTTGCACCATTACTGCGTAGTTGCGTATCCATTACCAGTTCCCGCCCCGCAATCATTAATAATTGCGTTCGACCTTGCTCCCATTATATATTCCACCGGTTCAGCTGCACACACGGATATGAGACTAGCGTATTCAATGACGTCATCACTCCCAACTCCCCGTCCCGTGACGTCACAACTTTGTATTTCGGTCAGCCATGACGTCAAACAGTTGAGTTTCCTTGAAACTTGAAAACGCATAGACGGATGAAGTTTCGATACACTTGTAAAACTAGTTTGAATCGTTTGCATTTGTAATAGCAGAGAACCATTTGGGCGGTATCCGTGATCCGTGGCCCGTATAGTTCGTGGCTTATCCGTGTTCCTGACGGCTGACAATGTGTAAATTATTACCCAGCTTCGATGCATCCTCAATTGTAGATGAATTCACGTCGGCCAAACGTCAACTTATCACACCATTTGCAATTATATTATTAATACTTTATGAGCATCTCCGTTCTTTCGATAGGTAGTCTGTGTCATCGTAGGTCTAATCATAGACGTTCCGCTTCTTCCCTTTATACATCAGGCATCGGGTCCGGCATTCATCACTTAATCATTCCACCACTGCAAACTGCGTCGCTTACGTTACGAAAAAATGCTATTATACATGCTCGCCCTACGGTCAATGGCGTGCTGGGACGAGGTCGAAACGACCACCTCGTCATCTACCGGCGGCTCTGCGAACTGCACGTGCGTGGAGCCGCTACCTTCGTCTGAGGGCGCCACCGTCGTGGCCGCGGAGGTGAGGGAGCCTCCTCCCGGCGAGGCGCTGCTGGCAGAGCCGCTGCTTCCCGACTCATCCGAGTCAGCCAGATGACAGGAGGTGGCGTCGGTCGCCAGCGGCGGCGGCGGCGGCGGCTCGGCCGCGCTGCGTCGCTCCGACTGCACGTAGCAGAGGATGGCTACAGCGAGCAGGATGAACCAGAGGCCACCCACAATCCCCAGTACCACGGGCAGGTAGTGACGCAGCGGGTCCGCCTCCGGGCCAGCCGGCGGCGGCCGCTCGGTCCGAGGAGGCATCTCGGTCTCCATCTGCATGGTCAGCTCGTCTGCCGGCAACTGGGACAGGGTGACCAGCTGTGCCAGCAGCACCGACGGCGCTGACGGCGAGCGGGCTACTCTCAGGTGCAGGCGCGGGTCTGGCTCGTGACGGGTCACCAGCGGTGAGCCCAGCAGCAGTGGTGACAGCGGCTGATCGCCATGCGCCAGCAGCAGGAGCGTCACCCGCCGGAGACGAGGCGACACACGCACGATCGGTAGGTGATCGGCGAGGTGCAGCACCCGGTACAGAGTCGGACCGGCGTGGGTGTACAGTAGACGGGTCTGGATCCGCTCCAGGTCGGACGGCCGGTGCTCCAGGTGACGGCGGAGGTGGGTCGGGAACAGCGCCAGATGCAGACGGTGGTCAGCCGGAGCCTCCACTTTGGCAGACCACAGGAAACGACGAGCCTGGCTCGGTGCGTCGGCCACCATCTCCATACCGCTGTGCACATAGGCCAGGGAGAAGAAGATGGAGATCGGGAACGGGGGCAGTGAGAAGCCCAGGCTGGAGGAGGAGTCTGGTGACGACAGCTTGGTGTCGCACTTTGGCCCGCTGTAGTCGGGCAGACACAGGCAGAGGCAGTCGTGTAGTAGGAAGCCATGCTGGCAGTCGTGAGGGTTACAGTGCTCGCCGTCCTTTGAGAGTTCTTTAGAGCATTGTTTTTCGGTTAGATAAAAACGATCGTATATAGATAGCCGGGGATTTGTTGGCATTCTTACGTAGAGTTTCCACATATCGTGAGGGTCCTTCGTAACAACAGCAGGAATATCGCCGTTCTGAATGGATTCGAAATCACCAAAAGTGATTGAGAAGTAATCGAAAGGATTTCGGGTATCGATGCTCGCACATTTCACAAACAGCTGAGAGCCAAACATTCTTTCAGGCAGTGTGTTCGGATTCATCAAATCATATCTCAGCATTTCCAGTCGAAGCTGTATGTATTCGTCGCGATCCATTCTGTTTAGCTCGTATCGAAGTCCCAGAGAAGCTAAAATTGATGCCGCAATACCCAGCGCGGACACTGGGGATGAAAATATTTGCTTTTGCCCCGACTCCGAAGAAGTAAATACGAGCGATTCCGTCTTATCTAGAGTCGTACAGATTGTCCACGGATCACGACACTTCTGCACCGATACGGACATTCGTGTGAAATTCAAACATGTGAGATCTTCTACAGCCAGCAGCGCCGAAGTTGTATCGTTCGGTCGAAATGTTTCGTTTTGCAGTTTATAATAAGCTAGATGGGTCGGCAACGTTTCAAACAGAGTACTGTTCCACAGTCGCTCGGGGGCTTCGTCGATCAATGCTGGACTCCAGTGCGCCGTTCCGATGACTGAGAAGGCCGTCGTGGAACGCAGAAAGCTAACAAAGAGCACGACTGCAAATGCCTTTGCAAATCTAACACTTTTCTTTTTCTTCCAATAACCACAACGCTTCTCATTACAAGCATTCCTAGAAATAACGACGAGCGCGATTACCGGAGTCATTATAGCAAATTGTTGAACGTTTTCCGTAGACCGTATGAATACACGCAAAACTATTAAACTTCAGATCTAACACGATTTAAGAGCCGTTTCGCTCTGTCGACGCAAGGACTCTGACATCGCTTACAATACCGGACTTTCTTACAAAGAATTCGAG
Source organism: Amphibalanus amphitrite (assembly GCF_019059575.1). NCBI lineage: Eukaryota > Metazoa > Arthropoda > Thecostraca > Balanomorpha > Balanidae > Amphibalanus > Amphibalanus amphitrite. The sequence goes on along the minus strand of NW_024881954.1, from coordinate 191,753 downwards.
CAATTAAAATGATCGTAAGGCTACATAACTACTCGCAACTTTCGAACGTATTCGTGATTGCAATCGTCCGTCGATTGTAGTTGGATTGTAAGCAACTTGTAGGACGGTCCCAAGCTCGCAGGTGTTCTGCAGCAGTTCAGCCCGTGCATTACTTTCAACTCAGCTTTCCAGCAGCAAACTCAATTAATTTGCGAAGCATGAAGCCGGGGTGACCTCTGCGGCTTCACCGCTTTTCATCATCGCTTTGCAGTAGATGGTAAAACTTAAGGTAAGCTTTGCAACTGAAAATTAACTTGAATAAAGTAGCGCATCATACATGAGAAAATAGTCCTATGCGTTTAAATGACCCAAACGAAACGTCACTGCTCACATGATTTCCTTAATTAATCATTGTTAAACACTCGTTAAAGTGAGTTGATCACATGTGAGCGCCGAATAGTCGGAGCAAATTCGTTATCCATCCTACAGAATCGAGAAAATGTCAACAACTCCGAAGTCTACCAAGACCAAGTCGAAAAATGGTCCTAAGGTAACAGCAAGCACGACAAAAGGCTTTGTGACGCAGAGAAGAAAGGCGTTCGCCGCTTTGGTATGCGTGCTGTCGGTCTCCGTAGCACTTTTGACCATCTTCTACGCATTCGAGCTGGAAGAAAATGACGAGTAAGTTATGAGGAAACGTCCCAAATGAGTGCCGCACCGTTGAAAATATGAATAATAACCCAGCATCACGAGACGTCTATTGAACATTGGCAGCAGATAACTTAATGCTTGTTTACCTATCCTACAATCTTTTAGATTAAGTCGCAGACCGAGTTGAGCAATTATGAGCCGATGTTTACATCATGTATCATCATCATATTGCTTAGGGCACCGCGCTGCAGAGCAGAGTCGTCAGTTGGACAGCTCGCTCCAGCTGAGGGGCCGGGAATATATCAAACAGTTTTGGGTGTCGCAGCCGTGTCACGACACAAATACCAGAAATAGCCAGAACCGACTTGTGATTCACCATCTCTGTGTATAGTTTAGCTATCAAAGCTACATCACCACGCTAACAATGATCCCAGTGCTAGCCCAAGACTGCTCGACTAATTCGTACTCTCGCGGCTAACCTGTCTTTCTCTCCCCCTCAGGCACATGTTCGTCTGCCACCCTCCATCGGCCATCTTCTTCCTGAAGGTGCACAAGTGCGCCAGCAGCAGCATCCAGAACATGCTGTTCCGCCTGGCCGAGCGGCTGGACATGCCGGTGGCGCTGCCGGAGACGGGAAACTACTTCGGTCACCCCCGGCACTTCAGAGCGCATATGGTGCACCGGCCTCTGGGCGCGCACAACACCACCTACCGCCTGATGGCGCACCATCTGAGACTCGACCAGGAACAGGTCATGAAGGTCAGTGACACGGCGACCACGGGGCCGGGATATTCACCAGCTGCTTCTCGTCGTGCATAACAGCATAAGAGTTGGCTGGGGCCGCTGAGCTGGAAGGTGAAAAGGTAATGTGAACATGCTGTTGGGTTAGGGCTTAAACCGTCACTTCCTTTTTGGAGGACATGATAAAAAAGTTGTTTTGTTCATAAAATCACACCGTAGAGGCGTAGACCCAAGTTCGCTCGTCGTTTGCTAGCGTATGCTCTGTTATCTCGTTTCTAGGCTGTAGACCGTCCTTCACTCGGCCGTTCGCCAGCCTGTCGCTCAGAATGATGACCTCTGCCCCTCCATAACCCACCCTGCCCCACTGACAGGTGCTCGGTCCCAACGCCACCTGGCTGGCCGTGCTGCGCCGGCCGGCCGACCAGTTCATCTCCATGTTCGAGTACTACCGGCTACAGGAGGTGTGGAACATGACGCTAGCCGAGTTCGCCGCCTCCACCACCCAGTACGAGCCGCTGGGGATCACACATTTCCGTCCCAACCAGATGTCGTTCGACCTGGGTCTGGACGTGCGGACCCTGATGTCAGACGACCAGCTGCTGGGCGACACCCTCACTCAGCTGCACCAACGCTTCGATCTCGTCCTCATCGCCGAACTGCTGGACGAGTCGTTGGTGCTGCTCAAGTACCGCCTCTGCCTGGAATGGGACGATGTGGTGGTGTTCAGACACAACGCGCGGCCACCCTGGCTGCGCTCGGCTGCCACACACAACGGCACCCTTCGGCGGCAGCTGCGGCACCATCTGCAGATAGACACAGCCGTCTATCACCACTTCTACCAACGGCTCAGACAGCAACTGAGGGACTACGGGATGGCGCACATACGAGCCGGCCTGGCCACGCTGCGCGCGCGGGTGCAGCACTGGGCGGCGCAGTGCCGCGGGTGGAAGTGGAACTGGCCGGGCGATCAGTCCCCGCTGCCTCCCCGAGGGACCTCGGACGCACAGAGACACGTCTGGATGTGTTCACGGCTGTTCACGCATGAGATCACGTATACGGAACACATCAGAATGGAACAGGAGTGGGAGGCGCACCGTTCTCACTTCTGGGATAAGCTGCTCGCTAAAAACTGGCCAGTCAGGTAGCGGTGTCCAGTTCCCCCACCCCAGTGTGACCCGTAGTTCGGAAAGGTTGTGTGTACAACGCGGCCCCAGTATTGACGTACAGCTCGGCCAAGCTTGTCAGGAGACAGTGAAGAGGTCAGAGCTCACCACCAAAGATAGACTAACAAGTACGATCATCAGTAGACTGATCCAAGGAGATCAAGGTGTTGGTTATTGCCATAAGTGATGTGCCACTACGACCCGCAATAAAAGCAGCTGACAGTGTTTTTTTTTTTTATCCCGTATGCTATAGATTACTCTAATGCGCAGTTCCGTTGTTATTCATGCAATGAACACGAGACGTGCAGAAAACGTTTTGTTTTATTTTTAACAAAATACAAATCTTGGTTAACAGTTCTATGTATATGCACTGCCTGCCTTTGTACTCCATTCCCTGAAGCATGAACCGCAAACACTCAGACTCCAGCAGTGACCACCAATGCGCCGCCATATATACACAGCCTCCGCGGCCCTCACCAAAGCACTTCTGGACTAACCGAACGCCTTCATGTCAATCAACGAGAACACACCAAGCTCGCAATGTGCCCGCCCGTCTATAACTCGTCAGTCCCTCCCTCGCTCCGCAGGGCAGGCGGAAGCCCCGGTCACTCACCGGCACTGGGAGCCCTCTCACTGTCCTCGCCTCACACACAGTCCGCGTCACCGCTGTCCGATACGGTACCAGTGCCGGCCTCCGCGGGTCGGCGTGCCTCGGAGGACGAGTCGCCAGCGCCCTGCCGACCGGCGGCGGCCCCCTTCAGCAGCTCCGGCGAGGGCTTTACGGTCTCCGAGGAGGGGTCTCCGGCAGAAGGTTCCGCCGGAGCGTCGGCAAGTACTGGAGACTTTTGAGAGTCATCAGCGAGTACTGGGGACTCTTTGGAGTCATCGGCGAGCACTGGAGACTCTTTGGAGGGTTTAGAGACCTTTTCCGTGGTTGTAGCCGACTCGTCTGCAGGTTTTGCCGTCTCGATGGGTTCGGTGGGAAGCCCTGAGGCACTGACAGGCTCGGCAGACGGTTCGGTGCGTTCTTCTGACGAGGACGTGACAGTCTCGCCTGATGGTTGAGCCGGCACCTCTGAAGTCTCGATGGTTTTCCCGGAGCGATCACCGATCTCTTCAGTGACCTTCACTGGTTCGCCGTAGCAATCAGCCACCGCCGCTGTCTCCTCTTGGCCGTCCGGTGACCGGTCCTGAACCTCGAGGGCCACATCATCCAGGGTGTCAGAGACAGACGCCACAGGCTCTTCTTGGACGACCTCGGTGACGGTTTCTTCAGTCTTCTGCGCCGGTCGAGGCTCAGTGACCTCCTCAGCCGTCCCTACCGTCAGCGGCTCGACGTCTTCTTTGTCGGAGACCAGATCAGTCGCGTCTTCATTCGCTGTCACTTTGACGTCCAATGAGGCCTGTTCTACCACTGGTGAGGCTTCGGCTTTGGTGGCCGGCGCCACGGTCTCACTTGTGGCCGACGTCGCATTCTCGGGAGCGGCCTCAGTCACAGCTTTGGAAGTGCCTTCCAGCACAGTGGTAAGCGTGGCTCCAGTCACAGCCTCCGTGGAAGTCTCCGTTACCGTCTCAGGGGTGGCGTCGGCCTCAGTCTCCGAAGCAGCTCCAGTCACAGGTCCAGGAGCGGCTTCAATCACAGTTTCCACTCGGACAGCCAGTTCGGTCACAGGTTTAGGAGCAGCTCCAGTCACAGCCGCCTCAGGAGCGGCTTCTGTGGCAGCCTCAGGAGCGACTTCTTTTGTCATCTCCCTCAGCATTGCCTCAGAAGCTCTGATCACAGCATCAGCTTTGGCGTCCTCCATTGAAGCCTCTGTTGGGGTAGCCTCGATCACAGCCTCGACTGTGGTAGCCTCTGCCACAGCCTCGTTAGCCTCTGTCACAGCCTCAGGTGATGTAGTCTCTGCCCGAGTCTCCGGTTGTGTCGCCTTCGCCGGCGGCTCGGCTGCAGGTGTAGTCTCGACTGGGGTAGTCTCGGCTGGGGTAGTCTCGGCTGGTGTAGCCTGAGCTGGTGCCGTTGGTGTACACTCGGCACGCGTACACTCAGACTCAGTTGGTGCAGCCTCGGATGGTGTAAGCTCGGCCGATCGAGTCTCGTCTGGTGTAGCCTTGGCTGGCACACTCTCGGCTGGTGTGGGCTCGACTGGTGTAGTCTCAGCCGGCACAGACTCTGTTGGTGTAGGTTCGGTTGGTGCAGCCTCGACTGGCGTAGCCTCGGTTGGTGTACACTCGGCTAGTGCAGGCTCGGTTGGTGTACTCTCGACTGGTGTGGCTTCAACTGGTGTGGTCTCGGCCATTGACACAGCAGACTCCACCTCGGCAGATCCCGTCTCACATGGTTCCACCTTCATCTCGCCGTCAGTTTCCACGACCTCGGCTTCCGTTCCGGGAGGCGTATCTTCCTCCTCCGACACTACCAGGATCATATCATCGTCTTCATCCGCTGATACAAACTCCTCACCAGCTTCGACTGTCACCAGCCCCGCCTCAGCCACGGCGGCTGATGAGACCTCGGCTTCAGGGTCTGACAGTGTAATATCAGCATCAGCTTCTACTGACGTAACATCGAGCTCAGCTTCCACTGGGAAGGACTCGACCTCAACTTCACCACCTATAGGCGATACCTCGGCGTCCGCTGGTGTAGCGTAGACCTCAGAGTCCGCTGGCGTAGCCTCTGCCACCACAGCTTCAGATGTAGTGTCTTTTGGCATTACCTTGACCACAGCATCTGCTGGCGTAGCCTCAACTTTAGCGTCTTCCGGCTTAGCCTCTGCCGTAGCGTCTTCTTCGTCTCCCAGGGTAGTCTCGACCTCAGCATCCCCTGGCATAGTCTCTGCCGTAGCGTCAGCTGGCGCATCCCCGACCTCAGCCGCGTCTGCCGGCGTAATCTCTACCGCAGCGTCCTCTGGCACAGCCTCGATCTCAGCGTCTTCTGACATAGCCTCTGCGACAGTGTCGGCCTCCGCTCCGCCAGCCTTGGCCGGAGCAGCACTCTCAGTCTTCGAAGTCTCAACATCGATCTCCCCGGCGTCTTCCACTCCGTCCACGGACTGGCACTTCTCACCAGCCGAGCGTTCGTTCGCCGTCGACTCCGAGTCTTCCCTCGTCTCAGGCTCAGACAGTAGACTGAACGAGATCTGACCGGGCACGATCTTGAACTCATGACTGATGCACCGACCGAGTGGGGTACCGTCAGGAGCCGTGGCGACAATTCCTTCTGCCGGGGCGGGTACCGGGGTCAGCTGCTCCGTCGGAGACGGGGCAGGGGTCAGCTGCTCCGCTGGGGCCGCGGTCTGCTGGTCCACTTGGGAGTCACGGGTGGGTTCCTCTTCCTTCAGCGTCGGTGGGACGATCAGTGAGAACGAAATCTGACCGGGTACGATCTTCTCATCGCGATACTGTCGTCCGCGCGGAGTCGCGGCCGCGTCCGACTCATCTTCCTGACATTCCGCCGTGGCGTCCTCAGGGGCGGTCTCTTCGCTCTTTTGTTCGGCAGCGGACACCTCCGGCGAGGCAGGAGACGTGCCCTCCTCAGCGGCGGGCTGCTCGGTCGTTTGTCCGGCTGAGGACACCTCCTGTGCAACCAGAGTCCCGCTGGTGACGAGGTGCAGCATCAGACGATCTCCATCGGCAGTGAATCGAACGTTGACTAACCCGTCCAACGAGCCCGCCTCCGCCAGCCGATGACTGTCACAGTCCGGCGCCGGGTGGCAGCAATGTACCAGCGGCGGCGGCAGCGCCACGACCTGCAGCGGCTGCCGCAGATCAGACAGAGCCACACCCTCCAGGATGTAACCGGTGTCGACCAGTCGCACGCGGGCCGTGTTCTCCGCACCGACCGTCAGGACAGTGGCGCGATTCCAGCCTCCGTTCGTATCCTGGACCACGCACAGGTCGCTAGCAGTCGGGGCGGCAAGAGGAGGCGGCGGATCGGCGTCACCATACAGCTCGGCGATCAGCTTTCGCAGTTCCCCGAGGGCAGTCCGGTCTTCAGAGAGCATAACAAACACCTCTTCTGTACCCACAAACGTTACGGAGGCCACCATGTCTGTATCGAGCTGTGGCATCAGTGCCGGCGGCAATGTCAGACGCCGGGCCAGACGGCAGAGGCCGTCCGCGGCCAGTGTCTCGGCCACGTCTTGTCCATCGACCGTTAAACGCACCAGCGCCACCGGGCCGTCCGCGTCGGCGGACGCGGCCAGACGCGTCAGCCGAGCGCCCTCCTCCGTCAGCTCACGGAGCCGGCCGACGGCAGAGGCGGCGCATGCCTCTACTGGCAGGCGGCAGCGGAGCGCCTGTGGGGGTAGCTCGCTCAGCTCGGCCGGCAGGCAGCGCAGAGCTGCCGCCTCCACCTCCTCACCGTTACCGTAGTCGACAAATTGAACCCGAGCGCGGTCGTCGGTGGTTGACACCACCCGGGCGCGGTACAGGGCTTCGTCTTCGGAGAAAGGCGCCGCCAGCAGGTCAGTTGACTCAAACGGCGGCTCGGCGGGCGCCAGGGAAGCAGCCGCGGCCGCCAGGCGTTCCATCAGATCATCCAGAGCGGTCGTGTCTGGAGACTGGACGTAGAACTCGAGCGGCGAATTGACGTGCGAAACGAACACCTCGTGGTCCCCGGGATCATCCAGTCGGGATTCCGTCGCCGGCTCCTCCGAATCACCCGTGTTCTCTTGGTTCTGGTCCACCTTCGCGTCACCATCAGTGTCTAATGTCTTGTCTTCACGGGTCTCTTCTGTTTTCTGTGACACCTCCACGGACACGGCTAGTCCCTCTTCCACTAGCACCCCTGCCAGGTCACGGCCCTCATGTGTCAGCGTCACGATTGCAGGGTCTCCCGCGGCGACCAGGGTCATCTGCAGTTCCAGCTCGCTGTCGGCTAGCTCGGCGAAGCGCTCGGCCGCTGCCGTCTCTGCGCCCTCCGTCACCTGCAGGGGCAGCGAGCAGCGCGCTGCCAGGAGCGGCTCCTCAGTCAGCTGCGGCGGCAGACAGCGCAGCTCACCAACCGGCACAGACTCTGTGTTACCGTAGTCAACAAACAGGACTCGGCGCGACTCGGCAGAGTCGGAGTCGGGCAGGAGTCGGGCGCGGTACATGGCGCAGTCTACCGAGTACCGGACGGCGACTAGCTGACCGGCTGCGGGGCTCTCAGCCACCGGTAGCTCGCCGCTCGGCTCCAGCTCACCGGCTGCCTCCAGCGCCTCGGCCAGGGTGTCCAGACGTGCAGAGTTGGACAGCAGCTGCACCCAGAACTCGCAGGGACCGAGTGAGAAGGACACAGCGACTGTCACTGAACGGCCCGGCACCAGGTCAGTCAGAGCAGCCACTTCCGCCGCTGGTTCAGCCCGCGGCACCTCATCTCTCTCTGTCGGGGCATCAGTCACCTTCTCGTTGCTCTTCTCACTCTCCTCAACCGCATGCCCGGCCTCCACCAGCGCCTTGCTCACATCCTCGCCACCGAGTCCAATCAGTTTCACCGTCCAGCAGTCACCAGCACCGCTCACAGTCACCATTTTCGCCTGGCCATCCGGCGCGCCAGTCAGTGTGTCCAGAGCCGCCGCCGCTTCCGCCGTCCAGGGGGCCGCAGCGCCCGCCAGGCGGCACCGCTGGGCGAACGGCGCGGGAGCTAGGAGAGGCGGTGTGAGCAGGCGGCAGGCGGAGCGCGCGCACCGCTCGCTGTTGCCGTAGTCGATGAATTGGAGGTGTAGTTGGGAGGCGTCGGCGGAGTCGGCGGCCAGCACACGCGCGCGGTAGAAGGCGCCGTCCTCGGAGAAGGGCGCCGCCAACAGGTCTCCCGGCTGTACCTGTCAGGACAGACACACACGATGTGTTAGAAGGGCTTTATAGGAGGAATGGCCGAAGACACAATGTGTTGGAGGGGTTTTACAGTGGTCACAGATTCACGCATTTGACAAAATGTGAACGCTGACTACCTATAACGAGTAGAACAGCAAAAACAGTGATTAGTAACTTCCAAGAACAGTGATAAGCAACTTCAGACTGAGTAAGTGCAACACAAGCGAAATGATTCGAACCTTCCCACTGTCCTGATGGGAAGGATGCAACCTCGAGATCTTCGCTACCCGAGGTCCAACAAACTTTAAAAATCGGCAGTGCGAAGCTGCTTACTTTGTAGCAAACCACACACGTCCATCATTGGATCAATAGTGAGATCCAAATTCCGCTTCACCCGGATCATAGACTACTTCGAAATCGACATAGAGTAGTCTATGGTCAAAGTAGTTAGTCTATAATCGAAGTAGTCGAGTAGCCTACACCCGGACCTATCTGGCCGGCCGGCCGATCAGGAGACTCACCTCGTTGACAGCTCGCTCGCCGTCCGCCAGTTTGGTGTACTCTGTCTCCAGTCGGGCCATCAGTTCGTCCAGCTGATCAGCCGCCGCCGCGTCCTGCACGTAAAACTCGCCCGGGGAGACTGTGAAGGACACGGCCACCGGACGAGTCTCCGGCGCCGGCGAGGGCTGCTCCGCCTGCGGCGCTGTCACCTTCTTCTGGGGCTCGGCGGGCGCAGGGGCGGCCACAGCCGGGGTCGGAGCCGGAGCGGCAGGAGCAGGAGCCGGGGCGTCCGAGGCTCCCAGCTCGACGTTCACGTTGGTCTCTCCGTCGAACAGCGTCACATTCAGGTGGTCGGCGCAGACGAGGTCCACGCGAGCCACAAACTCCTGTGAAGGGGGAGCAATTCAGTCAGTACGAGGTTGGTAAAAATGTCCACAAGGTACAACCAGAGCACAAAGTCCACAAGGTACAATTAATACAAGATTTCCCGTCCTTAGGCCTTATATGAAGTTATAACTTAACATCCCGTTAGGTTCCAGAGGAAACGATTACAAGACGGCGCGGCCAGGATCCAGAATCCCTCAATCATCGAGTTAAATTGCATTCTACATCTGACTGGATGACTGATCGCCACGCTGAAAACCAAATCAGCCTAAAGCAGTAACTTCGGGTGTGGCAGTCCTGAACACTAAGATCACATCGCCGTCTTACCATTTGGTCGGCGCGTGCCGTGAGGTCGTCGGCGCGGTCTTTGGGGACCCCGGTCAGTGAGAGCCGGATGGCCTGGGCCGGCAGCCGCCGCAGCGACTCGGGACACTCCCGCAGCTAGCGGGAGATTCAATGGGTCAGACAAGGACACTATAATTGTAGAAAGATACACATTCTTAGTGTGCCAATATTCTTTACGACGTCTTAAATTCTAATTAAGGAAACAAGCAAACAAACAAAAACAAGATAAAGACTCCGGAAACAAGATTTGACCAGCAGCTGCTGTCGGAAAAGAGGCAAAGGAGGCATTGCGCTAGTTCAATAGCAAGCTACCTATCTACCAGGGGTCCCGCCCCTACCTGTGCCGCCGGCACGGTCTCTGTGTTTCCGTAGTCGACAAAGTGGACGGCGGCGTCGTCTCCCGTCCGCTCCACCACCACGCCGCGGTAAAAGGTGCCGTCGAACGGAGCCAGGCAGCCGGCGCCGGCCGCAGCCGAACCGCCCAGCGGCTGTGGGGACAGAGTCAGACATCTTAACGAGCGAGCCATATAAACTACAGCTAACGATCATGACTGTCAGGGCAAAGCACGAAATCACGACACTTCCGGACACTGAGGCAGGGCCCAGAGCAGGTTGAACAATATCAGCATTTTCCCTCTCTAAAAAAAGCCATTGAAAAACATTATAACATTAGAGACGGAAGTGAAAAGGCCATTCATCAATATTGAATTATTATCTTTACTCGAGCCCCCAGTAACGGACACACCTATGCCAAACCACACATTTACATTTTTTTACCGAAGCCTTTGTAAAAAAAAAAACAGGCTAGTGACCCTTTCAGCCCCTTCGCCATCCGCACCTTTCCTCCGTCAGCCACGGCCGTCTCGATCTGTGTCTCGAGCTGCTCGATGTCGGCGGCCCGTTCACTCAGCTGGCAGTACAGTCGGTCAGGAGTGACGATGTACGACACAAACACGGCCAGTTTGTCGCCCGAACGGAACAGGTTCGGCAGGCCGGCGAATGGGCCCAGGTCTGTAAGCAGACGCGAGGACGCTACTGACGGGAGGCAGGCAGTATCAGCACAGCGCGGGAATGCTTAGTGGTGGCCGGCGCTACCCATCGCTGCAGAGATATAGCGGGAAACAGTACGTGAATTTCGGTCTGATAAAATAACATGGACGTCACCCCCCCCCCCCCCCTCTTGTGACAGAGTGGAATGTTTTCTTTATAATGACCTCTACCCGCCAAGGAGGAGACGATGCATTCTTTCTAAAAGAGAGCACTTGAGTGGATGACCGCGCCTTAGCGGCCCTAATGAGTACGTAAAAACACCACTCATTCACAGCTGGTGTGCACCTTGATAATCCCATACGCCACAAATACCGACCCCAATTACTACTCACGCTTCTGAGGCGCGGAAGGTGCAACGGCCGCCGGGCTCGGAGCGACAGAAGCCGGAGTCGGGGTAGGGGTGGCAGGAGTCGGAGCCTGGGTGGGAGCCGGGGCCGGGGCGTCCGAGGCTCCCAGCTCGACGTTCACGTTGGTCTCTCCGTCGAAGAGCGTCACATTCAGGTGGTCGGCGCAGACGAGGTCCACGCGAGCAGAAAACTCCTGTAAAAAAGAACATGTCAGCGGTTTAGACAGGGGGTCGGTGGAGACGTTCATGTGCGGCAAACGTTAAGCCAAAAGAAAAGTATGAGGCACATAAGCCCGAGTGACATGCCGAAACGCGGCTGGTCGATGACCCAGCGAATTCAAAGTTCTTGATCATCATGACCGTCAACTGAAGATATTCCATAAAGGGAGAAGCAACACTCACAAGTCTCGCATCCTGTGACAAGCTTTGACTGTCGTCTTACCATTTGGTCGGCGCGTGCCGTGAGGTCATCGGCGCGGTCCTTGGGGACCCCGATCAGCGAGAGCCGGATGGCCTGGGCCGGCAGCCGCCGCAGCGGCTCGGGACACTCCCGCAGCTGGTGAGGAAAGCGGAAATGGTCAAATATTGCAAAAACTACACATGAGCAGCGAGGACGAATGAAGAACACGAATGGCGTACTGGCGGTCCCCCATCAAACCCTCTTTTTTGTTGGGTTTTGCCCTTTCGGTCTGACGAGACCATATTTTCAGGACTGGAAGGATGATAGGAATTAGGGGGGAGGGGAGCATTGGTCTGGGCGAGCACCCTGGTGCGTCGCCAGGGCTGAGCCCGTCCAGAGGACAGGCTGGCCAGCCCCCCAAGCAGTCACCGCACCCGGCTACAGGAGTGCTCTTCTGGGCATTCCCGTATGGGATAAAGTTGCCCGCCCAGCCCGGAACAGGGGGTTGAGATGTGGAGGAGAAGGATTTGAATGTTTTAAGAATAGAAACGACGAAACGATGCCCTCTCCTCTGCTGCCGACATCCAGTCCAGTACCGGTGGCACAGTTTTCTGTACCGCCACGCCGGTGCCCCGCCTCTTGGTCCTACCTGTGCGGCCGGCACGGTTTCTGTGTTTCCGTAGTCGACAAAGTGGACGGCGGCGTCGTCTCCCGTCCGCTCCACCACCACGCCGCGGTAAAAGGTGCCGTCGAACGGAGCCAGGCAGCCGGCGCCGGCCGCAGCCGAACCGCCCAGCGGCTGTGGGGGACATCTAGTGAGCGCGCCACACATTACAACTGTCGACCGCGACTGGCAGAGCAGGCCGGGCCACAGATGTGACAGGACCGGCGACTACCAAGGGGCCCAGAGTGACAACAAAATCAGTAGAACGTATGCCCAGATATAGCCCTAGGACCATCAAAATACGAAAATGAATACGTTAATCTTCAAGGTTTGATTTAAGCCTTCTGTCGAGCCCTAACAACGACAAAAAAACCTCCTCCAAATCACCCCAAAACGGTCAATTGCAGCAGCCCGCGACTCGCTCAGGGTACCCAACTGACTCATCCCGTCCTGAGGCCTCTTGCACCAAACTACCTAGCTAGGTAAAATCGAAAAACCGGTTTCAGAATAAGCTAATCTAACGGTGGTAAATTTATTTGCAATAGCCCAATACATAATCCTGCATGTGCTTGCTAAATTTTGCACGCAAATTGTTACATTTGAGACTTGGACTGGGTATACGATGCAAAATAATCCAAGCATTGGTGCAAGAGGATTTTGGTGCAAGAGGCCTCTGATCCCGTCCAGTTCCGTACCTTTCCTCCGTCGGCCACGGCCGTCTCGATCTGTGTCTCGAGCTGCTCGATGTCGGCGGCCCGTTCACTCAGCTGGCAGTACAGCCGGTCAGGAGAGACGATGTACGACACAAACACGGCCAGTTTGTCGCCCGAACGGAACGGGTTCGGCAGGCCGGTGAATGGACCCAGGTCTGAAACACAGTATGGTGGAACTGTATTCAGCTTCAGGACTGACTGGCCGGGATGAGGGTCAAAGGCCCCATGCACCAGCAAAGTACGGGGCAGGAACTACGTAGTGGTATCCTGTGCTGCGTAGCTGCCGTTGCACGGAATTAGATACAGAAAAACATAAGAGCAGAAAACAATATGCGAATGTGAACTTGTCATACATCACCGATCTGCATCTAGCGTGCGAGACACCATGATTCATATTCTTCCACTCGCCACTCACTACAGTACTTATGACACTAGTACTCACGTTTCTGGGGCGTAGCGGCAGATGTCGGAGCCGGAGCAGGGGCCGGGGTGGGAGCAGGAGCGGCAGGAGCCGGGACGTCCGAGGCTCCCAGCTCGACGTTCACGTTGGTCTCTCCGTCGAAGAGCGTCACATTCAGGTGGTCGGAGCTGACGAGGTCCACGCGAGCCACAAACTCCTGAAAGGAGAATATGGCACTGGTCGGCAGAACGTCCACGCTACAAAATTCTGGACTGTTTACTGTTTAGAGGTGGGAATATTGCAGTGCTATGTTTGAACTTCATCCAGTCACATATTTGCTGCTGGTTTAGTGTCGTCAGCGTCTTACCATTTGGTCGGCGCGTGCCGTGAGGTCGTCGGTGCGGTCCTTGGGGACCCCGGTCAGCGAGAGCCGGATGGCCTGGGCCGGCAGCCGCCGCAGTGACTCGGGACATTCCCGCAGCTGGTGGGATAGAGAACGGGTTAGACGGCAGCTGGGATACTCCAGCAGCAGCCTGGCGAGAGATTCAACGTGTTAGAGCGGGACAATTGTGTATTGTGTATTGGAATATACCGTCCACAGGTGCACCCCATTTACAGACGGAGTCACAAGCATAAATATACGTCACATTTTCACACACCTACCTATGTCTAACTAGCACATGTATAAATAAGGTTACAGGCTCGATACGAATGCCTTCACCTGACTTCTAAACGCCGCCCGGGATCCGAACAGGTCAGCAGTGGGCCGTTTCTCACATAGACTGTTCACAGCTCGTGGCAAGCGACAGAACAAACCGTTTCTGATTGTGTCAACCCTTGCTGCAGGCACATACAGCACAGCCTTGGAACGAGTTCGCGATGGTACAGCGAGTGAAAACATCGCAAGAATGTCACCGGAGTCGATCCTGCCGGTGAACACGTTCTGCACGAAGTTCAAGTCATTCAGAACAAGCCGCTGGTCAATTCGCAAGACACCAAAATGACGAAGCAGATCAGTATAGTCAAGAGAAGCACATGGACTGTTTGAATGCCTGCCCAACCACATCAGGAACTTGTGTTGGATACGCTCCAATCTCGCAATATGAGTTTTTGCTGCTCCGCCCCATATCACGCAACCGAATTCCATGATTGCACGAATGTGGGCATTGAAACCTGTCAATATAGGTCCTGGCGGTAGCCTACGGCCGGGGGGAGCTCGATAACTCTGAAGCGACCTCAAGTACATGCCCAAGGCGCGGTTTACCTTTCTTACAAGTTCATCAATGTGGGGGCCGAATGTCAACTTTGAGTCAAGCAGAACACCAAGATCACGCATCTGGCTCACACGTTCCAGTGCAGTACCGCCGTATCTACAGGCTTTCCACGAAGTGTGAACGTGATACTTTTGCATTTAGATGGGTTCAAAGCTAACTTCCACGTACCTGACCAAAGACACAATTTATCTACGTCTGCTTGAAGAGCCAAAGAGTCACTAGCAGTTCGAATGCGACGGTACAATTTCAGATCATCTGCATACATCAGGCACCCAGAAGATATGTCGAGAGGGGCGTCGTTGCAAAATAAGACGAACAGGATTGGCCCACATATGCTGCCCTCCGGCACTCCTGACTTCACACGCACCCAGTCAGAACACTTGCCGTTCAACACTACACTCTGCTCTCTCCTACTCAGGTAAGAACGGAACCAATTGAGAGCGGCACCAGACAAATGGTATAACTTCTGTAGCTTATGTAAAAGCAGAGAGTGGTCAACACTATAGTAAAAGCCGACGAATAGTCCGTATAAACTACGTCAGTCTGAGCCCCCTCGGCTATCGAACGCCACAGCTGATCGACAAGACAGGTAAGATTGGTCTCGCATGAACGTCCTGCTAAAAAACCGTGCTGTGCTGAGGATAAAACGGGCGACACGTGTTGAATCACTTGGTCACATATGATGCGCTCACATATTTTGGAACAAATCGGCAAGAGGGAAACCGGGCGATAGTTGCTGGGATTTTTGCGGTCACCCTTCTTGTGAACCGGGGTAACGTACGCGCGTTTCCAGACTCTAGGAAAGGTGCCCTGGCTCAGCGAAAGTCGAATGAGTTTTGTGATCGACACAGTGAACTCTGCTGCACACTCCTTCAAAATTCTACCACTAAGACCGTCTGGTCCACAAGCCTTATGCACATCAAGGGTAAGTAGAATGTTTCCAACTTTGTCACTGCTCACAACAAACCTTGACAGACTATCTACGTCATAACTCGGTGCCACAGGTAAGTCATGAACGACAGCTGGGTCAGAAAATTTTGCAGCAAACGCACGACTCAGACATTCGGCTCTATCACGATCGTCAGACATAATTCTACCATCACATTTCAGAACAGAAACATTTTTTGAAGACTTTACGGATTTTAACAGAGACCAGAACCGTTTCGAGTTGTTCTTGAAGTCATCGACGATGTGCAACATGTATCTGCGGTACTTGGACAGGACTAAACTCTTAAACTGGGTCCTACAGGTTGCAAACCGTTTAATCCGTTCATCGGTAGGTGACTGTTTCTTGTGGCGGTGGGCAATCTCTTTTTGGCGCAACGCTCGCTTAACATCTGCATCGAACCATGGTGGGTAGCGAGCCTTCAGAGTCACCACCGGAATGTGATCTGATATTGCCGCGTCAGTCCACTCATAAAACAGTTCAACAGCGTCATCAACAGCAAGATCATCTAGCATATTCCATGGTAAGAGCCGCAGTGCATGCCTCAGACCGTCAAAGTCTGCTCGCCGATAGTTAAGAGCAGTGCTGCGTGTCACACGAGCGCAGCCCGTCCGAGGCACTGTAAATGTCGCCGTGACCTGATTATGGTCAGAGTCAAAATAACCGACATCAGAGTCACACTGCACCCCGCTGATGTTCGTCAGCACTAAGTCCAGTGTGCTGTTCTCTCTAGTAGGCTGCAGCACATGCTGGCGCAGTCCTGCACCTAGTGGGAAGTTGGCAAAAGTCGGGCATTACAGAAATTCATAAGCATAAATGACAAAACGAATAGGAGAGACGTTAGCCCGGACGACCACCCTGGTGGGCCGTCGGGGCTTAGGCCGTCACATGGACACTGGACAGCTAGCCGACCAGCCCCGCCAACGGTCATCCCACTGCACGATGGGACCGTTTCGGAGAAGCCGCTCGCGTCTGATGAAGGTGACCGTCCAGTCCGGAGCAGGGGGTTGAGGCGTGGAGAAGATACTGACTGATGGAAAATGGACAAAACGGTGGGAGGATCAAAAGTCCAGTCCCCGTTTTTCGCCCCCTCCCAGTACACCATACATATTTACCTGTGCGGCCGGCACGGTCTCTGTGTTCCCGTAGTCGACAAAGTGGACGGCGGCGTCGTCTCCCTTCCTCTCCACCACCACGCCGCGGTAAAAGGTGCCGTCGAACGGAGCCAGGCAGCCGGCGCCGGCCGCAGCCGAACCGCCCAGTGACTGCGGAGAGACATCTAGTGAGCGCGCTACACATTACAACTGTCGACCGCGACTGGCAGAGCAGGGCCACAGTCGTGACAGAAGCGGCGACTACCAGGGGGCCCAAAGTGGCAAAAGATTACAGAATCAGTAGAATTGAGAACATAATTGCCCAAATATAGCCATGGAACAATCCAGAGATGCGGAAATGCATACGTCAATCTTCAATATTTGATTTAAACCTTCCATCGAGCCCCTAACAACGAGCAGCGTCACACTCAGGTGGCTCATCCCTTACCTCTTCCAAATCAACCAAAAATGACTAATTGCAGCTGAGCCCGCGGGCCACTAAGGGTGCCAACTGACCCAACTCGTCCAACAATTTCGTACCTTTCCTCCGTCGGCCACGGCCGTTTCGATCTGTGTCTCGAGCTGCTCGATGTCGGCGGCCCGTTCACTCAGCTGGCAGTACAGTCGGTCAGGAGAGACGATGTACGACACAAACACGGCCAGTTTGTCGCCCGAACGGAACGGGTTCGGCAGGCAGGTGAACGGACCCAGGTCTGCGGGGACAGAGTCCAGAGAGGGGTTACCGCAGGGTCAGTGGAAGAATGGTACAGCCCACCGCTAAAGTAATGTAGGGTTTTACCAATCTCAACGGTTGGCTTTGACTGGCGATTGTTTAATGCGGAGTGATCGAAAAGAAGATGTCAATAGCTAAAGTTGCAGCTGCAAGGGTGACGATACATATAAGCTACATTCAAAGTTTCATTGTAGTCTGGCTAATCGTTCCTAAGCTTCAGAAGCAGAACACACCCATGACTGAAACCACAGTACATTACTTCTGCTGTGGACTGTACATTTGTGCGGTACGGTACGGACACTGCGGTTGAGGCTCAGGGCGACGTTAGCGATTTCTGGACAGAGCACACAAAGGGTGAAGTTACTGGCTGATTGAATCATACTCACGAAACACCAATATGGTTCGGGTGGTAAGCAATGTTGTTGGCATTATTGCCTGCACCAGAGACAATTATTACCAAGATTACATACCGTCACCCTCTTTGAAGACGGACGAACCAATATTGTCAACAACTTCGTCTTATACTATCTACAAATCACATTCTGGCACATTAACCTACCATATTATCTACATCTCGTGTGCATCTTATTTCCCTTCCCTGCCCCAAACGCCACCACTCACGCTGCTGTTTGAGAGTCTGTCCGGGCTGGGGTCTGACGGCCAGGCCGTCTGCCACCAGCATGTCAGTGACCTTCTGACCCGACAGGGTCACCTCCACGGCAGTAACAGAGCCAGAGGCGTCGGATGACGCTGTCACCTGCAAATGTAGGACGTGAAGAGAGAAGGGTCAGATGCGTCCGGTCGACGTAGAGGTGAGTAACATAACCCTTTATCTTGGTTCTATGGAAGAGTCCAGGTCGGATCACGTCAAAGGTGTTGAGTTGCCAATCACGTCGTGATTTTTGCTGTATAAATGAAGAACTCGAATGCATTCTGACGAGCCCAGTAAAGCCACATGCTATAGCGCAGCAGAATCCGGCAAAACCCGCAAAACGTTTATAATACAGAGCAGGACTAGCACTACCATTGGATGGCTGCCAGCACCACTCGTTCCGGTTCCTAGCAACCCCCGTTCCTGATTCCTAACATCCAACCCACGACCGGACCGGCGAGATCGGGCAATAGGCCTGATCCGTCTCACACCCACCCCGCCAGTGTTACTATGTCCTTACCGTCATGTCTCCGTTGAAGTACTTGGCCAGCTGTTTCTCGTCGAGTGTCTTCCACTGTCCGCCGGTCGGCTCCACACCAGCGAAGCGGCAGCTGAGGGTAACAGACGGGGAGGTCAGCCAGGGACTCCTACAGGGTGCTGTGGATCGCACTTCGGCCGATCCATGACTCACAGAGTACGAACGGAGAAAGACAAATGAGATCAGTGAGAACCCATACAAATTACCACCAGTATAACGCCTTTTGGGGCGACTAACGGAGCGAGCGAGAGGGTGGGCCTTGCACGTGCGAAATTTCGAGGGGTACCTCCAACTGAATTGAGCACGGCACCCTACTAACCGGTCTCTAGCAATATGCCAAATTTGAGCACAATCGGCCCAGCCGTTCTCGAGATCTGGAAGCGGCACCCTGCACGTGCGCACGTGCAAAATGGGTCCCAACTGACTTGTGCACGGCACCCTACTAACTGGTCCCTAACCGTGTACCAAATTTGAGCGCAATCGGTCCAGCCGTTCTCGAGATCTGGAAACGACCCCTGCACGTGCGCACGTGCAGCAGCACCCCAACTCTAGCACATGGATATGCAGCGCCTAGTGGGTGCCTACCTACATGCCAACTTTCAGCACAATCGGCCAAGTAGTTACCGAGATATTGCAACAATTACAAAACGGACACCTCTTCGTTTTGCACGTGGCACGTGCATAAGGGGTCACCTACATGCATCGGGAATAGTCCAATACTTGGTAGAAGGAATGAAGCTACCCTACAAAAATTACCGCGTGTAAATCGGTCAAGTGGTTGCTGAGATATAAGCCTCGCAAAAGCGTCCGCACGGCCGGCCGGCCGGCCGGCCGCTCATACTCAGAAATTTCCGTTAATCTAAGGAAAGACTACGCTCGCTTCGCTCGCTCCGTAATCAAAAGTCCAACAAACCAAACATAAGAAAGGGATGCGACTGCAAATCGTAATATTTAACATCTCGCGCCCGCTTTCTTCTGATGCGATTGGAAATCCAAACGGACTGGTGAAGCCAAGCTTCACATTACAATACGCCAACTTTCCATCACGTAAGTCTACATCATATTTTGATCGAGTCCTTCACCTCCTTGTCCCCACCATGCCCCTCCGGTCATCAGAGAACACCGGCGCGTATCCACTGACCTGTAGGCCTGCGCGGGCAGCCGGCAGTGTTCCTCCTTGAGCCGTTTGACCTCCCGGCGGGGCACCACCTCGCAGTTACCGTAGTCCACAAACAGTACCCGCAGCTCGGTGGGCGAGACGGAGCGAACCAGAGCGCGGTACCACGCGCCGTCCGTAAACCTGAGCGACGGGGCCGGGTCGGGTGAGAATCAAGGCAACTCAGGGTAGGGGAGGTCAGGTCAGTGTGCAGGGAGGTAGGGTCGGGCAAAAAGTTGGGACAGGTCAGGGCGAGATACTAGGCGTCGGCTGTTAACTTGAGGCAGGTGACAAAGCATATGGGCCCAAAGTGTGAACCACAACCTAAATATGGATGGCGCAAGTTACGTTAGAGAGTCCCGTGGAAAAGAAAACAGGCACAACCAGTTCAGGAGCATTGAGTGGGGCGTCAAAAAGTTTGTGCATTCGTGCTACGTCCATCAGACACCACGTTCGGTAAAGGATTTGTATTGCTGCCTTCCCTCCCCCGCACGCACCTGGCGGCCACCGGTCGTCCCGTCTGCGGCTGCGTCTCCTGGCCATCCTCCGCCCGCAGTCCACTGTAGAACCTCTGC
The DNA here is from genome assembly GCF_019059575.1 of Amphibalanus amphitrite. Taxonomy (NCBI): domain Eukaryota; kingdom Metazoa; phylum Arthropoda; class Thecostraca; order Balanomorpha; family Balanidae; genus Amphibalanus; species Amphibalanus amphitrite. The sequence goes on along the minus strand of NW_024881954.1, from coordinate 171,655 downwards.
ATCTCCTCCATCAGACTCGTGAACTCCGGCTCAGCCGGGCACCGCTGCACGTAGAACCGTGCCAAGCCCGACACCCACGTGGGTGTCACCGCCAGGGGAGCGCCCGGCGGCACCGGCCGGCGTGTGATGGTGGCACTGTGGGTCGGGATTTCCACTCGGGCCGGAGCCGGCGGGGCCGGTTTGCGAGTGTCACCACCGTTAGCTCGGGAGGAGGGACGACCGCTGGAGCTGTCTCCGTCGCCCCGACCGGCGGAGGAGCGGCTGACGGGCGCGTACTCTGCCGGGTCGTCCATTCGCATCTTCCCGACAAACCGCTCGAGGCGCGGCTCCGAGTCCTCCTCTGGGGCGGCTGGGGCGGCTGGGGCGGCGGCGGGAGCGGCGGCGGAGGTGGTCGAGGGTTTGGGCGGCCGCGGGGAGGGGGCGGGGGCGGAGCTGCCCGAGGAGCGGCGCTCGGCGGCGCGCAGACCACCGTTGGGTCGTGAGTCGGACGACCGCCACCCGGGGCCTGAGCTGGCAGAAGGCGGAGGCACCGCGGTGGACTTGTCCCGCCAGTTGGGGTCCTGGGGACAGACGAGAGAACACAAATTGGTCAGGTGCATGTCGAGAACACAGTGTTAGCAAGTACTCTGCCATCACAACAGTTATGTTGCAGAACAATGTAACAAACCTTGAACTGATGGGAGCATGGAACAAGCAAATATAATCTTCTGACCTGATACATAACAACTAAAAGCGCGTCTTCCATATTCCAAAGAAAGTCATGTCGCAAATTGGCAGAAAGTCGCAGATTGGCATACTATAAAAGTACAAAAGCTGTACAACTCTACTTAGTTGGAGGAAGCAACGAACTTAACACCTTTTCGAGGCTCGAATTCTACAGCAGCACTCCATTCCCCTTCGATTAGTTGAAATAAAAGTGACCGAACAACAATTTGTGCGGGCGTGAGTCCTCGTGATTTTGACCAGCAACTTCGATTCAACGCTTCGCGACAAAAAGGCGCCCAAAGCTAGAGCTAAGCATGCGTTCCAATCTACACTACGGTGGATGTCACTAGAAAATTGCCGAAGAGTGGACCTCAAACCTCCCAATACCTGGATCCCGTCACCAAGTGTTTTACCATTAGAAGCGCCTCTACACTTGCCTTGAGGAGTAGGTCGAGGAGCTTGCATCGCTTCTCAAGATCGACCCCTCCGTGCCCATTGGACGTGACCGTGTGAACGATGGTTTGAAGCACATCCTGTGGTGGAAAGAGCAAAGAGAGCGTCCAACGCCGACCGAGCGAGCAGAGCAAAGGAGACCCCGGCGCCACAAGTAAAGAAAGTGTAGTAGTACCAGTAAAACGCCTTTTGGGCGAAGAACGAGCGAGCGAGATAGTGAGCCCTGCACGTGCGGAAGGGCGAGAGGTTGCTTCCAACAGGCTTGCGCAAAGCACCCTTCTCACCGGTCGCTAGCGGTGTGCCAAATTTGAACGCAATCGGCCCAGCCGTTCCTGAGATCTGGAAGCGGCATTCTGCACGTGCGCACGTGCAAACGGGGTCCGAAATGACTTTTGCACGGCACCCTACTAACTGGTCCCCAACCGTGTACCAAATTTGAGCGCAATCGGCCCAACCGTTCTCGAGATCTGGAAACGCCCCCTGCACGTGCGCACGTGCAGTAGCACCCTAACCGCAACACATGGGAATGCATTGCCTGGTGGGTGCCTACCTGTATGCCAAGTTTCAGCGAAATCGCCCCAGTAATTACCGAGTTAATGGGAACAAATTTGGCACCTCTTATTGTTGTATTTTGCACGTGCACTGGGGGTGACCCACATGCATCGAGAGTATCCTATTTTGGGTAGAAGGGATGCTGCTACCCTACAAAAATTACCGCAAGTCAATCGCCCAAGCGGCTGCTGAGATATGAGCCTCTCAAAATCACTACTTTTGCAAAACAGCTTGAACACCCTTGACTTTTCACGTGGCACGTGCCACGACGGTCACTGAGATGTATCAAAAGTAGTCAATTACGGGGTAGAAGGGATGGGGCTACCCAACAAAAAAGACCGCAGGCCAATCGGTCCAGCGGTTGCTGAGATATAAGCCTCTCAAAAGCGTTACAGGCCGGGCCGGGCCGGGCCGGGCCGCTCATACTGAGATTTTTCCGTTATATTGAAAAGAATCACTTCGCTCGCTGCGCTCGCTCGCTCGTAATCATGCTAAGAACCCCAACGAATTTGCCGTGCAAGTTCTGAATATGCCCGCCTGATTACAATGACCCGATGACGAGGCCCATGGATTTCAAATTCCAGCGAAATGGCGACTAGATCCGGTTACTATCCCCTCTAAGGAACTAGTTTTGAATCAAAAAGGCCAGCAGCTGGAGGCGACATGCCGTGTCTACACCCGCTCCGACAGCTTATCTCCCCAACACATAACTCATGTAACTCAGCATTCACTCCGTAACTCACCTCATCCACTCCATGACTCACATATGTCTCACCTCTGACAGAATGCTTACCTCTCTTCCGCTCACCTTCACTCATTTCTCACTCTATCGCGCATCTGATCACTCCTCCCACTAGCTACATCCTCCCTCCATTCCCACAATCATCCTTTCTCTCTAACCTGATCGGCGCGGGGCGGCGGCGAGGTGCGCTTGGTCGTATTGTTGTTGGTATCGGATGACCGCGGCGACTGCTGTCCCGAGCCCGGGTGGAGCAGAGCAGTCGCTCGCACCGGTTCTGCCTGGGCCAGCGTCACCACGGCAGGCGCGCCGGGACGCGCTTCCTCGGCGCGCGCCAGGAAACTGCGGCCAGCCACCGAGCCGCGGAATTGGGTCGTCTGGTGGAGGAGGGCGGCTATGGTGAGGTGGTGCTGACATACTATGGGAGGGTGTTTGGAGAGAAGAGTAAAAAAGGCCACAATACCTTTGCCTCTGATTTTTCTGTACAAGTTACTCATGTCATCAAAGGATGACAAGAAATGGCACCTGATCCGATAAGAAAGAGAATGTCAACTTGTGTAACGAGGCATGACATACTTTTCTAAAAACACCTATCACCGACAGGATAAAGCTATTGGACATGCCGTTAGGTAGCCCAAACAACCACTTATCAGCGAAGACATTACGCCAGTGTACAGTCCACAGTAGAAGTAATGTGCGGTTTCAGTCATGGGTATGTTCTGCTTCTGAAGCTTAGGAACGATTAGCCAGACTACAATGAAACGTTGAATGTAGCTTACACGTATCGTCACCCTTGCAGCTGCAACTTTGTCTATTGACATCTTCTTTTCGATCACTCCGCATTAAACAAATCGCCAGTCAAAGCCATCCGTTGAGATTGGCAAAACCGCACATTACTTTAGCGGTGGGCTGTACCTCGATAGAACTTAAAGTGCACTCTACATCTGAGGCCCGCGCCCGTGACCCGTACCTCCTCATCAGTCCAGCCTCCATTACCGCTCGGCCGGGCTCCCTTGGCGCAGCAGAGGATGGCCTGGGCCGGCAGCCGGGCGTGCTCTGGGCGGAGCAGTCGGACAGACGACATCGGTACAGAGACAGTCTCCCCGCTGTCCAGCAGGAAGACAGAGACCTGAGGAAGGGAGGAGAATTCAGTGCCAGGGGGATAGACACCATCTCCCTGCTGTCCAGCAGGAACACGGATACCTGAGGGAAGCGGCAGTGTAAGGAGATAGCATAAGGGGAAAAAGACATTTAGACACCGCCTCCCTGAGCTGCTGTTCAGCATTGAAGGAATCTGGAATAGTGACGCCTGTGGGACGTGGGAGAGTAGTTAGAAGCGCGATGCTAGGCAAAATGGCATGGTCACAGACTTTCACTATCAGGAAGCTAGAGCAAGGCTGTGGTCTAGCTAAATGGGAACAAATCATCAACCGACTCGAGCTCATAACATCCCACTAACCCTGACGCCTGTCCCCACTCGACCACAGCTGCACCCAGCCCTGACCTCTATCCTTCCCCACCCCAGCTCTCCGTTTCCATTCCGTCCTCACCTGATCGATTTTCCTGCCGTTGACCCATCCCCGTCGCCAGCCCGCGGCGGTCTGTAAGTCCCGAGGTTATCCTATAACCGTTCTCCCCCCCCCCCCCCCCCCACCTCGAACACACTCTGCTTCAGCACCATTCCCTCGCTGCTAAAACGTCTCACCTGATCGATTTTCCTCCCGTTGACCCGTCCGCGTCGCCAGCCGGCGGCAGTTTCTACAGCCACCGTCTGCTGGGGGGTCACAGGCGCCGGAGCCGCCGTCCCGTACGAGGCCAGTTCAGCCTCCAGCCGAGCCAGCGAGTCAGAGTGCTCCCGCAGGCGCACGTAGAACTCGGACGGAGAGACGGCGTGCACCACGGTCACGTCCTGTGAAGGAGGGAGAGAAGGAAGTGGTGGTATTGACTGGCGCCTGGCGGCCAAACGAAAAAAAAATGGTGCCATAAAAACTGAAGTCAAGAAAAGCCGGTCTTCATCTGTGATCATGGATGTTCATTGGACAAGGCTTGCGGATCACCTATGAAAACAGTTACATGGTGCAAGCGCCCTGACGGCATCGAAGGTTCCAGACTGCCACAATACTCCCAGTCAATCGGATATCTTTTCCACTCGTATCGTATCCACTGCCGTCGGTCAGTGACAGACCTTGAACAGTCCGACGGGCAGCTGCGGCTCGGTCAGTTTGACGGGCTCAGACGGCTGGCCAGTGGTGGCCACTGGAGAGCTGGACGGCGGCCGAGGCGACGGAGACGACACACTGCCGTTAGTGGCTGCCGGCGACTCTGGAATCAGACAGAGATCGTGAGTAACTCTGAATTCGGACGATATACGGTCACTTGAGAATCGCAGCACTGTTTAGGAGATAAGACGCTGACAAATTGATGCAGGGTCTCATCAAAGAGAGGGAAAGGTATGTAAGCTAATTGACCTTTCGGTTCTTCGGCATATCCAAAGCCTTGGCATATTCAATGGCACAAAGGAAATTGAACTTGGTAAGACATTAATAAGAACTTAATATTCTGAGATTCAGAAATCATTCCGTCTCCAAACTGCAAACATTGAGGTCCTCCAACACAATAATAGAACAAGTCACGTCCCTGCTCAGCAGACCTCTACCTCCTCCACCTGTGCCCGGCGGTATCTGACTCACTGGGCGGCGGCACGGAGGCCGCAGCGATGCCGAACGGTTTGAGCTGCGCCAGCAGCGGCTGGTTCTCGGAGCAGGGCGGCAGCGTGACGCGGTAGTGGTCGCCCGAGCCGAACACGGGGAGGACGAGCAGTGTCTGGTCCTGCACCAGCCGGGAGAACGTGTCCTCCGGCACCGACTCGCCGCCGGCCAGACAGCAGAACATCCCTGCGTGGACGAGAGGGGAGGGAGGTCAGACTAGGCAAAGCTTTAATCTCAATACAGACTAGTCAACTCGTCGTGAAAGCCACGGCCGTACCACTACATTCTCATTCATCCCTCTAATGAAGTTACGTGTCAATATGAAAGAAGTCGGTTACCAAGATGTCTGTGGGTCAGCCTGTCGTAGCAGGTTCTCATACCGAGCTGGGGTAGTCTACTGAGCTCCAACTGCAGTTATACAACAAAATTAGTATCGTCTGCGCCATATAGCCGCAGTTTGTTGTCATACCCAGTTGGGGCAGCTTGGTGAACTCTGGTAGCAGCGGGAGCACCTCTGATGGCGCCTTCGACTCCTGATCGCCGTAGTCGATGTACTGAATCGTCACCTTGTCCGACGCGGACAACAGCACCTGAGGGCAAAGCAGAGGTCAGGTGAGGGCCAGACACCTGGGGCATATAGAGGTCAGGTCAGACAAGTGGGGACAGCAGAGGTAAGATCAGGCCAGGTCGGGTCAGACACCTGAGGCAGAGCAGGGGTCAGGTTAGGTCGGACAGCTGGGGGGAGGGCAGTACATGTCCTTCACTCCTCTTGACAAATTACTGTCCTTCGCACTCCCTACAACCTTAATCATTGACTGAGGGATGTATGCCGATACTCTGCCAATGAAGGTTTCTGAGACACAAGCAGCGACCTCTTATCTACTTTCACGCACACACCCTGACAAGTAGTTACTAAACCCTGTGCCTAGCACCCACCTTGGCGCGGTAGAACGTCTCATTGATGGTGGACCGTCCCACACAGAAGGCTCCCACCGGCGCCGGTCTCAGCGGGGTCACTGCGCCTCCGTACCGCTCCTGCATGGCGGCCTCCATGTCGTACATGGCGTCCACGTCGGCGGAGAGCAGCTGGCCGAAAAAGGCGGCCGCCGACTCGACGTAGACCACGGAGATGTGCTCGGGGCGGCCCAGCTCCACCTGAACGGGGCGGACGGAGCGGGGCGGAGGTGCTAGGGTGTCAGTGGAGGGAACGGCACGGCTATTATGTTAGCACAGGAGCTGGTGGATAGGCCGTATTAGTATGCTGAAGGAAATGATGCCAGTCTAGTCAAGCCTATGGCATGAAAGCCAAATTTTTGCTTTCCATCTCACCGTTTTCTCTGTTTACCATTTTGATCTTTATAGAACAGTCGAATTTTACATCACACACAAACCAGCTAGAAATCAAGTTCATCATACACACTAGCCACATTCCTCGTAAATCGCCCCAGAGCCTCGTTGTTATATGTTCTGTGGCCTGTGGGCCCGTCTGATCCGATCCACCACGTCGCTATATAGTTCGCACAGTGCACAGTTCACACCGAATATCCATCTTCTCTCCTACCTCCCCTCCCCACTCACCTCCGGCGGGCGCACGGTGACGGCGGCCGGCGCCGGTTTGGGCGACCCGGCGACCGGCTGGGGCTTGGGTGACCCGGCAGCCGTCGGCAGCTTGCTCGGGCTCTGCTTCACACGTCGAGCTCCGGACATCATCCCTCTGAGCATGGCCCCCACGTCCAGGGGCGGCGAGCGAGTCAGATCGGTGAGTCGTACGATACGCTTCTCTCCCAGTTGGTCGAGGACTTCGCAGAGGAGGCGTCCACCGGCAGTGAGCGCGCGCAGCTGCTCCACGAGCTCCGGCGTGCCGTGGGACATCTCCAGGCCGGAGAGGCAGCAGTGGACAGCCTGGGGAGGGAGGGCTACAGTGAGATATTTTGGAGAGGCAGCACTCATGGTCACCCTGGGGAGAGAGGGTGGGACTTTCTGGCGGCATACAAACATATCGGACAGCCACACGTCGCTTCAACATGAACAGCGTTAAACGTACAAAAGAGTGAAAGTGCTATCACACGTTTCCAGAAATTCACCAACCAAATCATGACACCAACACTGCCAACACATATTAGCATCGAAAAACGCACCCGATCAACAGAGCAGCGGACGTCCAAGCGTTAGTGACGACATCTACATGGTACCACATGGCAAACCCCCAGCGCCACCAGGCGGTCAGCGCCGCAGACACGCTGTGGCTAGCGGCCGCCCAGCTCTGCAGCTAGTATGACCTGAGGAGGGTAGGTGGGTGAGAGACCGCCCAGCCCTGCAGCCAGCTCTGACCTGAGGCGGGTAGTTGGCGACGTCCTGTTCGAGGGCGAACGCGGCGCCGGCAGGGATGATCTCTGAGGTGCCCAGGTCGATGTAGAGCACCTTCATGTCGCGTCGGCCGACGCTCATCACACGGGCGCGCTGGTAGCTGGCGTCCTGGCGATACAAGAGACCAATTGGTGGTGGTTGGTGCCCCAAAACTGTTTTTGTGCCAGACAACATGGTCAGACCGAAAGGGCAAAAACAAACAAACAAACAAACAAAAGACAGTATGGGACAGCCTTTATAGTTCACAAAAAGGCCTTGCATGGTTAAAAAAGGTTCCAGCGAAATACAATATGAATCAAACAATAATTACATAAAAGCACATTTTGCTCCTGTTCCTTCACATGTCACACTCACATGACACTACCACCCAGCTCGTCACTACGGAAGGGGAGGGATTTTCGGACACGTACCTTGAACACGGCGCAGAGGGAACCCTCGGACGCCCGCACCATGGGCAGCGGGCAGGCGCTGACATTGAGCGCATCCGTCAGTCTCTGTAGCGTCTGCAGCAGTACCGGCTCCGTGTCCAGGGGCCGCACGTGCAGGCTGCTGACAGAGGTGACAGACACCACGCGCACCTCGGCGTGAGTTCCGGGGGTGAGCGGCGGCGGCTCGGGCGGCGGGCTGGCCGAGCGGCGGGCCGCCACCGCCGCCGGAGGAGTACGGGGGACGGGGGCAGAGCCCGAGCGCCGCTCGTAGGCGCCCTCGCGGATCAGAATCTCCAGCACGCTCTCACCCACGTCAAACAGCTCCACCTGGTTCTGTGGGAGAGGAGGGAGGTGGGGTGTCAGAGGACTTGTCTCTGGTGTCAGCTGGTCAAGACGTCAACCACTAACGACACCAACCATACAGACAAGAGCAAAATAGCAGTCATAGGGTCTGTTCCAGTTGCACTTCCTATCACCTCTAAACTCCTCTGAGGGCAAGATAGAGGAGGTTGGAGCAGGGCCCTCCTTCGCTTTGTAAGGGCTAGAGCTGCCACTGGAACAGGGAAACAGCCTAGGAGGAGTTTAGAGGTGTTAGGAAGCGCGACTGGAACAGGCCCATATATAACAGCCATAACCAAATGTATTGCAATGACATTATGCCAGTGACCAATGCAGCCTCCCCTTGATAACTCCTACAGACCCACCAAAGTACCACCCCAGCCCTGCGCCCACTCACCAGACAAGCAGCCGATCCTGTGGCAGCGCCGGCCGGCTGATCGCGCGGCTTGTCAAACCGTCCAGTCAGCACACTGCCCTCGGTCTTCTGTCGGAATATGGTCTCAGCTCTGCCCGGCACCGGTTTGAGGGCAGACAGGCCGGCAAGGGTCACCCGGCTCGCTTGGATCCTCAGCTGGGTGAACTGGCGGGGCATGGCGCGCAGTTCGGAGACTACCTTGGTCTCATCGTTTCCGTAGTCGGCCCAGTAGACCTGTTAGAGGGGAGGGGCGGAGAGAGAGAGAGAGAGAGAGAGAGAGAGAGAGAGAGAGAGAGAGAGAGAGAGAGAGAGAGAGAGAGAGACGACTGTCAGGGGTTGCGCGGACCGACCATAGCCGGCGGCATCATCAAGGGTCACACACGGCAGACTGAATACGATACCGGTCGTGTCAGCTGACCGCCGGGAGAGAGTGGGAGGAGGTGCTGGGTAGAGGGGTCATTTGACGCCTCAGTCACTTCGTTGAGCTGGCAGGCTGAGATCAGGGGGGGGGGGGGGGTAGCCGTTGTCGGCGAGACCAGTACCCACTTTCATCTCATTCGAACTTCGCGACGCTTTCACGACTGTAACTGAGCAGTAAAGGGAAGGAATTATGTACTTACGTGGATAACTATACCCAAATACTTATTCACCTACTGTATAACTTATAATAAGTTGTTATTTAACAGATAAATTGCAGCCAAAAGCGTTTTTAGCTTATCCCTTTCAAATTATGCCGACGTGAAGGTCATTTTCAATCATCAACCCAATGCCATAAATAGGTATCAACCTGCTCTTTATGCATCCTATTCAGTCATGCATTGTCTTCCATTGTATTTGATCGAGCGGCCGTTCAGTGCATTTTATCTCCAGTAATAAGTGACACAAGACCAATTGACCGCAGTTAAAAACACGGGCATTCATATGAGAAATGTGTCCCAAACTGACCCCGACCCCTCCCCCGGCCAACTTCCACCACCACAAATGTTCATAATAAGATATCAAACCACTCAGAACGTGGTCTCTCCCCCACAATCCGCCAAAGCGGAAAGTGGAACGGTCTTCAACGTCAGAAGACCCTCAGCAAGGAGGGTCACCTGACCACTTCCCGCTCAAGAGAAACCACCACGACTCTTCATCATGGTTTGAGACACGCGAAAATTCGAGATGAATGATCGCGATAAGACCTATAGAAATGATCCTGTAGAAGTAAGGTCTTAACTTTCGACCGCCCGGCATGACCCTTATGCTGAAGGCTCCAGGAGTTTCATGTTAGTTTTGGGTATTATACGCATCTCTCACACAACTGCAGTGAATAATTACACCATAAAACAGTCTCATTGGTTAGTTGACCTCGATGTCCTACCAAAAACGGACGTGATGTCCGGAATAAATTTCTTGAAAGTCCAGAAAAAGCAACAAGTTGGTCCAATTTTTGCCCTAGCGCTACAGAGTCATCTGTTATCAACGGTTAGGACTAAAGCTTCGCTTGCCCGTCACTGGCCCACCCCAAAACTGATATCAGTGCCCAGTGCCTCGGCTACACTACATCACTTTTAAGGCTAAGCCTAACGTTACGTGCAAAACTATAAGTAAAAATCAGATGCGTGTAATAATTCCCCCCTAAAATAGCTCTTTGGCATCTATTCCCCCTACCCGTGTCCGCCCGCTGTGAATCAGCTGACGCCGGCCGCCCGCCGCCCCGGCACCCCTGCCTGGCTCCGCCTCTGCCGCCGCCGCCAGCGGATAACAGCTGACGGCGGTGACGTCACGGCCGGAGCCCCGCCCCACTGCCGACTGCGCACGTGGTCTCCACGCGGACCGAGATCCGCCGCATTGAGTATTGGCGAATTCTGATGGTGTTTCGGACCAGGGTTTCGGAGTCGGAGTCGGAGTCGGAGTCGGAGTCGCCCGGAGTCGTGGCAAGCAGCCAGGAGTCGGATTCGGAGTCGGAGTCGGTCAAGCTGCCTCGACTCCGACTCCGGGAAGTTAACTAAAATCCGTGGTATCACTTTTCAGTTGTTATTAACCAGTGGCCCCCGCGGTAGAGTTCGCTTCTGGTGATCAAAAATAACTTTTGCACACATCTTGTTTTTGTTGAGTCCCGGTCCTGGATTTCCACGCCCTGCTGGGGATGGGGTCACCGAAAGTAAAATTTCGCCACTTCCCAGGTCAAACTTCGATAAGTCTCGACAAACCAGTGCTTAACTCAGGAACAGATAGAGCTACAGCACAGTGGAAAAGCGCATTCGATAGCTCTTCGGTCTTGGTCTTTCAGAATAGATCTCGCATATTTGACTTGAGATCAACGGTTTAGCCTGCAGGGGGCAAAAACTGTCAAAATAGACGTTCTTTGCTGAAACGGTTTTCCTCCAATAGCTTTTGACTCAAAACTTGTACGATATTATTTTTATTAGCATCGTGTTCCTCTCGTCAAGACGCATCGAATGAACTGTAATTCGACCTCGAAACGTCAACTTTAAAATTGGACCTCAGGTCAAGGTAATGGCCTGACAGGAAAAGGTCATGTTGCATATCAGTCGATCCGTATCGTCGAGCCGAACACATCTAAAGCGTTTTCATCGCTCTACCGTACCTCCATCAAAAGGTATTAGCGAAAAACTGTTAGATGTCATTCATGACCCGAGATGACCTCAGGGACATAACGAGGGGTCACAGGTGCCATTTTCCGGTTCATTGTGCATCATGTTTACTTATGTATAATTCGTGATGTTTGAAAGTGTTTAGAATGACGTTGGTCCAAAAGAGGTGCATTTCAATTTTTCCTATTGACTTTAATGGAGAGGTCGGAAAATTGATCTGACCTTAGGTCACCGATATCAAATTTCCGAGAAAAACATTTTGTACATAGGTACTGTTACCCTTATCAATTGCTGAAAGTTTCAAAGTGATCGGCCACTCGGTGTAGCTATGGCAAGCATTTAATTTTTATGAGGTGAGGCCACTTGACGCGACCTAGTGACCTGACGTTGAGTGACCTTGGTCTGAAATTTACACAGCATATGCAGAAAAAGATGCATGATGGTAAGGTGTGCCGAAAACGGCGGCCGCCGGAAGGGGGTGTTCAAACACCCCCAGCAGGGTGCGGGTTAATTAAGTGTCGTTTTCAATGCTTCGTATCAGACCCGGAGTCGGAGTCGGAGTCGGTCAGGAGCTCGGAGTCGGAGTCGGAGTCGGAACAGCGCTACCACGACTCCGAAACCCTGTTTCGGACAGTGTGGGCTTGAATGAGGTATGCGTGTTTGTGTACGCGTGAGGGGGGAGGGAGCTGGCTCGCGGGTGACAGCCGTAAAGCCCCCTTCCCCGACACAATGGTTGCATACGATGCCGGACACTACAGAGATCCCAGTGTCGCCGGTCATCGGAGGGGGTAGGAGGGAGGGGGGGGGTGTAGGGTGATGCCCAGTGGCGTAGCCAGAAATCAGCGAAAGGGGGGGCCATGGTGCTCGAGGGGGCGACTTTTTCCCTTGAGAGGGGCGCCATGCCATTGTCAGCTAGTGACAGGGGCGTCAGTCTAAAATGTAACGTCCTGTTCATGCATGATTTACTAGGTGTTGCAAAATACGAAGTATATGAACCAGGTTTCGCTGATTTTTCATAAAATCCAATTAATGCAATTTGCAGCCCGGTCTTTTTTATAAAAAACCTTGATCTTGATGAACATTTAGCACGATATAGGAAACGATCTCAGGCTACAGATATTTTATTCTCAAAATACGCATCCATGCGAATTCGAAGCGGTAAAATATACGTTGGTCGATAGGCACAATCTTTATTCTTTGCAAAAAAAGATATACAGGTTCATTCACTGATTCAAAGTGATCTGTGGGCTGCAGCCTGTGGTCGACCGTGGTGGCTGTGCTTAGAATCTCAAACCGCACGTATGTAGGATTCACGCTGCGACTAATTGCCTAAATTGGAATCAAGAAAAGAGTTGAACATTTAAGACCATGAGATCCACCATGAGATCCCAACTCATTGTCATTCCAGCAGCGACTGCAGGCAGAGGCGACCGAACGCTGACATACGTTCTAGATTTTTTTTCTCCACAAATCACCTTTACAATTCGATGTCTAGTGCGCGCAACCTCTACTTGTGGACATGCATGACTGCATGAGTGCCAGATAGGTGAGGCGTGAGACTGTCCCATATAGTGGCACGAAGGTAAAGGATGTCTTCGGCCGACGTAGTATAGAAGACGACCTTTGATGATGTGAGTGTGCATGATCGACTTTGAATAAGGGCCATAGGAACCTGCCGATCTCAGCGAGCATTCACCTTGCGTAATCCCCAGACTAAATATCTACATTGAGGCCCAGGTCAATTTTGCGACCTCTCCATTACCTATTAGTGAGCCCGTGCCGTGCGGGTGGCCTGTGTTTTCCGTGTCGTGCTGGGGGAGGGGGACGTTTTCACTCCCCCTCTAACTCGGTTCCTGGGCAACGTAGCGACACGTAGTAAGCGGCAATCGAAAGAGCGTCAAAAATAATGACGGAAACACTTCGTTCAATGTTTAGGTCAGGTCAAAATCAGGTCACCAGAGGTCATCAAATGTCAAATTTAGTCCATTTCAACAATTTTGGAAACTGCCAACGACTAACTCTGGAACCAATAGAGCTCCAGCGCCGCAGAAAATCGAATTGGATAGCCCTTTTACAGACCTTTTTGTTATTGCTCTCAGATTTGACCTCAAGTCATTTGTTTAGCCTCCAGAGGGCAAAAACTAAAAAATAGCAGTGTTCATGAAAAGCGTTTTTCTGCAATAACGTTTGACTCAAGACAGTGACGACATTTATTTTGCCAGAATCGTGTTCCTTTCGTCGAGACGCGTGGAATGAACAGTGCGTTGACCTTGAAGGGTCCTTTTGACAATTTGACCTCAGGTCAAGGTCATGACCTGACCGGAAAGGGTCATGCTGCATATCAGTCGATCCGTATCGTCGAGCTGAGCACATCTGACGTATTTTCACGGCTCTAGCACGTCTATATCAAAAGGTATAGCTAAAAAACTGCTGGTGACCGTTCATGACCTGAAATGACCTCAGGGGCACACAGAAGCGTCACAGGTGCATTTTTCCGATTCAGTGTGTTATGTTTACCTATGAACCGATGTTTGAGAGGGTTCTGAACGACATTCGTCCAAAAGAGGCGCATTTCAATTTTCTCCCATTGACTTATAATGGAGAGGTCGCAAAATTGACCTGACCCTAGGTCACCGATATCAAAAGTCCGAGATAAACATTTTATACATATTGTTAGTCTTATCAATCCCTGAAAGTTTCAAAAGTGATCAATCAATTGGTGTAGCTATAGCGAGGAGCCTTTAGACTTTTTCTGAGGTTAGGTCACTTGACGTGACCTGGTGACCTGACCGTGAACGACGGGTCTGAAAATTTCACAAGAAGTGTGGAAAAGTTGTATGAACAGGTGTGCAAAAAACGGTGGCGCTGTGCGACGCCGTTTTTGAGATATTTGCGAAAAACCTAGGGGGGACCAGCACGGCGTGGGTTAATGGGAGAAAATTGAAATGCTCTTCTTCGGAACGAAAACACCCTCATCCATCGGGATACAGGTAGATATGACACATTTAATCGGAAAATTTCACTCGTGATGTGACCACTTTTATGTTACAGAGGTCATCTCAGGTCATGATAGGTCTCCAGTAGTTTTTGGACAATAACTTTTGATAGAGACATGGTAGAGCAATGAAACACCTTATATAATTATTTTCCGTCTCGACAATACGGATCGACTGATATGCAATATGACCTTGCCCGGTTAGGTGATGACCTTTACCTTAGGTCACATTCTCAAAATGCCTTTTTAATGTAAAATTATAGTCCATTTGACTCGTCTCGAAAAATGGAACACGTTGTCGGTTAAACTAATCTCGTGCAGGTCTGAGCCAAAAAGGTATTACAGATAAGCGTCCTCCGCGAAAACGTAGGTATATTTTGAGGCTAAAACGTGTAGCTTAGGTCAAATCTGAGATAGTTAATAAGAAAGAGCATAAAAAGAGCTATCGAATGCGCTTTGCTGCGGCGCTGTAGCTGAGCTCAATCTCTTTCTGAATCCTGACATATGCGCCGCTTTGTCGAAAAATGTCAAAATCGGTGAAATTTGATTTTTGGTTGTCTCTGGTGACCTGACCTTCGACCAGTTCGACCTAACCTTGAAAATGATAGTAGTATCGTATTAGTTTTTGACGATCTTTCGAACGCTGCCTACTGATTGTCTCGACGTGGCCCACAAGCTGAGTTAGAAGTGGGTGTTGAAACCCCCAGAAGGTTCAATAAAAAAACGCATACGCGGGGGCGGCATCGTAATAATGGGCGGCACTGCGCTGAGGGGCACCACTTGCATTGAGGGGTGGCATTGTACAGTGAAGGGGCGGCGTCGCATTGAGGGGCGGTATCGCAACGAGGGATGGCACTAACGAGGCTGCGTTATTAGAAACGCTTGGCACATCCTAGCCCAGCTCGGCGCCGCCTGGCTGCTGCATCTTGAAAAGGGCCCTTAGTGTCAATGAAAAGGCCCCATTGCCAACTAATTACCTAGCGTCAGTGATTTCAGGGGGGGGGGGGGCTAATGATCTTGAATGGGGCGGGGCGACTGAAGGCTCAATTCAGATGGGCGTCAGTGACTACTGGAGGGCGCCAACAACCTCGGATAGGGCGAATGTGATCTTCAGAAGGGCAACGGGTGCTCTAGAGGGGTGCAATGCTTGGATGGGGTCACTGCTGCCTTCAGTAGGCCGTCGGACGCTCTGGAGGGGAGCCATTGATCTAGGATGGGCCGACTGAAGTTCAGGTGGGCGCCATGGCTCTTGAGGGGCGCCAGTGACCCAAGAGTAATGGGGCAACTGCCGACTGTGATCTTTAGAAGGGCGTTGAGGGGGCGCCATTGGGCATTGATGGGGCCACTGTTGCCTTCAGCAGGGCGCCGGACGCTCTGGAGGGGCGCCTTGAGCTTGGATGGGGTGACTGTAGTCTCAAGGGGCGTTGTCTCGGATGGGGCGAATGTGATTTTCAGTGGAGCGCCGGGTATTCTAGAAGGGCGCCATTGGTTTCAGAGGGTTGCCATCGATCTTTGGGGCGGCTGTAATCTCCGTTCAGATGGGCGCCATTGACTTTTGAGGGGCGCCAGCGACCTCGGATGAGGACGACCGTGATCTTCAGAAGCGCGCCGGACGCTCTGGAGGGGCGTCATTGGGCTTGAATGGGGTGACTTTAGTCTCAAGCGGGACGACTTCAGTCTCAAGGGAAACTGGTGCTGGGCTCTTGAGGGGGCTATTGATCTCGGATAGGGTGACTGTGATCTTGAGAAGAATGCGGGTGCTTTAGAGGGGCGCCAGTGGTTTCAGGGGGCGCCGTCGATATTGGATGGGGCCGATTGGGGCAGCTGTGAGCTTCAGAGGGGCGCCGGGTGCTTTAGAGGGGCGCCATAAGCCTTAAATGGGGCGACTGTTCCGTTCAGGTGTGTGCCAGCGGCTCTTCAGGGGCGCCATCGATCCCGGGGGTTCGGAATATTCTGGTTTCCGGAGGGGCGCCCATGAACATTCGGAGGCTCAGGTCCTATTTGGGGGTGCCCTGGAGAACATTGGGGTGTCCAGGCACCCCCAAAGAGATTTTGAGTTCGATCCCTGCCTGCATATCACTTTTAATTCATGTTCACTCTGTAATACGGCATCAGCCTAGTCGGCGCTAATTGGGGCGCCATCTGGGCGGCTGAGCGGAAAGGGGGGGCCATGGCCCCCATGGCCCCCCCCCCTGTCTACGCCACTGGTGATGCCTATCAAATCACCGGAACAGAGCAAGATGCCGAGCGTTGACTGTTGCGGGGCCGTCCGCTGACAGTTGCAGAAAATCCAGAGACCCTGGCAGACATGATATAAAAGATCGTCATCTCGCAATTATTCTTCTCTCAGTCATGGTGAATCCAACAAATAGTGTGGGCTCACGGTTGTGTGATAAACCAGTGGAAGTGGAACAGTCAAAGAACGAGCAACCACCGCCCGCGGCGCAATTCAAGTTTCAGTGATGGAAAGAAAAGCTCGTGCCATCTTGACGGTACCCTGCCCCTCCGACGATCTCCGCGCTTATAAATTTCATGTCAATGATCGAACTATCATGCATAGGTACTCGTACATAGCAGGCTGGTGAGGCTGTTGTTCAACTTTCAACGTCGACTGAGCCGGTCATCCTTCATCAGATGACTATTGTCGCTATTCGAACGGCTTGACCAAACGCAGATGACCAAACAATGAATGGAACCGGAGACCGACAAGCACACAGTGCTATCGGAGGAGTTACACCGGGCGACCACATCAGCGGCCTTTATCTGCTAGGCACGATGCTAAAAATCAGGGCTGCGGAGTCGGAGTCGGAGTTGGAGTCTAACGGAGTCGATAGTTCTGCCCGCCAAAATCTAACCGACTCCGACTCCGAAGTCGGAGTTAACGCTGCATGGCTCAACGTCATGTTTGATTGACGATACTGTGCTCGAAACTAGATTTGGCCGAAAAAAGGCAATTTTGCTGTTTTGGACGAACGTTTTCAGCGAAAGAAGCAGAAGGTGAATTCCCCAGAACCTGCTTCTTAATTCTGCATGTTATTTTTGATGCATATTTGCAACGCAATGCCTTGGAACGCACAAGGCATCGTTTCAATCAAGATAAAAACAACTCCATTATGAACTTCAATATCATGATATTGATTTTAATAGAACCGTCCGGAGTCGGAGTCGGAGTCACCCTAAAACCAATCGACTCCGCAGTCCTGCTAACATATCTGCTGATGGGAGTGCTAACTGCTAGGACTAACACTAACAGCGTGAGCTGGCCTTGTCAAACGATGAAGTGTAAGTCCGAAATAGCACGACCCCAACCAAACTGCCCTGTCAAGTGTGGTTAAGACTCAAAAGAAGCTGTCAATTGAAAAGAACGCACAGTGACATCGTGGAATTGTTGCTACCCCGCCCTCTCCTCCCGTTGGTGAGGTCACCGAACTACGGCCCCCGGGGCGGTGTCGGGTTCTCCCCGCCGGCCGCCCCGCAAGGAAGAGGGGGGCAGAGAGGGAGAAGGGGCGGGGAGGGTGTCCTGATAGCATCGGTCGCCTGCGGGTGTGTCGTGCGGTCAGCAGCCGCTAGATATCCCCCTCCCACGGCAACACAGGGAAAGGAAAGGGAATGAAACGACATCCGCCTAAAGCCATCAGCTGCCGCCGCGGTCAGCGCTAGCCTTCCTCCCCCGCCCCCGCCCCCCCCCCCCCTTGAGCCCGAACTCTGAACGGAACCACAGATGGTCTGCAAGGAAGCCCTGCAGCCTGCAGCCGCGGCGTCACCACTTCCCGGTGTCTCTACTAGCTATCAGTGACTACTCACAGCACCAAGCGCCTCGGGGCAGCCGCGGGGAGGCCCCGCCGAGTCCCCAATCCGTCCGGGGGACCGGGCCGAACGATTCAGCTGTTTGTTTGAGTAGGCCGACGGGCGCCTGTCGCCCCACGCCTCTCTCCCAGAGCCAACAAAGAGCCCCAGTGACGTTTGTGCCAGATAACACTGTGTGTCAAGAGGACAGTGTGTGGGGGGAGGAGCGAGGACTAACCTTGACCACGTTGCCGTCGGCCTGGGTGATGACTCCTCTCAGATAGCGTCCCTCTCGTGATGCTGACGAGCCCAGACACACGACGCCCGACTCGACGGCAGACAGCGGAACGGGCGGGCTGCTCTGGCAGTACGACTGGGGGAGAGAGGTCAGCAGGGTCAGAGGGGCAGGGTCACAGGTCAGCAGGGTCATAGGTCAGCAGGTTCACAGGTCAATGACAGCGGCACCGGCGGGCTGCTCTGGCAGTACGACTGGAGGAGAGAGGGAACAGGTCAGAGGGGCAGGGTCAATGATAGCGGCGTGGGCGGGCTGCTCTTGCAGTGCGACTGGGAGAGAGGTCACAGGTCAGCAGGGTAAGAGTCAGATATCATTAGGGTCAGAGGTCATAGGTCAGCAGGGTCAGAGGTCACAGGTCAGCAAGTTCAGAGGTCACAGGTCAGCAAGTTCAGAGGTCACAGGTCAGCAAGTTCAGAGGTCACAGGTCAGCAAGTTCAGAGGTCACAGGTCAGCAAGTTCAGAGGTCACTGACAGCGGCACCGGTGGGCTGCTCTGGCAGTACGACTGGAAACCGGAGGTCATAGGTCAGCATGGGCAGGGAATTATCAATTTCGATCTTGGTCCTGGATAATAAAATTTGAACCAGGGAACCGGTCAGCTTTTAAACAACCAGCCACATCAGTGTATGTTTGGCCACTAATACGTGACTACTGATAAAATGCGAGACTTAAAATGTTACATGCATATTTTACAGCTATTTTCTCAGTTTTTTTTTTCACGTAGGTGAAAATATCAGAATATTGAAGGTGCGGGAGTATACATTTGTAAGGGGGAACGCAATCTTTTAGGCCCACCTGGGGCCCGATAAGTGTCGTATTCTCAACACTAGCACTCAGTGGCAGGGTCACGGATCACGGCCACAGGTCAGAGGGTCAGAGCCTCAAGAGGTCACAGGTCACTGACAGCGACACCGGCGGGCTGCTAACATCCAAGCTTTGGACGAAGGTCAGGTATGGCGAGCGGAGTCGCAGGTCAAAAAAATGTCGGAAGAGCTGAGACGAGCGCACATATTTCACACTTGGCAGTTGGCATGTACCGAAAAGTGAATATATACCACAGTAAAAACCTCAAAACATTCCTTCCTTGCGGAGTTCCACGTTCGGAGCGGCAGATCGGGACACGAGCATACGAGCCCGGCACGCCGACACGCCCTTACCATCAGGGCCATACCACGTCGCGCGTCAAGGCCAAACACGCGGCCACGTGCGCCACGGTCGGTCACCCCCCCCCCCCCACCCCGTCAGTCAGCTGACCAATGACCATTAACAGGCGGGGCAATAACGGGAGAAACGGGCCCCATTCGGCGGTCCGTCCGCTCTCGTAAACGGCAGATTGACGTGTCCAAAACATGCCGCCCGTCCCCGCCTGGCCGGCCATAATTTGGCCCGACCCGCGGACCCTCGTCAGGCCCATAGACTTCAAACGCCGCGGAACGAGAGGAGGCGGGGCGGGGAAGAGGGTGCTCCCAGCCACCGCCTGGGCGTCGGACACAGCCCCCGTCAGCGAACTCGGATAGAGCGTGTCCGAGTTTTGCTTTGAAATATTCATCTCCTCAATGAATGCCGAGACTACATTGTCAGAGCAAACCTTAATCAATATCCTCACATCAATTGAAAATTAAATAAAAAAGATAGAAATCCGAGATCCAATGCGCACATCATATATAAATTCTAGGAGAGTTCAGAGATTTCCAGTCCCCCGACATCACTTCAACACCAGTATGATCCCAAGCCAAGACGACCAATATTCAAGAGGCTCTACGCCCTCTGCCCCCCCCCCCCCCCCACCTCTAAACCCTTACTTCCTCCCCCTCCTCCCAGCACTTCCTTCCTCCCTCTCCCTCCTCCACTGACCTGTATTTCCGTCATGAGCTGCAGCAGCGCCGGCTGGTGCTCATACAGCTGGACGGCGAACTTGGCCGGCCCGTTGATGTAGTGGCAGATGGTCACCAGAGCCTCCGAGCCGGACAGCGGCGGCACCGACAGCAGCTCACTGACGCGGGTGGCGAACGCCAGAGGCGGCTCCGGGCCGCGAGACGCCGGCGCCAGCGGGCTGCACGCGGCCTGCACGGGGTACTGGGGAGAGGAGGTAGGGGGTTAGCGAGAGAAGGGGAGAGGGGGTGGTGATTGGTGAGATGAAAAACGGCCGATGGTGGCTGCCGGCCCCGGGGTTGGCTGGCACTAGCGCCACTACCACAGCCGCTTTCTCACGGTTAGTGAATAAGGGGAGAACGGACATGAACCAGCGCTACACGAAAGAAGACAGCCCGTTTACAAAACGGTGTGTTGCCAGAACACTCATGGACCATTATCATTCTCAAAAAGATGTAAACGTCCCGTGGGGGCGTCGTCGCCCGTATGTGGGCCGGACGTGTCTCTTTCTGCCCCGGGAGCGTGACCAGCTGATGTGGAAGCGTCTCCTTACCTGCCCAGAAGGCGTGGTCAGCCGTCCCATGCCGAGCGCCGCCAGCTGCGAGGCCAGGGTCCGGCCATCTCCGGTATAGATACGGACGTGCCACACCCCGTCGGTGTCCTGACGCAGCACCTGAGCCTGAACGGGCTGACGCGAGCGCAGCGCCGACTGTGGGCACACACCGGGCAGATGGCGGGTCATCAAGCGACATTCGTCAGTCTTGGGTCAACATCGTCTCATACTGAATTATTTGAGATCTAGTTACGAGTGCATTATGGGAACAAGGCATTGAACATAACAAGCTTGTAAACGTTGAATGCTACGCGCCCATCCGCCTCAGAGTACTGATATCCTGACACATGACTGTCAAAAAATCCTTTAGAGCCCCTGACCTTAAGCATACACACCCCACCACGGGGACCTACCTCCGCATGACTGAAGGCAGCCTCTGTCCAGGTGCCGGTGGCAGGAAGCACCTCGGCCAGCACGCAGGGTACCGCCAGTGGCGGCTGGGTCAGGACTGCCGCGGGCAGCGCGGTGCGACTAGCGCAGATCTGCCGGCCGGGGAACGAGCGTCATATGATTGGATCGACACAGTGCACTTATGTCTCATTGTATTTGAATATTGTCTGTGAAGTGTGATAGTGTCAATATAGAGAAACTGGACGGTGTCGGGGGTTGTGTCAGTGACACGAAAAAATTATATATTGTATTCGGTGCCGGGATAGGGACGGCTAAAGACAGCGGCATTCTTCCTGGGGAAGTAGGTCTTGCTTTGATTTGTTAATCTTCCCTTTACGCAGACAAGGTTCAAAAGGTCCCAAGGTTCCAACAGTTAAAAACAACATTTGGATAACTTTTTTAACAAATTGTTTGAAAAAATCAGTCCATTTAACAAAATGACCATAGCAAATCTGCTCCTCTCATCAAGCCATAAATCACCCGTCACAACAGTCGGCGTCTTTCAGGCAGCCGGGGTTTCCGTCAAAACACACATCTGGGCCCCACCCATCTGCGACCTAGAAGCGAGCCCGCCCGCCCCATCGAGCGACGAAATCCAAAAGGCGACCGCTTTCGCCCCAGCTGTTAGGCTTCTGGGCAGCACCGGGGCGCCAGGGTCGTCCAGAAAGTCGCTTCATTTCTAGCATGGGGACTGACTTGGTGATCTGACCCTGGGTCTGTTGTCAACGACCCGCCGTCTCCAATCAGCATTTAGCCGGGACGTTTGGCCGGCTTCGTGAAGCGCCTCCACTTCCACTTGACTTGGTGTAATCGATGAACGGCTAAAACACCGTCTGCTCTCACCCTTTGCTACAAGGCAAAAATAATGTGTATGGTGAAGGAATCTCAACTTAAACTGAAAGGCCGTGAGTGAACTCAATAAAACAAATATCAGCAGAATCACCAAACAACGGCGCAGCCCCATCCCCATCCCCCCACCCTCTTACCTGGTAACCCTAGTCCAGACACCAGCCCTGACCCCTCCCTGCCCCCTGAGTCTCTTACCTGGGTGTAGTGTGCCAGCTCGCTGGTGCCATAGTCGATGTACTCGACACTGACAGTGGGGCCCTGGATACCGACCACGCGCGCCCGGTGCCACTTGGCCGCACCGCTCGACGTAGACTTGACCAGCACCGTCTGTCCCGGCGGCAGCTGATACGGCGACGGCAGTCGCGCCTGTCGGTCAGAGGAGAGTTGGTGAGGGCGGCTCGCCTATGTCGTTCATTCAAGACAATGTGCTGTGTAATATATTGGAAAAAAACCAAACGCATCGGACATTTAGGTAGTAGTGTCATGACCAAGCTGGCTTTGATTCGAGCTATTCAAACACCAACGTGCATTGCTAAATGTTTTGTGTTATTTTTCGTACCTTGGAATAAACCACGGCAGTTACTGGCGTGTAGAAACTCATCTATAAAAGTAAGGTCCAATCGCGGGTAATAAAGCAGCTAAGTAGCTAGGTTCCCCCTCACCTGTTCAAAGAAGGCCTGGTTCTGTGTGATGAGGCGGTCCAGTACCGCGAACTGCTCCGGGTTCGGCTGGGCGTGGAAGCTGATGTGAGTGCCGGCGTTTGTGACCGAGGTCACGTACAGGCTACAGTCGCACATTGCCGGCGGCTGGAGCGGCGCCGGAGGCTTCAGCCTGGGGAGCACACGGAGCGGTCGAACGGGTTAGCTGCAGAGTACACACGGGCCACAGACGGCGGCTCAGCGGGCCATATCGGTCGAACAGGTGGTAGATAAGGGCCGAGCAGATGGTAGTTAGATAGGACTGAGCAATGAAGATAGGGATACTTTTTCAATACAGCACGAATCACGATCCACAACACCAAAATTCACGCCACAAGTTGTAAAAAAGATTATAGTCCGAACTTCGCTAAAGGTTGGGAGTTAAAACGCTGAGAAGAAAAATAAAGATATTCTAACCGTGAAGAACAATGACCTTACCCTCTTAGGCAATGATAGCCTGATGTTTGCCTTGATAATCAATTAGATCGCTTGGTGTTTTGATGACACTATCGCTGCGACGGAAAGTACCGACCTCCACGAACCACAGGTACTCAAAAGAGAGCACCTTCCCCTATGATCCGCCGCCACCGGTCCGATATCCACAAAACTGACCACTACAAGCACTCTGACACCCGACCTCCGTAAGTCACCACCACAGAGTGATGAGGAGCACAAACGCAGCCTCGTCTCCACAGAATGACGACACGACCGCCTCCGGACCGCCCGCCAGCGCAGGACCGTCTGCCGCCCGGGCCGGCGCGGTCCCACTCCCTCTGGGGCACCGCGCGTTCCTCCCCCTCCCCCTGAGCAGGGCAGCAGGGTCAGCCAATCAGGAGGCGGCGCGCAGCACATACACCCGGGCACACAGACAGACAAGCGATCACACGGGGTGTCACCTATCAATCCAGAGCGAGACAGGCATCCCCACGGTGTGTGCACTGTATGTGGAGTCAACCGCTCAAAAACTCGGAGGCATGGTGATGTGGTGCCTTATATCCGCACTGTGAAATATTGTGTGCTGGCGCGTAAGCGTGAATTATAACAGCTAACTGTGAGTTATACCGAACCGTCGGTCATTAGTTCGTTAGTTGTTGCCATACAAAGAAAAAAATGACAAATGAGCTCGGTGTGCATTGAACAGTTTTCTTCTCCGTGACTTTTACTTCTCTTTCAGCTTCATTCGTTTCCTTAGAAACGTAACTACCTGCAAGTTTTATCCCACACATTCAAACTAACATGATAAATTGATTATTTGCGTTGCCCCAGATCCGTGAACTCATAGTTTCGTGCCAAGACACTGATATAAAACCTAATTAGCGAAAGCCTTCATCTGTCGAAACTTATTCAACTTGATACCGAAAGGAGCCGGTGGCGGTAAGTAAGATCAACAATGCATGACAGCAATATATCAGCGAAACCAATAAAAGCCTGCATTTCGAACGACTCAAAAGGATAGGACGAAAAATGAAACCAGTGGAGCATGGCCTGTGGCCAACGGCCACGCGGTGCTTCTATCGTTCCTTGCCAAATTGAAACCTTCAAAGCGCCTGTTCAGTCCATTTATTCAACTCGATCGTCGCAATTGTTGTGGCCCGCATCGCCAAGTGTACTCAAAAATTGATTGCCATGAAAAAACTAGCTCAAAAGTCAGCGTGAACCCTTCGTTACTGAACCTAGTATGCTTTACCATACGGGAAATGCCAGCAAAAAAAAAAAACATAAATATAAACACCATTTGATTTGGCATATTTCTAGCGGAAAATGAGCCGGTGAGTAACGGTGGTCCTTTTGCCAAAGGCCTACAATAGAAACAAAAACCTATCTGAGCTCATACCATCAGGACCTTGCAAAAAAGAACTTGCATAGTGCATACTGCATACCATCCACAAGGCACCCACTGGTAATAAGCTAAAATACGTATTCATGCGTTGATAATGAACCCCAGATGACACGATGCCGACCACAATTTTCACGGTCTTCTGAGGCTAACTCTAGTCATTCGATTACGTAGGGTAAAAGTAGGAAGCGTAGCTTTGCAGCGCGATAGGTTTTTCGACAAGTCCGACACCATTATCATTATCAGACGTCCGGCACGACGCTGAGCGGTCCCAGCGTCGCAAGAGATCGATATTCTCGACGTACAGGTCTCGCGGGTTTTAGCGGTAGGTTTTGCACCTAGAAAATTTAGTGTAGGTACTAAGTACTTCAGGCTATATCTTCGTCATCTTAAGCTTTTAGGTGTTGAAGATCCGATCGACTTGTTGGGTAACAAGCCGGCCATGATCGTGTAAAATGGCATCATCGTAGATCGATTAGTTTCTGAGATATAACCGGAAATGTAAAAGTGCAAAACCTACCGCTTCATCCCGCGAGAGCCGTACGGTCAGCTTCAAGACACTAGACAGACACGATTATGTTTCGACAACTTAGCTCGTGATGGCAAAAATGGCAATTAAAATATTTGAAATGAAAAACTAAAAGTCGTGGTTTTCACTTTTCCAAGGACATTTTTTTACTAAGTAGGTAGGTACATTCTATCTATTCTCAACGGGCTATAGCTATCGTCAAAAGTGGCATGGATCATGTATCACTCAATTTAGCAGATTCCAAAGGAGATTCAGTGATCACAGATCACGGGTGCCGAATGCCTAGGCACTAAATTACCGAATAATCGACACTGATTCAGTGGCGAGTGTCAGTGTGTAGTGTGTACAGTGTACCTGTAGTCTCAAAGTCGAGGAAAGTTCTGACCCTCGCTTTGCAAAATTATTATCCATGCAAGGGCACAGCGGCGTCGACGCGTAAGGAAAACTGGTCCGACTTTTTCTCGGGGGGCCCCCACCGGTGGGGGGTGGGGGCCCCCGTGGCCGCAGCAGGGGCCCCCCGAGAGCCCCAACAGGGGCCCCCCGCGGCCGCAGAAGGGGACCCCGCGGGCCGCAGCAGGGCCCCGCGGTGTCTAGCAGGGCCCCAGAGACGCAGCAGGGCCCCCGCGGTGTCTAGCAGGGCCCCCGAGCCGCAGTAGGGCCCCCGCGGTCTGCAGCAGTGGCAGGGGCCCCCGCGATCGCCACAGCAGGGCACCGCCTTGTCGAAAAAGTGGTCCGACTAGTCGGAAAAGTCGGACCGGTGTCGACGCCCCTGCAAGGGCAAACTAGCAAGGTACTTCACACAACTGACGCTTTCAGTGACATTTTGAGCAGGATGAGACCGAAAACAAAAAACAAAAAAGGACGCAGTGGCAGGGGCCAGGGCTAAAGCAAAATTGCCAAAACAAAAATCCGGCATGCTTACCTCCGCACAATCTACGAATAAATGAGTTCGGTAGACTATAAGGCAGTGAAGATACACAGAAAACCTCGCGTAGCAAAATTACAATTCAAATTAATCCAAAACTCGCACCAAACTACCGCGCGGTGTCTGAAACCAAAATGAATTCGGCCGGAAGCAGACAAAAAGTAGTGGTGGAGTGTCTAGGAAAAAATATATGGTTCTGTTACGTCATAGCACTCAACCAATGAGAATGCGGTCATAGCAGCTTATTTTTAAAGATTTGATGTGAATATAAAATATATGAAGCGTAACACTCAGCAAAACATTATTTACATAAATATTTATAATAAATACTCTCAAACTGACAATTACATTTAGGGTTGTTTGGCCGTTTGTCGGGTCTCATGACGCAAGATTTACCTCTCCATTTACAAGCAAGTGCGTAATTCCGCGTAGTTCGAAAACCACGTGAAGGCTGGAGAAGTGGAGACGTTTACGACGTTTACCGCGTCAAACAAACGCAATGCAAATGTTTGCTTCCAGATGAAGAAATAATGATGCCAGATGCAAGACTTTTTTACCGGAAAATACGAGGCATATGCCTTACATGGGTTACACAATAAATACACCTTACAATGAAAGGCTACGGACTTCAAGGCTTTTTATGTGAAATGGAACTCCTATTTCTAAAAACGTTCAAATAATCGTTCAGAAATGTAACCGGCCCAAGTCAGGGGCGGTCGCAGACTTGGCGTTTGGGGGGGGGGGCCAACTTGGCAAAGGGGCCCCTGCACTGAACCGGGGGGCCCGGTGCTAGCTTAACCCTCGCACGACCAGGCCATTTCTCATAACACGAACGACCAGGGGGGGGGGGGTTGTTACGACCCCCCCCTGGCGTTTCGAAACAGAAGGTCGTAGAGCTTAGCGGAAAAAACCAACGGCTTGCTCTCAACGAGATCTCGCGATTGGTGGTATATTTTTTGGTCCTAGGTCAACATTTGACCTACTTTTGACCGGTCAAAGGTCAAATTTTCGGAAAAATAGACTTTTTTCAACTTTCGGCGGCGATTGCGGCAAAACGGTGGGAGATATCGACTTAAAACCTTCACTATCGTGTTTCTTGATCAATTCTCTATCGTTTGGTATGTATTTCGTTTCCCTAGCTCTAAAAATGGCGCGTTGGGAGCGCCGGAAGTCGGCAAGGTCGCAGTCGGCGGCAGAAATTCGAAAAATCAAAATTTAAATTTTTTTTAAATCTGATTGTATTTTTGGATTTGGGAGGTCCATTTGCTCCCTATAGAAGCTAATATTGCTGCATATTCCCATTGAGGTGACAAGAATTAGCAAAATAGTGGTTCGGGCGCTTTTCAAAAATAGTACCGGACGCTGTTCCTCTTGTGACGTCATAGCTCCGTGACCTGACCTGACCCGGTCAAATTTCTTATACCATATGATAGCCAATACTTGCCCCAACATGCA
This sequence comes from Amphibalanus amphitrite, assembly GCF_019059575.1. Taxonomy (NCBI): domain Eukaryota; kingdom Metazoa; phylum Arthropoda; class Thecostraca; order Balanomorpha; family Balanidae; genus Amphibalanus; species Amphibalanus amphitrite. Next base: position 144,106 of record NW_024881954.1, on the reverse strand, counting down.
TAGGAAGTTTCATCACGATCCATCAACCGATGTCCGTACCACCGGCAGGAAACCTCGGGCGTTGGCACTCAGTTTGTGAAAATCCGGCCGGAGGCTGTACCTCTTATGACGTCATAACTCCGTGACCTGACATGACCCGATCAATTTTTTTTCGGCAAAAGATGCGCAAAGGTTGCCCCAGAGGGTATTGAAAATTTCAGCCCGCTACGACAAGCCGTTTAGCGTGCACTTCGAAAAAACCTCAGGGGGGGGGGGGTTGATACAACCCCCCCCCCCTAGGCGTTCTAGGGTTAAAGGGGCCCACGGGCGTAGTGCATGAGTGCAGAAATCTAGCCATGACCGGTGAAGCGGGGGGGGGGGGGGTAGGGAGCGGCACCCGAGCGGAGGCTCATTGCCAGCTTTGAGAGTGTACGATGTCGAAAAGGTAAGTTCATTTGGAAGCATTGGTAATGTCAATAACTCACGCAACTGTCAATTGACTACCGCAAAAAGTACGAGCTAACTTAGCCATTTTGAAGATATCGTGCTAAAACTTTTGACAGTGGGTCATCGGTACGTGTTCAATCACACGTGTTCCGTTTCTTATTTTTCACTTGAGCACACATGTAAGTTTTGAAGACCATCACAGTAGCAACTGCATCGAAAGATGGATGGTAGTGGGCAAAATATCCTGAATTTGTCGTGCTGCATCGAAAGTAGTGTTGATGAGAAAATGGGTTTTATTCCAGATTATTGTGGGTAGAGAATACATTGTCTGCACCCACTGGATAATCATTGTTGGTGCAACTTCACCCACTGCACCCGTGGCTCCTACACTAATAGGCCCATGGATAACGCTTCGGCGATACCTATCGCATAGAGGCTGCAATGTGGCCCTTAGAGTACAGCGTCAGACCCCCAGAGGCCGGCGTTGGACCCAAGGGTCAGCGAAGGGCCTCAAGGGCCCCAGATGGGGCCCCAGAGGCTGATGTGGGCCCTCAGAGGCAAATGCGTGACGCCCAAAGGTAAGTCTTGAGCCCCCATAGAACATAATACAGCCATCAGTGGCCGGTGTAGAGACCTCATAGGCCAGTTGGGGGCATGTAGAGGCCAGTTTAGGGCCCTCAGAGACCAGTACAGGGTCTGCAAAGGGCAGTTTGAGACCATGAGAGACCGACTTAGGCACTCAGATGCTAATGTGGGTCCTTACAGGACAGCATGGGGCCCTCAGAGGTTAGCGTGGCCGCCGTGGGGCCCTTAAAGACCGGCATGGGTCGGCGTTGGACCCCAGAGGCCAGCCTCAAAGGCCAAAGATGGGCCCTCAAAGGTGATGCGGGCCCTAAGAGGCCGGCATCGGGTGTTCAGAATCCAGTGCGGGGCCCTCAGAGGCTAATGTGCGCCCTTACAGCCCAGCATGGGGCCCTCAGAGGTCAGAATGGGGCCCGGAAAGACTGGCATGGGCCGGCGTTGGACCCCAGAGGCCAGCAGAGGGCCCTCAAAGGCCAAGATGGGCCCTCAGAGGCCGATGCGGGCCCTTAGAGGCCGGTATCAGGTCTTCAGAATTCAGTGCGGGGCCCATAGAGGCTAATGTATGTCCTCACAGGCCAGCATGGGGCCCTCAGAGGTCAGTGTGGGGCCCTAAAACTCCGGCATGGGCCGGCGTTGGAACCCAGAGGCCAGCGGAGGGCCCTCAAAGGCCAAGATGGGCCCTCAGAGGCCGATGCGGGCCCTTGGAGGCTGGCATTGGGTCTTCAGAATCCAGTGCGGGGGGCCTCAGAGGCTAATGTGGGTCCTCATAGGCTAGCATGGGGCCCTTAGAGGTCAGTGTGGGGCCCTAAAAGACCGGCATAGGCCGGCGTTGGACCCCAGAGACCAGCGGAGGGCCCTCAAAGACCAAGAGGGGCCCTCAGAGGTCGATCCGGGCTCTTAGTGGCCGACATCGGGTCTTCAGAATCCAGTGCGGGGCCCTCAAAGACAATTAAAGGCTAGTCTTGAGACAGAAATGAGGCCACCAGAGCCTGTGTAAGGCCCTCAGCCGCCGGTTGGGCCCCTGAGACCGGTTTAGGGGCCCTTAAAGGCCAGTGGAGGGCCCTCAGAGGTCAACGTGGGTCCTCAGCGGTCAATGTGGGCGCTTGACCGCCACTGAAGGGCCCTCAGAGGTGAGTGTAGGACCCTCAAAGACCGGTATGGGAGCTGTTAATAGCTGGCGTGGGTTTCTCGAGCCTCGTGACAATCGAATACGGGCCAGGGCCCCATACGCCCATGGGGGCCCATCGGTTGTTTGGGGGGGGGGGGGGCCAAATGATATGATGGCCCCCCCTGATTTGCCTTTGGGGGGGGGGGGGGCCATGGCCCTGATGGCCCCCCCCCCCTGCGACCGCCACTGGCCCAAGTCTCGTATAACAAAATGACATGAACACTGGACAGCTTCCACTTTCTATGGTTATAAATCATCCAGATGCCCAGCAGTAAATGGTAAAATATCTGATAGAAGCAATGTCTGATGAATAGCAGTAAACAAAAATTAGAGGGGAGAGTTCATTTAAAAATGGGGTAATACATGAGCAAATAAGGCTCCTGTAGGCTGTAGTATCCGTGACAAATACTTTTATGCACGTTTCCCGATTACCTGGTTACGGGATGTGGCCAGTGGCCATGCCTTATATTGAACCATGCAAAAAAGAAGTATACGGTAATCCATGCATCGAAAGTTGCTGCACGTATCTGCAATTCGGAATTGTTGTCAATGCGTCAGCTATGAACATAATCAATGTCCCAGCATAGATGTATTTTTCTATGGGTCACTCACAGCGAATGCCCAAGATCGTCACCATCAGTGGGCAGTGGGGTCAATACATCAGCACAAGCTTCACATCGAAAAATCCTCGAGCAGAACAGAAGTAAATAAAATACGAACACCAGCACAAGCTTTCACATCAAGCAATCATCGAGCCAAAACAGAAGCACAGAAGTTGAAATTTAGCGGAGCGCGTTCATGAACCAATAAAGAACACATACGAACGGAACGTAACAAACGAATTGAATACAGATCAACTCCGACCAACATGCCAACATCCAATCCATTTTTGACGTCGGACGAGCTCAATCACAGATGTTGTATACGCAAAAGCGCGTAATGCAAGTGCCATTTTTTCTCACAGACACGCCATTTGTTGTCCGTCCGTGCCATCTCCCTCTAGAGGCTGTCGTACTCTTGACGCAACTTTATATACATATACACAGCTCACACACCACTTCTCACTTTCTCACCATATCCTCTCGACTTTTTACACCGGCCTTCCGACTACACCGCACGGACCACAGCCTTCTGCACATCAGTTTTTCAATGCAGCACTAATTACACCTAACACCGGTTCTTCAATATGACACACCATTGCACCACAGCCCAAACACCCTTCCTTCAGTAAAACTTATGAATGGTAACCTTATCCGCCCCCTCCGTCTCATCGGGCGTAAAAACGACCTTGACCCTGCGGAACGGCGGCTCGTCGGGCTTGTGAATGATGACGTCACGGGGTACCATCACGTGACGCGATCCCTTGTCGGTGAAGAAAGTCATAAGGAGCGAGGAGCACTCGCCCGTGTCCTCGCTATGCACGACGGTGATCTCGGTGGGCAGGTTGGTCTCCAGGGAGATGACCTCGTTGTCCGGATTGTCAGTGTCTGTTTGGATCAGAGTGGTCCGGTGCACGCTCTGGTCCTCGATGTGGACCTGGGGGAGAGGGAGGGGTGTGGTAGAGAGAGGGATGCCTCAAAGGGGTACTCTCCACGGATGAGATGTGGTCTGAGACTCCGACGGACACTAAGGATGTTCTGGTCTTTGTCAACCTTACGGCAGTTTTAAGATGGGTGTAGTTTGGATCAGAAGGGACAGAATAGCATCCAGGTGGACGTTGAGGAGAGCGATGGATAACAACAGCTGGGAGACAACAATGCTCCACCCTAATCGAACACCGACGGAGTGCAATCAGACAGCCTACTCCATGCAGGTCGCTAATCAGAGTCAATCACCTCAACTGCCGGAATCTTGACACCGAGCTCTGGTTTCACACGCCGTCAGACCTATCTGATCCAGCCTCTGTCCGCCAGCTCGACCCACCCCGCCCCAATCCATCCGGCATCCTCCATCTCCAGTCACAATGCATCAGCCGTAACCAAACCACCGCTCTCAGCTACTCTCCCTCCCGTCCCACGACCGTCGCCACCCAGCCCTGACCTCAGCAACTCCCCCATCCTCCCCATGGCCGTCGACGCTTCATCTTCGGTCTTTGGCAGCCCCCCCCCCCAGCCACATCACCTCGCCCAACCCTCACAACCCCTCTGTCGGCTCCACCGTCACCCCTCAAGCCACCCCGGCCCTCCAGGCGCTCACCCCGCCCCTGTCATCCCCACCGTCTCCCCTCACGCCCCCCTTCCCCCACTGACCTGCGGAACCACCGGCTCATCCAGCGCCCCGGAGCCCGAGAAGCGCGTCGGTCGCGGCTCCGAGTCGCCCGGGTCGTCGACCAGCTCCGACTGCAGCGCCTCTACCGGCGGCGGCGCGAACGTGCGCGGCTCGTCGGCCGGCATTGTGCCGAGCGAGGCGTCCGCCGGTGGCGCTATCTGCAGGGATAGCGAGTCGCCGACAGAGACGTAGTCTATAGTCGGCACGGTCTCGGCCTCTGCGAAGACGAGAAGTGAGGGAAGGAGTTAGTATCCACGGGGCAGAGCAGATACAACGCAAATAGATGGTAGAGTCCAAGGCCCTAAAACATAGGTCGAGTCGGATCAGCCCATACTTTCAATCACCAGTCTGATTTTATTTTGTTTTGTTGGGTTAGGCCCTTTCGGTCCAATGGGACCATTGCAGAGCCGGAAGGATGATAATTGATAGGAATTAGGGGTGACATTGGTCTGGGCAGACACCCTAAAGAGTCACCGGAGCTGAGCCCGTCCGTCAGGACAGGCCGCCCAGCCCCCCCCCCCCCCAAGTACTCTCTGCAACCGGCGAGGAGTGTGCTCCGCCTTGGGAGCTGCGGTGCCGCTCCAAGGGAGCAGCCCGCACAGGGCGTATTTTAACATGTCAACTGGGTCGGCAATTGCCGACCCAGTCACGGAGAATGCCGACCCAGTGACAGCCGTTTGCCGACCCAGTTGCCGCCCCCTCTAGGATGCAGCACGCACATGCAGGCTAGGTGCCGTCATTCATAGTGAGGCTGCTGCCCTCCAAAATGATAATGCCGCCTCTTAAAGTGAACCAGCCGTCTATAGAAAGTGATCATCCCGCAACTCAATGTGACAGTGCCGCCCCTAAATCTGTTAGTAGCCCCACTCAATGTAATGGTGCCGCCCTTCTAAGCATCTGTGGAGCCCCTCAATGTGATGATACCGCCCCTCAAGAAGATGATGCCGCCCCTTTCAGTATCGGTGGCGCCCCTCAATGTGATGGTGCCGCCCTCAAAGTGCCGGTGGCGCCCCTGAATGTGATGGTGCTGCCCGCCAACGAGTCGGTGGCGCCCCTCAAAATGATGCTGCCGCCCCTAATAGTGTCAGTGACGCCCTTCGAAGTGTCGGAGGAACCCACCAATATGATGGTGCCGCCCCTCTAGATATCCACACAGCCCCTCATTGTGATGGAGCCGCCCCTCAAGCAGATGATGCCGCCCCTGAATGTGATGGTGCTGCCCGCTAACGAGTCGATGGCGCCTCTCAAAATGATGCTGCCGCCCCTTAAGTGTTAGTGCCGCCCCTTATAGTGTCAGTGACGCTCTTCGAAGTGTCAGAGGAACCCACCAATGTAATGGTGCCGCCCCTCTAGGTATCCACATAGCCCCTCAATTGTGATGGAGCTGCCCCTCAAGCAGATGATGCCGCCCCTCAAGAAGATGATGCCGCCCCTTTCAGTATCGGTGGCGCCCCTCAATGTGATGGTGCCTCCCTCAAAGTGCCAGTGGCGCCCCTAAATGTGATGGTGTCTCCTGTCAACGAGTCGGTGGCGCCCCTCAAAATGATGCTGCCGCCCCTAAAAGTGCTGGTGCCGCCCCTTAAAGTGTCAGTGGCGCCCTTCAAAGTTTTGGAGGAACTCATCAGTCATCAATACAATGTTGCCGCCCTCTAACTTTCTGTAGCGTCCCTCCATATACATAATGGTGCCGCTTCTCAAACCATCCGTGGCGCCCCTCAAAGTGATGGTGCCGCCCCTTACAGTGTCGGGGGTTTCTCCTCAAAAGTCAAGGTGCCGCCTCTCAAAGAAATGCTGGTGTCCCTCGAAGTGTCGGAGGCGCTCCTCAATGATGTTGCCGCCCCTCAAACCTTCCGTAACGCCCCTCCACGTCATGGTGCCGCCCCCCAATGTGCTCATGGCGCCCTTAAATGTGATAGTAACGCCGGTCAAAGTGCTCCTGGCAGTGTCGGTGGTGCCCCTTATAGTGTCGGTGGCGCCCCGAACAGTATCGGTGGTGCCCCTCAAAGTGATGATGTTACCCTCAAACAAACGGTGGCGCCCTTCGAAGTATCGGAGTCCCTAAATATCATACCTATTGCCACCCATTAACCATCTGTAGCGCCCCTCCATATGATGAAGCCGCCCCTTAAAGTATCCGCGGCGTTCCTTAAAGTTACAGTGCCGCCCCTTACAATGTGGGTGGCGTCCTCAAAATAAAAGTGATGTTGCCCCCCCCCCCCCGAGTAATGTTGGCGTCTCTTCTTTAAGTATCGGAGGCGCTCCTCATTGTCAACTGCTCACATGGCGCCCTTCAATGTAATGGTGCCACCCCTCAACGCTCAAAGAGATAATTGCGCTCCTCACAGTATCGGTGGTGTCCCTCAAAGTGGTTTAAGTGCCCTAAAAAAAAAATGGTGGCGCGCCTCAAAATGATGCTGCCGTCCCTTAGCATATCTGCAGCGCCCCCAAAATGATAGTGCCTTCCCTTAACCGGCGCCGGGCTGAGGTTGTTTGAACCCCCTCCCGACCCCTATAACTTGGCTACTTGGGCCACGTAGCGACACGCGGTAAGCGGCATTCGAAGGAGTGTCAAAACTACTTGGGTTAGTTGGTTAACCGTACTTTGGTTAGGTCAAGTCAAATGTCAAATATCAGGTGACCAGAGGTCATCAAAGGTGAAATGTGGGTGAAATGTTGTCTGTTTCAACATTTATTGACAAACTGGCGCATAACTCGGGGAATAATAGAACTACAGCACCGCAAAAAAGCGCATTCGATAGCTCTTCAACGTTCCTATAAAGTCCTCAGACTTGACCTAACATCAACGACTTAACCTCCAGAGCACAACTTGTTTAACCCTTGTCGGGCCGGGGAGGGTTAAAGGGGACAGTGGACCCCCTCCGCCCCTCTACTGAGCTGTTTTAATGAAGAACCTTTTTACTTTAATAATTATTGACTCACGAAAGTTATGACATCGTTTTTTTCAGTACTGCGCTCCTCTCGTCGAGATGCGTCGAATGAACTATAATTTGACATTCAAATGTCATTTGGAAAATTTGAGCTCAGGTCCAGGTCATGACCTGACTGGTAAAGGTCATGTTGCATATCAGTCGATTTGTATCGTCAAACTGAAATCATCTAAGGTGTTTTCATCGCTCAGGCATATCGCATGTCTCTATCAGAAGTTATTGAAAAAAAACCTGCTGGAGGCCTACCAATCCATGACCTGACATTACCTCAAGGACATAACGAGGGGTCGTTGGTGGCATTTTTCCGATTAAGTGTGTCATTTTTAATTGTTTTCTGATGTTTAAATTCGTTAACTTTGACATTTGTCTACCTAAAAGAGGCACATGCCCCGACTTTCTCCCATTTCCTTATACCTAATGGAAGGGTCGCAAAATTGTCCTTACCTTTGGTCAAAGACATCGCAATTTCGAGACTTACATTTTATGTACTTACAGTGACACACTGTTTGTCTTATCAATCGCTGAAGTTATAAAGGGATCGTTCAGTCGGTATATCTATGGTGAGCATTTGCCTGTTCCGTAGCTCAGTTGGTAGAGCACCGGACTCCCCGCATTGTCTCCGCTTGCGTTTTGTCCGCCGGCCGAGCCGGAGAGAAAGTTACCGAGTGAAGGTCATTCAAATTTCAAAAACTCAATGACAATGTCACTGGGGTCACCAAAATGTTTGAGCAGGTAGGTATAGCATTCATTAACTGGGGGGGGGGGGGGATGAACTTATCTGTGCAATACGCTGTTCATTACGCGAGTAACTAATAAATACAAAATGTATGAGTTCATCCTTACTCCACCCGCTCTCCCTCTCCATAAAAAGAGAGTTTAAATGTGTTGAATTTTATTTATACCTATGCAGAAAAATAGAGACGTCTAAGGATATGGCCGAATATCAGCGACCCTTGCTCATTGCTGTGTAAGCAATGAGGTATGACAAGTGGGGGTAATGGCCCCGTCCAGCGCCCATAAAGTGGGCACCACTCGTGCGACCTGCCGACCACTGTTCTAGATAGAGCCATAAAACGCGTGAATGTTTTAAGCTTGACGATACGGATCGACTGGTATGCAACATGTTCTATTTCTGGTGAGGTCATGAACTTGACCTCAGGTAATTTTTTTTTTTTGTAAAATCAAATTATATTTCATTTATCGCATTATGATGAGAGAAAAACTATATCCCGGAAATACCGCTGAGCTTAGGTTGAATCTGAAATCATTACTTAGAAAGAGTTATAAAAGAACCTTCGAACGTGTCTTTTTTGGTCATTAAATATCAGTAGGTATGCCGCCCCCTCAGATGCCAAGTGCCGCCCCTATGAGTGCAAAATGCCGCCCCTAATTGTGATTGCCGACCCAGTGAAAATCCCTTAAAATACGCCCTGAGCCCGCATGAGATAAAGTTGCCTGTCCAGCCCGGAGGGGGGTTGCGCCGTGGAGGAGAAGGATTTCAATGTCCCGATGATGGAAACGACGGACGTTTGTCACCGGTCTGCGCTTCAAAACCCTCAAACTTGCAGCTCATAGCAAGCTCTTTCGTTGCGAAAAGACCATTCATAGAACTTGAGACGGCCCACCCTTCCACTCAAGCGGTTACCTCCAGAAAAGGCGTCCTAAGTCCGAGTCATCCTCACCGTTTCTGTGGAGGTGGTGACCGTAAACCCGGATAAGGTAGTGTGAACGAGGATGCGGATGGGTTGGTCCTGAGGAAACCAAAGACATATGCAGCTGCTTTAACCCCCTCTACACTTCTACACTCTTCGAAGAAAGTCTCCTACTTACCAAATAGTAAACGACAGCCATAAGACAACAGCTCACCTTTCTGCCCAGCCTCGGTGAGCCCCGCAATGGCTAGCGGATCCTGCGGGACGAGCGGAGCGGCGACGATGGCCACCTTTCCCCGGGGCAGCAGCGGCGGCTGTCCGCGGCCGCGGCTCAGGCGGAAAAACTGCTTCCCCGGCAGAACGGTGATCGTGAGGTCGTTGGAGACGCTGTCGGCGGTGTCGACGACCGAGGGGGTAGCGGGGGTGTCCGTGTTGAGCTGTCGAATAAGCTGGCGGCCGCGGCTTTTGGCGACCGGCAACCGGCGCGGACGAGGGATCTTGCTCCTGGGGAGGACGACAGAAGAGTTTGGTGAGACGTGTCGGGCTGATGAGTGCCGGATCGAGTCAGAGAAGCACAGCACGTAACAGAACGTTACACAAAATAAATGCTGTCTTATGATATTCCGTCTTCTGACGACTAACAAGTGCCAGCAAGTGTCTTCTGACGATAAGATAAAATACGATAAGATCCATGGACTGGGTCAAGATGGATGCTTAGAACAAAACGACCGGCAACTCAACGGGGTGATAAATAACTGAATACCTTACAACATATCACGCACTCAATCCAAAGCATTCACCACTCTCAGCCCTACCCCGCCCAGTGGGACCCCCGCATCAGTCGCCTCTCACCTCTCCTTGTAGGTATGGTTGATCGGTACATTCGTCTCAATGACGTCATCATCCTTATTGTACAACCCCGCCACATAGGTGGCCATGGACGCGCTCGTATCGAACTGGTCCGAATGCTCCTCGCGCAGGTGCTTTTTGAACTCGCGAGCGTAGTTGGTGCCAAACTGCGGCCGCGAGGGATCGTCGGAGGTGCAGAACTTGCACATATACATCGAGAGGCCCGGGTGACAGCGTGTGGTGATGATGTGCTTCCGAAGGTTCTCCTGAAGAATAGAGGGTGCCGAAAGGGAGGGTCAAGCGAGGGCCAGTCCCTCGGTCGGTAGGAGAGATCAAACACAGTAAGATATATCGTAGAAACGGACAACAAATCCTCAAAATGTTTTTTTTTTACGATTTTGACGCCAGTATTCACCAGTGCACTTTATACGATAGACGCAAAAAGGTGAAAAGTATCGTTTTGCGCGGATCTTTTACAACTAACAGCCGAGCTAAACTAAATGTAAACAGGCATCAAACGTGGGGATAGACTCAAAAGTTGGAAGTGAACCGTGACATGTAGGAACTAATCGCACGATGATTGATCAAACATGTCACGCGCAAACAAGCGTTACCGTTACAGTAAACTGCTTGAAACATCAACATTGAATTGATTATGTCAACATGAAACACGTAAAGCAATAACAGATAACACGAAACACAAAAGACGAAACAGTGTCAACGTGAGCCAGAGCATGGCACAATCCTGAATTTCATTTGAAATCCACCACATACACCTAGTTTGACAGGCTAGACGTCATGAAAACTCCCCGAATGTCGAAAAACAAAACATGTTCATCTCGTTAGCCGGTTGCTTCACCCTAATCCCTCATCGCTCCCACATCTTCCCCATCACAGGTACGGTTACTTACGAAGTTGTTGGCTTTGTACTCGCAGTAGGGGCACGGGAACGGCCGCGATCCCGTGTGGATACGCATGTGTCGCTTCAGGTGCGGCGGGAAGCGGGTGGCGAACTCGCAGTGTTTGCATTTGTACGGCTTCAGACCGGTGTGCAGGTTCATGTGTCTGGGGGGGGGGGGGGGGGAGGCGTAAGGTCAGTATGGCGTAAGGAAAGTGGCGGCAACTGTAAATCATGAGATACATAAACAATGACGAGAACACGAGATAAATGAAAACATCTCAGAAAGAGCTCCGGCCTGCTTGCGATTTCCGTACATAGGTAAATACCTAACCATCAAAAGCTTCATGTTCATCTCGTACTACCTCCCTCCGTCTCTTCATTCCCTCCTCCCTCCTCTCTCCCTCCTATACCATCTCACATTTCCAGCGTAACGGCCGTGTTGCAGGCGAATGAATACTGGGTGAAATTTATCCTAACTTCCCCATCATGACTGATCACTCTCTCTCTCCCTAATCTCTCCTCCCTCCCACTTCCGCATTCAGTGACATTGCCGTTCTACAGGAGAACGAACATTGGATGACATCCCTCTCATTTCCCTTCCTTTTCTCTGTCCTCCCTCCCTTTCCTCCCCCCCCCCCCCCAACTCACGTGTCCAGTGCAATCGCCGTACTGCAGGAGAAGGAGCACTGCGTGCAGCTGAAGCGGCGGTAGTCCGGGTGCTGCACCTTCAGATGTCGGTTCAGCAGACTCGAGTGAGTAGACGAGAAGTCGCAGCCCTCCACGGGACACCGTCGCTCCTCACCACGGTGCTCGCGGTTCAAGTGCATACGTGCCGCGTGTCTGGCACACACGTGGCATGAGGTCAGGAGGGTGGGGTTAGATCAAAGATGACATTGACTATCACTATAGTTGATAACTCCTGTTTGATGTGGTTTGATATGCGGCGAATACAAAACATGATTGATAAAATAGGCGATAACAGCGCAACGGATGTACAATGCCAATGCACTAATCAATCGGCGGGGAACACATTTGATGAGCGGAACGGGAAAGGCGATACATAAATAAATCAGGAATCAGGAACACAAGACAGGTTCACAAAACCACAAGTGGTAATGATCTTGACGCCAAAACCTAAGTAGGTAGGTACCGCTCTCAAAATGTTCGACGTCCCGCCGACATATCTCAAAGCCTGTAAGCCATAAATAACTCAAATTGTCTCGTACTACAGCGGGCGTCATGAGCGGATAATAATCGAATCTGATGTTTAAAAAGCAAAAATGGACGAATTGTATCAGTAGCAATAAAGCTTCAAAACACAATATAATCAAGGAAAGAGCGACATTGATCATAGGCTGATCTATTGAACTCAATAGATTCTCATGACACTTAACGCCACTCAAGACAGATTTTGAGTAATTTACTTCGCTGATTTTCATACACCGACGTATGCCGCAAAAAAACCAATGATTTATTGTTTGATGACGAGAGATTCAAAGATCGTAATTTCCACGGGAACCGTGAGCAAGCGGCAAGATTCTTTCAGTAGCAGTCACTTCGAATCAGGTAACTTGCCCCTTGCGCAAGACGAGAGAAGTGCGGGTCTGCAAGGCATCACGAAAACTTAAAGAGTGCAGCGAAACTTTTTACGATCTCGCTTTTATTTACTCACTACATATTACTTACTCACTCGCTCACCCACTCTCTCTCCCTTCCTCTCTCCCTCCTCCCACACCCCCTCTCCCCATCCTTACCCGTTCGGGAACTTTTTCTCGCAGATCGGGCACCCCACCTCGGGCTGGAAGGCCCGCTGGATGCCGGCGATAGTGCCCTCCTCCGACGGAAGCTTGTTCTTGTGCTGTCGCTGCCGCTCCTGGTGCGAGACAAGCTCGTGATGATCGCGCTCCTCCTCCAAAAAGAAGTACCTGGGGAGGGAGGGTGGTAACTGAGCATACAGGAAGGACCGTTTGATTGGTGAGAATTTTCAGGCTGCATTTATGTATGCTGCACGACGACAATGTAAACCAGGACGGCGGGGAAGCATTTGCGTTGCGTGGAGGTTTTGAAACAAGAAATTTCACAGACACGAACGCATTGGCAATTCGTAGTCGACCCTACACACCCATACAGTGGAAAGAAATCAATTCTTTCCCGCCGACCGCTTGGATGACTCACGGGTCATCGTAACCGTTATTCGTGGCCTGCCCTACAAACTTCACTGAATGAATGGGTGTGTGTAACAAATCACTTCCATTGCACTCCAATCGGCCCACTTCAGCCGAAAATCTCAATCATAAATCCATAACTAGGATTTAAAAATCAGAGCCGTAAAAGAACTCAAACCAGTTTGTGTTCAGAGTCCGGTAACTGATCAGTGGGGCGCACTTCAGACAGAGGTACCAGTGAACGTCCGATTATATCGTTTCATATAATGACCCGATTACAAACGTGTGTCAGGGGTCGTCACCGCATTTCCGGTACGGCCTCCAGCGGTGTCTTTCAATCAACATTTTTAGACGATTCTCATACAAAACTCGGACGCTAGACGTCTTCCTGTTCATTTCACAAATGGGCCTTTTCGGCGACGGGTAGTAAAACATATTTAAGAAGGATCACATGACTTTATGATGGCTTTACGGCCTGAGTGACGGGCCGAGGAAAAACTTATCGGTCGGTACGAGCGGCGCCGGCCGGTGATCCATAAAGCTGTCAGCGGCCCTCAATCAGCCGCGCTGCCCCGGACGGCCGTGACACTTGATAACGGTGTGAAACGGGCCAATTCGCGGCTCGGTCTGGGGTGCGCCCACGCACACACCACACACTGGCTTCGCCCGGGATCGTTAGACTTAACCTTCCAGGCGGTGGGGGGGGGGGGGGGCATTTTTTGCCCCCCTTTAGTTTTTTCAATATATCTCGAGAGAACAGCTGCGCCGATCGTCACCAAACTTTCAGTACCCTCCCGGGAGCAGCTAGCGCACATGGTGACCAAAATTTTTTCCAAAGGCTATGATAGGTTGGCCACTAATGACGTCAGAGTGACGTCATTTTTGCCATTTTCGACCCAAAAAAAGGTTTCGCGGGAAGAGCTGTCAGGCCTACAGCTTTAGAGATACAGAAAAATGTTTCAGACATAAAAGGTGTGGAATCAAAAGGGCTACAAAACTGCTATTTCAGTTTTTCGAATTTGTTGGATTTTGACCCCCAAAAATCAAAAAATAGATTTTTTGAATATAATAGCCAAAAAATCCAAACAGTATTTTGAATTTCGAAAAACCGGAATATAAGTGATAGTCCCTACCGCCTTCTATCTACATACCAAATTTGAGATCGATACCTCTTTTTTGGCCAAGTTATAGCGAAAAAACTGTTCAAAATTGATGACGTCAAATTTTCAAACTCAATTTTTAGCAATTATAGACCTCGTAGCGCAAAACAAAGACCACCATTAGACTCCCCGTGACGAGCTGCATCGAATCGATACCCATTTTATGCAAAAATATCAACTTTGAAATTTGACCTTTTTTGACCTGACCTTGACCTGACCTCCACCAGAAAGTGACCTAAACCGTACCTGATGGTCTTAAAACCAACACCATTGAGTTGGAAATGAAAAACTGGCCATAAAACATGCATCGCACAACCTTAGTAAAGTTGGGTTCATGTGGTGACCCTTGGTGACCTTTGGTGACCTGACCTGTGACCTGACCTGGTATGACCAGTGACCTCTAATAGCAACATATGTACTAGACAACTGACGCCTTATCGCTGATTTTCGACAAAATGCGTTTTACTCGGTGTTGTAGCGCTTTCCCTAGAAGCCCCGTGAACGGTGAAACATTTTTATCTTTGACCTGACCTGTGACCTCATCGGTGACCCCGAGGTCAATGAAGTTTGGGTACCCTCAACAAATTTGACACGGCTATCGAACGCCGTTTGAATTTTCCGGATCCGTCCAGTAGTTTCGGAGATACGGGGGGAGGCAAAAAAATGCCCCCCCCCCCCCCACCGCGCGGAAGGTGGCTGGTAGGCCCACCGCCTGCCGGGTTAACAACTCACAGTTCACACTCTGTGAGCGAGAGTACCCACGAAATCGATTCCTCGAAACCACTGGCACAATGACCAAGAGAACTCATAGACCCGAGGAACGGCATGACGACTCAACGGCTTGAACCAGGAAACAGGTATAACTAATAAGGTGACACAGAATGACAAAGAGAAATAGTCTGACGAGCAACGACACAGCCAATGAGGTGGTCCGATTGAAGGTGTACTGTAAATGACCCTTGAAGTCTTGAGACGAGCTTCGTGACAGTGGAGAAGCCTGACTCACCTGGAGCAGTACAGACAATGGAAGGGCGCCTCTCCCGTGTGTTTCATCAGGTGTGACTTCAGCGACGGTTTCCGGAAGTAGAGGTCACACAGGGGACACAGATAGCGCAGCGGGGTCCGTTTGCCTGTGGCGCCCTTCTGGGCGGTCGGTCGGGAGGTGGTCTTCTTCCGGCTGGTGTGCGGCGCGTGGTGGGTGAGGGACTCGTGGAACAGCACGTTCACCTGCCGGTCGCAGGGGAGGGTGAGAGGGTGAGAGGTACAGTGATGTGACACAGAGGGAGGGGTGAGAGAGGACGGATACAGTGGGAGAGGTGAAACAATCCGGTAGTGCTGAAGAAAACAAGACTAAGGAGAGGGAAAATACTAAATAGCATACCTAACGGTACTGGCATTGAATGGTAGTATGCATATTTCACAGGAACAGGCCAGTCGCTAAATACATTACAAGAGCACAATGACATGAAGAGTATGAAGAGTTGATCTACAGCATTCACCCAAAACTCTCCAGTCAATAAATGTAACATGCTACCCTTCAAGAGCAGATGGGAACCGTAGGTCCTGTCCACACCGGACTGATCTACTCCGTCAGGTAATAAGACGACCCGTCAGGATTACATCGAGGTCCACCCTCGGTCTACTCACGTTAGACAGCGGGGGGGGGGGGGAGGCTGGAGTGGAAGGGAGGGGATCCGCCGAGTCTGACGCGTCAAACATTCTCCGGACCACTGCGAAGTGACTTGGTCGCGTCACAGAGGAATGTGTCTCGGGTACCGCCTCGACACCTGTCCAGTGGACATTTGACATGTCATTAGACGCGTCACGGCGGACCTGCCACGACGGACTTATGTAATGCCCGTCCAGCGCTGTCTAACGCGAGTGGGGGAAGGCGGCCCGACCATTTGACGTTTGGAAGAATGCATGACACAGCCGAACAGTCAACGTAGCCAATGTCATGTATCGCGCCTGACACAGCATGCTAAGCGTACAGCGAGCCCTCGCTGTGAATCCCATGTCATACCCCATATTAGTCAGTGGGTGCAAGAAACATACATGTACCGCCATTCGTATCAAACGAACACTGCAATCAGACATTGTCAATGTCCGATCTGCCAAAGAAAAACCTAAAACAAAGCCGGCCGCATCGGATCAGGTGTTGTCGCTTTCCTTCGAATCACGAAACAGTGCTGTCCGCACAAGGCGTGAGCTCGCCTGGAAAACCCACATCGGGACAGTGATGGATGTATAGTGAGAGGAGTGAGCGAGCCCGAACAGACGCCCACCATCACTCAGGGCGGTGGGTTCCATCACTCAGCAGTGCACGTCCGGGTCATTAATGAACGGGGTACTGGCGGAGCTGTGAAGAGAGGGAGAGAGGGAGAGAGGGAAGGAGGAAGAGAGAGAGAGAGAGAGAGAGAGAGAGAGAGAGAGAGAGAGAGAGAGAGAGAGAGAGAGAGAGAGAGAGAGAGAGAGAGAGAGAGAGAGAGAGAGAGAGAGAGAGAGAGAGAGAGAGAGAGAGAGAGAGAGAGAGAGAGAACGGGAGCGGATAAGGAATAGTTCGGTGTCTAGCGGGCGAGTTCTCAGACGTTTAGACGTTGGAGAGCGACACCTGACGCGGGCGAATTAACCCAAATGACGGTGGTAGTGCATAATTTCGTAAAGGGCTAATTATGTGTACATCAAAATAGCTAGTTTAATTGCACACAGGATAGTCATGAACCGTGATGACTCAACAAAAAACAGCAATCATTTACTGTCCATGGCATCCATAATCTACATAGTACATAGATCACTTCCTAGATCTAACATAAATCAACGCTCCTTATCGGGGCAAACAGCCACACTGACTGGACAACTTCCTGGGAAGCTTTCCGGCGCCCGTCACCCATTGACAGGCTAACGGGGCGCGGGGCCAGGCGTCCCATATACGTCCACCACGGAACATCGAGCCCCTGTCGGCTGTTGTGTATCAGTGATGCCGGCGGACGTCATCGCGCCATCTCTGATGACGCCGCCGTCAGTCACGTCAGCGGCCGTGTCGCCGTGCGATGAGCCGCCATCGGTGAGGTGATACGCACGCCATCCGCGGCTATCAAATATCGGGCGGGCTCGGACGGACGGTGGACGGTCGCCGCACCGATCAATCTCCGGACATGGCCGTCAGCCGACAGGACGGGACGGGACGGGAAGACACACGACTGCTGCTCGGCTGGGAAGGCCCAGAGCTGAGAGCGGCTGCTGTCCTCCCAGAGACCACCGCGGTGCCCTGAGAGGGACCTCTGTCTAATCGACGACGCGGACGGCTAGGAAGGGCCACTGAACTCGGAGAGGTCCCTGTCCAAGGAGGGACCGCCTCATGAACAATCAGCTGGGAGTCTGTCGTGGCTCTCAACCTCCAAGGGTAAGGATTGGATAGGCGACATGGAACTATATGTAAATATAAATGCATGCCATGGCAATAATACAAATACAACAACAAAAACAATTCTCACTATAACTGAAGACTTAAGTTATAAATAACCGTTAGTAACGATTGAAGCTAATATAAACAACCACCTAAATGTCACACTTCTACTCGAACCCTTGCTTCAATTCGATATACATCGATCGTTCCACGTTCTCCAACATATCTCCAACATACGTAGCTACCCAATACCCTCCCCAGCTCCCATCCATTCGCCACTCACCTTGAGATTATTCCTGAAGTCACAGTGGCGGCACGCGTGCTTCCCCTGCCGCACATTTCCGTCGTACTGACACAGGCTCTTCCTCAGGTGCTTCTCCACCTCCTGAGCGCTGTTGAGCAGCTTGCCGCACGTCTCACAGCGGCGGGACACAAAGTGGAAGTGCCGGTGACGCTTCTTCATCTCAGGAGTCATCACCAGGCCACACTGCTTGCACATGCTGATCCCGAGCGGGTCGGCGCTGTGCCGGCGCACCACGTGTTGGCGGGCGGCAAACTCTAGCTCAAATTGAGCCTGGCACAGGCCGCAGCCGAAGCCGTTACCGGCGGCAGAGAGGGTGATGGGGCCCCGCTGGTGCTCCGGCGTGTCCATATGGTCGTCAGTGAGGACCGGCTCGTCGCAGCGCGAGCAGCGCTTCTCGGCGCGCCTCAGCCGGTGGCTGAGCGACTTGATGTGCAGTTTCAGGTCGGAGAGGAGGTTACAGGAGAACTGGCACGGCAGACAGCGGTACGGAGCGTAAGGCGCCGCGCTGGCCATGGCCTCCACAGTCAGCACGTTGAGTAGCGCCGCCATGGAGTCACTGTCGCTGCTGCTGGAGGTCTCGTCCAGCGCCGGTTTGAATACCTGGTAGGCGGCCACGTGGTCCTCACTGAACACGTGCGAGGCCAGACTAGAATCGTGCACGGGACCGCACAGCGGGCAGGTGTAGAGCGTCTCCATGAAACTCTTCACATATATCTTGCCGAGGGGCCGGGGGCTGCCGGCGCGACCTTCAGAGTCGCCGCCACCTCCAGCGCTGTCTTCAGCGTCTTCACCGCCCTCTTCACCGACACTGTCATCGAGTTCATCACCATCCCGTTCACCGAAATCGTCATCAAATTCTCCAGCATCACCGCCACCGTCATTTCCATCATTACCACCATCCTCATCCTCATTTGACGACGGAAAATCCTTAAACGTCACCCTTTTCTTCCGCTTAGCCTTCCGTTGCGGCGGCGGTGGCGTCTGCCTCTTGAGTGCGCATTTAAGGATATCCTCCACGGCACCAAACTCATCATCGGACTGCATGCCCGGCTCGAGTCCAGCCACGGCAGCCGCCTCCTGCGCCGAACGCACCCAGGCCGGCTCGCGCAGACCTGGCTTCCGTTTGCCGAGTTTGCGCATCGCTCGAGTAGTCATACTCGGCTGTAGGCCGGACTTGTGCGTCAGCTGAATGTGCTCGCTGAGCGCGTTGCGTGTTTTGAACTGGATGCCGCACTCCTTACAGCGTGTGCGCGCCTTGCGTTTGGCCGCTGAGCGCGTGCGGACCGGAGAGGAGGGAGGGGAGGACTCTTCGTCGGCGGGAGGGGAAGAGGGAGGCGAGTAGGCAGGAGACCCCGCCGGAGAGTCGTCTGCAAAGTCGGGGGAGTCGGCAAACGGCACGGTCTCGGTGGTCACGGCAGGCGGCACCGGCTCCTGCTCTGGATCCTGCTCCTGTTCCATCTCCTGTTCCGGCCACGGATCCTGCTCTGAATCCGGATCCTGTTCCCAATCAGGCTCCGGATCCAGCTCCGGCTCCGGGCCCGGTTCCGGCGGCGACGGAGGTACGACCCGCAACGTTAGCGGTATGGTGGAGGACAGCAGATTCTTCGACAACGGCATCATGCTGCCAGACTGGAGCGTCCCAGCACGTATCACCGTTGCCGGACTCATGCTCGGTTGTTGAATGGTGGCCAGTTCAGGACCCCCTGGCGAGACCGAGACCGTGACGCCCCTGAGGACACCCTTTAGTGCATCGACTCCATCTCCGAGCGTGATTTTCTTCACGTCGATGATTGGGAGGGAGGACCGAGGCCTGGCGGCGGTGGGGGTGCGGGCGGGGGTGATGACGGGGACAGGGGTGCGGACAGGGGCGCGGGAGGGGGTGCGGGTGGGGGTGCGGGTGGGGGTTAAAGCGGAACATCCGGTCTGCCGGTGAGCCACGTAGGCGTCCAGACCGATTATTGTCCTCGAACAGGCGAGACAGTGGTGAACATCGTTCGCGTCCGCTGGGAAGAGAGACGAGGGGTCAGTCAGTGTCGGTAGGGTGATAGAGCAAACAGTCGGCGAATCAGTGGACACTGGACAAGGTACGTATCACGACGAGCCGGCGTACCGAGGCGATAATTCGGTTAAAAGAAAGTGGATTGTATGTCACTTTCAAAGCTCAGAAGAAGTTCAAACCAAAGTTGAAAATATATTGCATTGAAACGATAAAACGAAAATGTCCCCGTTCTGTACCTATAATGGCAATGGCGGATCCAGAAAGGCGGTCTCATGGACGTTGCACGGGGCATACCCTCCAAAAAGTTTCAATTCCCAAAAACTCCGCGCATTTTGATTCCTTACGCACTCCTATGCGATTTAAAAACTTCCTAATAAAAGTTGTTTTGTTTTCATTTTATCCTCGAAAAAAAAAACTCGTCGATTTCGGGCACCGGTGGGGGGGGGGGGGGCATTTCCCCGTGGATCAGCCAGTCACAGTGCCTTATGGAATTGGACGCATTGGTGACAGAAGACAGGCGGCAATGTAGTTACACGTCGTTTATCCATTATCAATGTAGTTAGATACAAAAAGGCCTGCCCTTTCCAGTCCGAAACAGTTCAGCGCCAGTGTTTTATTTCTGTGTTTGTGTAAATGATAGTGGTTAATAAGGTTATCACATTAGTGCCGGCATCAGAGTCTCGGCACAGAGCAGATTCAACAGTGCAGGGCCTGCCTTTTTGACCCTGGAGGTCTAAAGGCTGAAGCTTCTCCGCCCAGGGACGGGATGGATCACTTAGTTACTGGGGAGGTCAATCGGCTGGGGCCTTACCCACATCCTGAACCAAAACTTGTTTTGGTATGATTCGCGGTCATGTGTGCGCGTAGGTGGGAAACCGGGTCCATGGACCGCAAGCATGGGGGTGGCGGCGGGTGCAAACCAGGGCTGCGGAGTCGGGAGTCGCCAAAATCTTGCCGACTCCGACTCCAGAGTCGTAGTTAATGCTGCATGGCAAACAGGTGCACTGCACCTGTTTGCTTGACGATGGTGCGCTCGAAATTATATTTTGTCAAAAAAGGTCATTTTGCTGTTTTGGACGAACGTTTTCAGCGAAAGAAGCAGAAGACGGTGAATTCCGCAGAACCTGCTTTTTAATCCTGCATGTTATTTTTAATGCATCCTATTCAGTAGCGGCGGAACACCTTCACTCCTGTTGGGGGAGGGGCACTGCCGACTTTTGGTCCCATTCTTTCCATGCAACGCCCATAGGGCTAATGTTAAAATGCCAAAATCAAAGGGGGCACGGTGCCCCGGTGCCCTCCCCGTTCCACCGCCTATCACCTATGATCCTATTTGCAGCGCAAAGTCAAATAAAAAAACCATCGACTCAGCAACCCTCGGGCCTCGGTTAACACTACCAATCGTGCGAGGGAAATAAATTGGGCACAGCTTTTCCTAAGTGACCCACTTTAAGCTGGGAAGTAATGCAGTACCAGCGCCACACCGCCTCAACACTGAACCCATTACCCACTATCCAATACCCTACCCACCCCGGAACCAACTCCCCATATCCGTATCGAAGCCTAGTGGAACCGGCGTGATTTGCCATCTAGCGGACAGGAGTCGAACTGAAGCTATTGCGGTCCTAGATGGCGCCACCAATCAGTCACCGCAACACGCCAAAGAAACAAAACGAAGTAAATATACATGAAACCGACGAAGAGAGCATACAATTTGCGTGATATTTCTGTAATAAAATGCAAAATTCAGTAATGACCAATAATTCTGCTGACGAAGGCAAAAATTAAACCAACGTTGAACTACGGGTAAAACAGGCGCCATCTTAGCGTCAAACAGCTTAGAAGCATATTTCTGGCGAAGTTCACACGAAAGCACCCCAAAAACACCCGAAGAATACGTATCAGATTACAGTCCGTGTGCGACTTACCCATTTTTGTTGACAAACACCGGAGACGGCGACAAACGAACAAAAGTCACGATCAACATCGACCGTAGCACAGCGCCGCGGCGGCTCGCACTGGCTCCGCCTCTCGCTCCGCCCACCCGGTGACGTCACGCCGCTCGGAGTGCAATCCATGGAAGGTGTCCGTGTTTTCAGTGAACGTCAGAGTCAAGTCAGAGTGGTAGCGGCCGCGACGGAGGGGTGCGCGCGCGAGCTGCCGTGCTGCCGGAGCCGGGCGCTGGCCGAAACACTGTTTTATCAGACGATTTTTGGACGGATCTGAGCGAGAGTGGACTGTCGCAGTGCGTTGGAGTGGTTTGTGACCCGAGGCGGACGCGGGACGATGCTGGTTTAGACACCGGGACTTGAGTGACAACGACTGACAGGTGAAGAGCAGGACCGAAAATGCCTCGTCGGAAGCAGGACTGCCCCAAACGGATGCAATGTGAGTACCGATCGTTGACACACGCCCTTCTCGCCCTATCCTGTGTGTTCACGTTGCAACTTTACGCCCGTCCGTTTTCGCCCCTCCACCGCCCTCGACCACGTGTGTGCTGGCGGCAGCGGGTCAAAATCGCTGGAGGCGGGGCGCTGCAGGATGCCCTGCATGTTTTACGGTTCAGCCGGGGTGCAGAAGAGCGGCCGAACTGCAGAAACCGACTGCTAAATGCGTGAATTTCATGCGGCGGCGTTTGCTTGCTGACGTGATTTGCCGTGGATTTAGAGCGGTCACGTGAACTGGCAAAGCGAACAATTATTATCCTTTTTTACCTATAAGCGCCCGAAAGATACCGGCGGTACGGGATAAAATCATTAAACCGCTCGTAGGTAGAAAAATATTTTAAACGTCTCGATTTGTTCTACCTACTCGCGGTTTATTATATATTAAACGTCAATAGACTAACTAGACGGAAGGTCGTTGTCGTTCTGTTTATCGATGACGGTTTGTGATTCGAACCCAAGAACATCTTTAAGAAATGCTACATGGAACAATTGCCATGGTGTTTTCACCGCCGTTTACCGCTGTGTTGAACGGCACTGGACAAATATTTGTTTTAGACGATCCATGTGTCGCTAATAATTTGATTTCATTTAACTGGCGGGATATACCTACCTAAATGACGGGAAATGCATTAATATACAATTACTTTTGGACGATTTTTGACTATGTTTTGATATTTTAGTCTCCATTGTGGGCGTAGTCATCAATGCAATCGGGGAACAACCTATTTATATACACTGTGAGCTAACCAACATGTTTATCGAGTCTTTTTAGGCATTCAGTGATCAAAGTTGCGCCTGTTTTATGCTGCAATATCATTAGTCATTTGTTTTTGTTCTTTTTTTAGCCTATAAGTACGTAGATAGGCATGTATTTTGTTACTTTTAAGCACCAAACGGCCTTTTAGTGTTCGAAACGTTAGCGTTCAATGACCATTTTTGTTGCTTATTTTAAGACGACAGACGTTAACTAGTGCTACTCAGATAAAATCGCGGTAATATTAAAACTGCCATTGTTTTGACCGATGGTTTTCATTTGACATTTTATCCCGTGATTTCTTTCGTTGATCCAGAGGCAGAAGGGCGTCGAACTATTTATAAACGTCAATTTGGATTCTTCAAAAGCATTGTTACTCTGTTCAATTTCTGTTTCTACAGAATAGCTGATGGATGTTCCCACTTCAGTGCGTCAATGTTCCGCTTTTTTACTGCGATTTTCGAACTTGTTTCATTATTGTTGTTTTGATTGATCGGCCTTTTAAATTTGAGCGACTGGAATGCTGATTGTTCACTTTTCATTGTGCGTATATTATACATAGTTATGTTGCACTTCGGTTGCACGTTTATATCTTAGGCACACCTATCTTTACCGATTGTTTTTGTCGGCTACCCATAAACGAATTTTTTAAGCTTTCCGTTAAAGCCTTATGTTTCTCCGTTCACGTCTGAAAAGCTCTTATCGTTCGGGTAAATATGTTAGTTTTACTTCATTTACCTTCTTTACCCAGAATAAGCTCAATCATCAGCTAAGTTAGTTAGGTGCCAGCAGATGTAGGTCTCCATTCTTAGTTTGTTAGATTTTTAGCTAGAATTTCATTTTAATTTTTCGTCTGTACCTTCTTAGTTACTTATAATAAATCAAGTCGATGGGGCTCCTGGTGATTTCCGTAGTCTCTACTGAGTACTTATGTTCGATTCTTCGCCCCCCCCCCCTGGCGCCAAATGACTGAAACGTTTACTTTTGGAATTTTGATTTAATTGCCCGGTTGGTGAATGGTGTTATTTGATACTCCTGTTGCAGAAACTACTGGTCATTTACAGGGTGTCCCGAAAGTTTTGCAACATCCTTAACGTTGTAAATTAAACACTTCAGAGTTGTCCTTTCCGCTTTATTTAACAACCAACATAGTCACCGCGAAGCCGGGCACACTTCTGGACACGTGATGGCATGCTGGCCACCAGGCGGCGCAGTGTGTCCGCGGAGATGTCTCTCCAGGCCTTCTTCAGCCGGCGCTCGAGCTGACCCAGGTTGGTGGCGGGCTCCTGCTGGTCGAGGCTCTCCTTCATGATTGCCCACACATTCTCTATCGGGTTTAGGTCGGGGGAGTTGCCAGGCCACTCCCCTTTACCCCAAAACTCTGGGAGGTGTTCCGCACACCATTCTTGTGTCCGCTTTGCGGTGTGTGCTGGTGCGCCATCTTGCATAAAAATTCCTTCTGACCTCCGGTCGACGATTTTCTTCTCCGTGACACCGCCATTGCTGCTCTTACGGTTGACCGCCGGCAGAAGTGAGCCCTCCAGAATCTCGGACACGTACTATGCGGTGTTGACAGTCTGTTTTTTTTTGGCACCACGTGAAGTTCAGTCAGGCCCTGTGCGGTCATTCCGCCCCACACCATGAGTTTCGCGGGGTGATTGATGGTTTCAACCGGGGGCACTTCGTCGCGAGATTTCGCCCAGACTCGATCGTTTTGCCGATTTGGCGTGTGCTGGATTTCGAAGATGGACTCGTCGGACCAGATGACGTTCTTGAACTCATCGAAGCCCCAATTTTTTACCCTCTTGCAAAATTCCAATCTTGCAAGCTTCTGTTTTCTTGTCATTTTCGGCTGTTTTGATCTTTTGTACGACCGGAAATGCTTCGACTGGGTCATGAACCGATGGACACCCGACTTTGACACCGGGTAACCCTTTCGCGTCAGCCGCGTGGCCAATTTCCTGACGCTTTGGCCACGCTTGCCAGCAGCTTTGGCACAGACGATTCTGGCGACGTTGGACACGGCACGCGGCCGGCCTGAACGTTTCTTGTCGGCTAACGGTTTGCCGTCGCGAAAACGTTTCCACCACCGGTAGACAGTGGTCCGATCGACGCCCAGCTTCTCTGCGACAACCCCCTGCGCCACGCCACCTTCCAGCAACCCGATCGCGCGGGAGCGCACCGCCTCTCTGCGCGTTACCCGTCCGGCCACCTTCTTGTCTGCGACTGACCTAAGGTCAGACGGCGGCCGCCCCAGACGGGTCAGCCGTGCCCCGCGGCAATAACCGCCGCTGGGTCGGGTGGGCAGTCGCGCCGTCTACCCGGGACAAGCGGAAGGTTGCCAGTGGAACGTTGATATTAGCGGTAGAGACAAAACATATGGGAAAACGGATGTTGCAAAACTTTCGGGACACCCTGTAAATGTCATTTGTCACATTTGTGAAATCATTTGTATTGTTCAAAAGATAATATCTACCCTCTCACTTCAAAAGAAACTTATTTAACGTCAATAGGGACACATTTTGATGATTGCTGATGATTTTGTGTTACATTTAGGTACATTGAAATATGCGACTAAAAAGTAGATCAATGCCGCCAATTATTTTAAGATACTGTCTTTTGCACTATGCACGCACAACTTATCGGATGATCGGAGCCGAAGCGTTGCGTAGAAATTATATTGATAATCATTGCTGTGGTGCCCCGAGGCTGATGAACAACAATTCAAAATCGACGCCAACGCGACGAGTGAATGCAGCCCCTTTAGACATGTTATGCATTCAAAAATAGATAAGCGACTACCAAATGAATGGCGCGCGTACTTCAAGTGGACGCTGCAGCATTTGTGTTCGCGCGTGACGCGATTCATCCGGCGGGAGCCACACCAATCAGCGTTCAGAGGCCAGCAGCCGCCAGCGCGGCCAATCTTTGTAATTACCTAGCAATGAGGGAATTAATCACACCTTAGCCTACTCATCATCGCAACTAATTGGTATAGTTAACCGGGAGACCAAACAGTGGCCTAGGTGTGAGCCGGGATGCATTTTTGTAGCCGTTATAATGTGACATGATTGGTGTGCATAGTAGTTTGAAAGTGGTTTGAAGCGTTGCGACGCTGTACGGAGCTCTTTGGTCTGAAAGGTTGAGTGAAGGTGAATGTGATCTTATAGTCTGGAATGGACATAGCCTAGTGGACAGCTACGGAAGATGGCGTCAGTCTAGCTCTCTCACCCTCTGTCATTCTCCCTCCCCTGTTCCACTCTCTCCCCAACTCAAATCGTCTCCATATGTCGCCAACTATTTCAACGGCCCCACCGGTGTCGCACCATATCAATCTTGAGGGACGAACCATGTGTCAATTACGGCGCAGTCGCTCCAGTGACGCGTCTCACCGCGCCGAACTGCCGCTCCGGTTTGGGGGTCGCCCATCGAGACGATTCCCACTCCACGTCGTCTCCTGTCCGCCTCCACCCCATCGGTCCCGATTCTCTCCCGTATCCGCCCCGCCCGCCGTCCGCGACTTGTCTCTGCCCTCGACCGTCTCCGTCCGCGACCGACGACCGTCTCCTCCCGTCACCCTTTTTCGGCCGTCTTCCAATCGCGAGGTGTCCGAGAACATCAGGACGGTCGACACCGGAGCGGCGTGCGTCCGAAACCCGAGCGCCGCCGTCGGCACGCATCGTTCATACCTGGCTGGGCCTGATTGAAACCCGGCCCCAAAAACCGACGGCCGCGCCGACCGGTGTCCGATTCGAGCGCGCCGAGCGCCGCGCTGGCGGCGCGCCGTCGGCATTGACGACGCGGAAAGGGTGAAGAGGCCGCCGGCCGCTAATCCGCGTCGCTGATGGATTCCTGAAGGGACGCCGCCGACGACAATGGGCCGGCCCGGCCGCTACATTTCGGGCCCGTTTCAGACCAGTTTCAGGTCTTTTCGGCCCGATTCGGGGCGATTCGGGGCTTTTCCAGCGGTCGACTAGCGTTGTTCTGCGGATGGCGGCAGCGGATCGCGGAGAGGGCAGCCGTTGTCGACTGGATTGGAGGGCGGCGAGGCGGCGGCGGAGGCCCGGTGGGGCGGTCCCGTGGGATTCTTCGCTGAAGGGCTCCTGTCCGGCTGCTGATCTGTGCCCGAGCACCCAGCCGGTGGCAGTGGCAGTGGCAGTGGCGGTGGCGGTGGCCTAGGTGACTGGCACTCAGCACGCGGCTGGTATGCGGCGAGTGTTCGGGGCATGCGATGGCGCCGGCGACCGGCCCGTGCCGCCCGCATGCCGCCGGTACCGGTGGACACAGGTGTGCTAACTAGTAGACGGACCGATGTTTGGATGGCTGACTTCCATCAACTGCCTATCGTCTACTTATTACAGTCTACCGTTTTCAACGAACGGGTGGATGGATACTCCACCGTTTATATCTACTGTCCACCGTCTTATGTCTACCGTCCACCGTCTGTCGTCCACCGTCCACTGTCTACCATTTATTGACATTTGCCACCCCATTCCTTCCTTCCGTAGCCCCACTCCCCCCTCCCCCAGGCAGGTAGAGGCCAGAGGGGCCGAGTTAGCGCACCGTGTCAGACGACCCCCAGCAGACAGCGGCGCGCGCGACGATAGTGGCGCGGCGCATTGTTTACCTGCGCCGCTGCCGCCTGATAACGCCGGCCGGCTCATAAACGCAGCAACAGGGAAGCTTTACGGCCATCCGCCGGGCGTTAGCGGGCGAAATTCGGGCCCCAACGAGCAGCCTGACGCGCCCCGGCCGGCCGCACCACTTTGGGGGATGAACGGCCGACGGCGGAGGCGGTGGCGGGAACGGTGGCGATGGGATAGCTGGGGACCTGGCCGGTGGGGAGGTCTAGGGTGTGATGGCAGTCTTTAGGGCGTTCCCGAAATTACAGAGCTCACGAAGCTGAGGACAGCTGGACGTCCTATTACACCGCCATGCCGCTGCCCCCTCTTCGAACCGAGCGCACCTCATTTGGCCTACACCCCTGTTCTTGTTAGCTGTGAGCGTCCATTTGCCGAAGCCGTGAACACAAATCACGCCGGTGAGGGGTGGGGAGGGAGCGAGGCGGTGTACCAACTCTGATTGGACCGCCGAATACCTCCGGCCGGCCGTCGCCACCGCCAAAAAACAAAGGGATTGTCATCAGTCATGGCGTCGGCGCGGTTCTCGATCCATTAACATCTCCCTACCTGCAAATTACCAGCGCCGCCGATGCGCTCGGCGCGTAAATAACTTCAAACGCGCCGCGCGTGTCATAAATCATGGCCCGGGTCATCACAGCGGCCGCGCGGTCACCGCATCAGTCGTGCCGGTCACCGCGCGCAGTAAATGCCGCGTTTTATGTTTTTATTGTTGATTCGGCGAGTTGTTTCGGTGGCGGCGGCGGCGAACGTGCTTTGATGGAGACGCGTCGCCGTGGGATGAGGCCGGAAAGGTCAGCCCGCACGGGACGGCGACTGATGGCCGCATGAGATCTATCTCCCCTTGGCGTCCCCCGTGTCTCCGGGCCCCCTCTCCCCTGTGTCTCGGCGGCGTCTGTGCGTGTCGGCGACCGGCGCCGTTTCGTCAGTCAGGGATAAGATTGATAGTGACGAAATGGAACAGGGCGCGGTGGCCGGCCGACCGGCCGCTCTCCCTGATGGGCCATCTGGCGCACCGACCGGGCCGCTCGCTCGGCAGCGGCACATCAATCAGCTCGCGCGCGCGACACGACCGCCGCCGACACTGACCCGGCGACCCCATCAAAGTGCCGCCCGCGCGACCTCCCCCGCGCGCGCTGTGGACTCGCCCGGCGCCGTTCGATCAGCGCCGTGTCAATCATTCTTGTTTGCCGGCTTTGTGCATGTGGACTAATCACTCAGGGTGGTGTCATGCGGCTGGCTGTCCCCAAGGACGTCCGTGCCCCGACCGCTCCTCCCGTGTCGACGAGCGACGGAAACGGCGCGGTGGGTCCGTTGGCGGGATAGTTGCGGTGCCGATGGGCGCAGAAGGCAGCGCGGTCGCCGATTACCGCCCGGCTGTCGGACCTGAGCCGACTGCCAGTGGGTTTGGATGGCCGGGCCCGTCGCCGGACGGCCCCTCAGTAGCTCCCCCGGCGGACACTGAGCCGTAATGACACCAGTCGATGGCCGACGCGAGGTGACTTCGCTGACGAGCTCCGACGACGACTCGGACTTCTAACCGCCCCCGCTCCGCCGCCTCCGCCGCCGCCCCGCCGTCGCCCGAGCGCCTTATAATTATTGATTATGCAAATCACAAAATACACCTCGTCCAAATGAATGTGACGTCAGCTCGGAACTGGTCCGGCCGCCCGAGGAATGATGGAGCGCGCTGGAAAATTGCATTAAAACACGAGCGCCGTGCGACGGCCGCTCGTCGTCCGGGACGCGCCGTCCGACACCCCGCCCCGACATCTCGTCCCGTCGGCGACGACGCCGTCGGCTGCGGCGCGGCGGGGACGAGCGGAGCGACAGGCGGCGCTCTGCCATCCATCAGCTTGTCACGCCATCGGGCTCGATAGCGGCCGGCCGTCGGCGACGACGCGCCACCACTGCCATCTGTCGGCCGCTGCCAGAAACCGATCGCTTTGTTTTTCACCCGGCATCCCCAATTAAAAGTCGGCTCGTCCGCATGCAACGGACAAACTATCTGAATTATCGTCTGAAATAATTAATTCGCTCCATGAAGTTTTTCTCCCCCAGCATAAATTGTCATAACCCCTTGTCATAAATCGTGTTAATGGCGCGCAGGACAAAGGGAATATAGATCTGTCGGCTGAATTATTGCTGCTCATGGACATAGATCAGCGGCTGGCCATTATGTGCGGCGTCCCGCAGGTACGCGCCGCAATGGCCGCCAGCCACTAATGTCACGTCAATCCGACGCTGAAAAGACACAATGGACACTAGATTGGGACGCTCGTGAATTATCGGCGACAGACGGCCACTCAGAAATGGACCAAATTCCTCCCGAAAACGGAGGCCCGTTTTTTTCTGTCGCCCGCGTCCCACGGGCCGTCCGGGTGACACCGTCAGAAGAGAGGACAGCCCGGCCGTCCATCACGGGGCCAACTCTTGCCGCGACGTAAAAAATGGCGTTCATCAGGATTTGAATAAGGCCGAAAATCGCGGCCGACCCGTATGACAAATGGGCCGTGCGGCCGCGCGGCCGCGCCGACCGCGCTCGGTGACGCGGCGCCGTCGCTCGGCGTCGCCGCGCGACAGATGCGACAGCCGCGTACTGTCGCTGATTTATCCGGGCGACACAAAACGCTCCCCTTCCCAGGACGGTAACTCATCTGACAATGACAGCCAAGAATCACAAATCAAGCCAAATGACGTCAAATGTCGGATTCGACGACACCCTGGCGGGGACGCACCGCTGTCGGCCGGCCATTAATCGTCGCACGTTTATTTGTGATCGGCTGAATGACAACGGCGCCTTTGGGGCGCGCGGCCTCCCGCGCCGCTGCCGACGCGACCGACGCCGCGCCGCCTACCCCTGGGTAAACACGACCGGCGGCACGACGCCCCCGCCGCGCGAGCGACGACGCGGAGCTGTGCGACCACCGACGGCAGCGCGAGAGTCAACGACAGCCGTCATCGGAACACCGAGTCGGAACACTGAGATCATTGTCTTCGATCATGTTGGACCACCGCTCGCAGCTGTGTTTGGACTGAGGTAGGTCTTATCGCAGCACGGCACAGCGCTGACACCGTCTTGAAACCACCCCAGAGCTGTCTGTACTGACACCCTCCTGACACCACTGACACCCTTTTGACACAGCTCTGACACCGCCGTGTCGGATGTGGTCTCATTTTCCACGGATCGCTGGCGCCGCGCGCCGTGCAGCCACTGATACTCGGCGTCCCCTGCAGCCGCCACTGCAGCCTGCAGCC
The DNA here is from genome assembly GCF_019059575.1 of Amphibalanus amphitrite. Lineage (NCBI taxonomy): Eukaryota > Metazoa > Arthropoda > Thecostraca > Balanomorpha > Balanidae > Amphibalanus > Amphibalanus amphitrite. The sequence goes on along the minus strand of NW_024881954.1, from coordinate 113,179 downwards.
GCGCGGCGCAGGTGGCCGGCGGCTGAGACGGTCGGGTGCCGCTACCGCCCCGACTGAAAGGGCCTGAATCGACGCCACACCGCTCCGCCCTCCCGTGCGAGACGAACCCCGTCCTCCCCGGGGGCCGCTCGGACCGCTGTTTTACGGGCGCCCTGGGAACCGGCGCGGACTTTCGTTGTGCCCGAGCAGAGGGAAGAACCGTCGGCGATTTCTGCCAGTGTCGCTCTGTTGCCGCCGCCGCCGCCGTCGCCGGTCGCCGGTCGCCCCTGTGCCGATGCAAATGCAGCCCGCACGGCGCCGCCACTGACGGCGATCCGCAGACGGGACAAATCCATCGTGCTGCCCGACCCTGCCGGCCGATGCGATGCAAAGCTGACGGATACTGGCGGCGCTGCGACGCCCGACGGACACCTGCACTGGACGGACGGACGGGCGGACGGACAGACGTACGGACGGACGGGTGGACGGGTGGACGGACGAAAGGACGGACGGACTAGAAATTTGACAACCGTGTGGGACCCGAGTGCTCAACTGCTTTCCCGAAACACTTTGCCAATTCGCAGAAACGGCACCACAGCAATGATGATCTCTGCACGCTCAGTGCTGCATTTGTTCAAATTACTAAACAGATTCTACGGCTCAATAGGTGGCTCATTGCCTATGCATTTTTGCCGTTGCTCGCTGCCTACCGACCGGAGGGCTGCACTAGTCTCTTCGTGGTGCCCGCACACACACGACATCGGATCCCACCCCGGACAGGCTGTCTGATTCAGTGGGTCGGTGGCACGGCGGCCGCCGGTAACCCGACCCGCCGTCCGTCTCTGCCGCCGCCCGGGCCCGTCTCGACTAGTGTCCGCTGCAGACACGAGGAGCCCTGCTGTAATTGGCAGGTGCTATCAGCCCGGCGCATCTGACGTGCGTCGATTTAGCGCGCCGGCCCGCTACATTTGTTAGTCGGTGAGACCGGTGGCCTAACGATGTCGCCGACGTTTATGCGGGGATAAATACGCGCTGAGAACGGTGCCCTGCATGATGGCTGACCCGGACGGAGCGGCGGGGTTGTCTGGGAGCTGTCGGAGCGGGCGCGGCGCCTCGCGCTCCGGGTGGTCGCCACGCCGGTCACGGAGCTGATGAGCTACTGCGGCTGGACAGAGGCGCGGTGACCGACAGAGACGGACGGCCCAGAGGACACCGGACGGGAGAAAGGAGAGAAAGGCGGCGCCGCGCGCCGAGGGCGACAAAGAGACTCCGCCGCCGGCGCTGGTGACGGTCTCTCGGCGCGGTGACGGCGGTGATGGCGGCGGTCAGTGGTCGCCGCGACAGATGGTCGCTCCGGGGGTCGACGCGGAATGGTCGCAGAGCCGCTCCAGAAAGCGTCCTGTGATGATGTGCGATCAGTTTTGTCGCGTCACTGTCGACCACATTACTTGTGACGGGAGATGCACGGTTGGTGGCTGCCGCTTCCCGCTGTGCCCAAACCGATCGACTGGGAACGACCGGAGCCTGAGGCGCCACCAGCTCCTCTGCCCTCAATGTGTCCTCCTGTCCTCAGCGTGTCCTCCCGTGTCCTCCCGTCCTGTCCTCCGATGTCCTCCGGCCCGGTGGGGGCTGCAGGCGGCTCAGCTGCCGGCCCCAGTCCGTCAGCAGACGGTGGACGCCACCGCTGCCCCCATAACTCACCGTCCACAGCCGGCCAGGTATGCGCCCCTCCCTCACCAGCGCGCGCACACCGGAGAGAGAGAGCCTATCAACAAAGAATCTGGACGATCATTAATCACTGCCGGCCGCGTCTGGCCCACGGTTGTCGGCCGTGGTCGCCGGCACCCCCGCCGCCCGCCGCCCGCCGCTCGGCCGCTCGGGTACCCTGCGCCTCGCGATTGATGGCTCCGTCTCAGTCTGACTCCCCTTTATTACGGCGGGCCGCGCTCGCACACACCACGAAAAACGCCGGTGCCGAATATTTGCGCGACTTGTGCACCGAATGGGTCTGCCCGGCGGGTGATGGTCCGGTCCGGGGTCTGATGGATGCCGCGGGAGGGGGCGCCGCGCGGGCCAACGTCGATGGCTGGCGGGGGAGGGGGGGGGGGTGACTGCTGGTGACCAATTCAACTGGAACGAATCACCAGCCAGGTGTTTCCAATTCGGCTAGTATCACTGGTTGTCACCAATCACTAGCTAGGTGTCACCAAAGGGCGACACTGGCCGGCCACGGGCGAGGCTCGTCGGGGCCTGGCCTTGTCGTCTCGTCCCCCGCGGAGAGCACATACATCTTTCCGAGGCTGTTTTTACGCCCTGTTTCATGTCACATAGACGTGGGAAGCGACCAGTCGCCAGGGATGTGCGGAATGGAATGGAATGGAATGATGGGAGGAAAGTATGGCGGCGACCTCATGCGTTATCTGTCGCTCCCTATGTCCTAGCGTCAGTCTGGTCGGCTGATTTCTGCCCTGCAACTTCAGACCATGTTCAGATCCTTCCAGTTCTGACCTCAGCTGTGTTGACCTTTGCGGCAATAACCTCTACCTTCTGTGTCCCTGAGCTGTATTGCCAATGATCACACCCGTGCTGGACCACTGTCCGTCGCCTTTGGACCGCCAGTGACGCCGTTACGGGTGGTGTGACGCCGTTAAACAACCACTGAGGCGCCGACAGTGGTAATGGGACGTGACAAGGCGCGGTTCCGCCGCGTCCGGCGCCCGCAATTGCCGTCGGTATGTACAAAGCCGAGCTCATCGACCGCAGGGACTGACTGACAAGGGTGACGCTAGTTCGACACCGCCTCCGGCGCTGCCAGTGTGTGATGGCGGGACGGTTATTGGTTGGTCAATGGTCAGTTATTGGTCAGTCAGTGGTCAGGCAGTGGTCAGATGGTGGTTCCACAAATTCAGCAATGCTGCTTGTGGGCTGCTGAGTTATAGCAGACAGTGCAAGCTCAAATTATAGGTTTTATCGGACTTCAATCAGTAAGTTATCATCACCATTCACTATTGACCGTGACTTGTTGAACGTGGCAACGACGCTGTGCTGTAGTCACCCCGCAGGGTCAGCAACCAGCGATCAGTCAGCGCTCAGCAGTCAGCGGCCAGCAGTCAGCGGTCAGCACTCAGCGCTCAACAGTCAGCGGTCAGCGTAGTCAAACTTCCCGTCAGCCAGCGATCAGCACCGCTCGGGCTCGCAGTTTGAACGGTTTCGCGCTCAGCGACCGCAGGGTGTTTTTGTCGGTGTCCGGCCAAAGTGTCACAATTTATGGCAAATTGTCTCGAGTCTCGTGAACAGGCGGTCGGCAAACCTGCGGCCCGGGGAATGCGGCCGACACTGAGGTCGTAACTCTGCGTCCGGCTGCCGGCGCTGAGGGGAGGGAAGGGGTGGGGTGCGGCGGACCGCTTACGGTGACTGATTTCGGCCAGGGAGACGGCACGGAGTGGGGACAATACGGGAGAGACGAGACGAGGGGATGAAAGGAGAGATGGTATAGGAGGGAGGGAGAAGGATTGGATGAGTCGTGAGTGGTCGAGTCGGTGAGGTAAGGCTCGACGGTCGGTACTCGGACAGACACAAACACAGTCTGTAATAATCACGGTCGGTGGGGCGTCGCTCCGCCCCGCCGCCGCCGCCGCCGCCGCCGCCCCGCCCGTGCGTTCAGCGCGTCTCTCCACACCCCCACCCGTCTCCCTGGCGGTGTTTTGTCTCGGACAGCGATACCGAACTCAAAGAGGCCGGTAATTTTCCAGATAGGCATAAAATAAATGATCGATTTCGGCCGGTTCGGGGCGGTGATGGATTTGTATCGCGATGGCGGCCCGTCCGTCCCTCCCTCGCTTCTGACCCTCCCCCCTCCCCTCCCCGAGTGGGAGACATTCCAGCACCCCCGCCGACCCCCCACCGCTGCGCCGCCCCGACGCCGCCATTTTAACCGGTGCCGACCCAATCAGCGTGGTGCGGTGACGTCCCGGTCCGTCTGTGAGCGAGCCGTCACCTGGTGTTTGCGCGGCGGTCAGCGGGCGCGCACGGATCGAGCGGCGTTTTATGACCGAGGTTAGCTGATCCACGCCGGCGGAAAAATCAGAACACCCACATCAATCATCGCGCCGACGCGCACATGGTCACCTAATTGCCCGCTTTGCCGCTGTTTGTAAATGCTCGACTTAATGAGAAAACGGCGAATTTAATCGATGAGCTGCTCCACCGTCGGAGGATGACTATAATTGATAGCAAAACTACAAACAGTAATCAGTGTGGCTGGCACGAATGGGAATCGTCGTCCTCGTCGTCGGCGTCGGTGTCGGCGGGCCGACCTCTCACACCTGGACACTGCCCGATCAATACGCGCGACACGTTTGAAGGCAGCGATCAAAGGCTCCCTGTCTCAGATTGGCCCCACGTCGCCCGGGGGCGCAGTCGGCAGCGCCGCCTGTCTGTCTCAGCCGCCGCCGCCGCCGCCCGCCGGCCCGGCCCCCTTCCCTCGTCCGCTGCGGTAGCGGCGGCCGCGGCCGTCCGGCCGTCCGTCCTGGCGTTGCAGTCGCGGGTCTCGCGGTGCAGCCTACCGGCCCCTGACGGCCGGCGGCGCGGTGACTGCACTGCCGACAGGCCGCTAGCACCAGCCGCCTCCGCCGCCTCGCTCCGCCGCGGCCGGCTGCCCCCGCCTGAATGGTAAATCGTGACGCTATGATAATCACGACGGAAAGTCGTCCACGCTGATGATGTCGCGCATAAAAACGCCGATAAATCAACTGTCAGCCCCGTGTTGGCTCATTGAATGCGTGTCCAGACGCCGCGTCGGGCGTCACGCCGCCGGCCCGCCGTTGCCATGACGACGAGCATGACGCGGCGCCCTGCAAAACGCGTCCGACTGCCGGCCCGGTGAAGAGATGACGCCTTTGACCCGGCCGACGCCACTTCCCACACGGTGCCTTGCAGCGTGCACCTCATTGAATCACCTTGTCAGTGGCCGGAGCGGCTACATGTGAGCACTGCGACGGCGGCGGCGGCGGTGGGGCGGTCGGCCCCGCTCGCTAGCCCTCGTGTCACCGGTGTTAACATGGGGTTGTACCGGCGACTCGGTCGGAGGCCTCAGCTGTGACGGACGCCGCGCCGCGTGCAGTGTTGGTCTTGGCCGACCTCCTCTCTCCCCCTCCCCTCTACCCCTGATCGGCTGTCCCCGCACGAACGCCTGTCGCCTAATGCAACTAATTATGCTTCCGAGCAGCTGATGTGGTGACTATTAGCAAGTCGTTTGTTGGCTAAGCGCGCCGGGACGGGACATGACGATGTTCTTGGGGAGTGGGGGGGGGGGGGTGACACGGATCGGGGTCATTCGTGTGTCGTGACACGTTACGCATTTTCCGTGGCGCTACGGAAGGCGGGTTGTGGATGGCTCGACCTCACGAGTTGGCTCCAAATCGGTCCGGTACGCCTCCGATGGACCCCAAGGTAGGTGTCCTGCCCACTCCCCCTCCCTCCACCCCCGACTCGAGTCCGACGTCCACTCCCCCTCTCGACCATCCCCCTCCCCCGCGCTGACGCCCCGCTCCACCCTGACCACATCCTGCTTGATTCTACTCAGCTGAGTGCACGGCGCCGCTACTTTTCAAACTTACCGCTGCACTATACCTTGCCGCTGTTACCAGCGATCCACCCCATCGCTGACAGTTAGATCCCAGATCCAGCGATCCAGATCCGCTCACGGCTGACTTTCAGGACCCAGATCCATGAGGAGATCCTTCCTCCACTGACGAACCAGTAGATCCTTAGATCCATGGCGGGCGATACATCCGTGACAACAGTCCGCTTTCTCTGCGTTTATCATGTTCGTCGAGCGATGGTTGGCGGGCGCCGCGAGGGCCATAATGACTCCATGGTTATGCAGCGGTGTACCGACCCTCAACCCTTCCTCACTGGGGTCGGCAGTGGGTCTCATGCACGGGATAGTGGTGCACGGTGCGCGTGCAAGGTCAGGGCAATACTGAGATGGCGGATTCAGGCATTCTAGTGGGACTAAATGGGCGTGGCTCTTTGTGAAAGAATGCCAGGGTAACATTTATGGCCCTGTTTTGTCTTCATGATAAGTTACAAATTAATTTTGTATAAAAAAGCAACACACTATAATTAGAGCTGTTAACAAAGAAAATCTCACCATACATTTTGGACGTCAACACTGCTCCTCTCACGCCTGCTCCATGCTCCAACCCGCCGGTATCCTTACGGATCCCCACCCCACTTCTCCCCTGCACCCATCCCCCACGAGCCGGGGCGTGCCGGCGACCGTCGCCGTGTGGGGCGGCGGCTCAACTCGCCGGCACGGCGCGAGCTGCCGCGGCCCGCTGCATATGGCAGCCGTCCGTGCTGAATATGGCAGCTCGGTGACGTGGCAGCTCCGAGCTGCGACGGAGCTGTCCGCCGGTGAGGGTAGAGTGACGGAGGGAGAGAGTGAGGAGTGCATGGCAACACTGCAGGCTGTAGTACCGATCCACGTGGAGTGCTCGCTCGATGCACGTGGGTAACGTCATGCAATAAATAGGGGAAAGGTGAGGGGCTGAGTTGGATGATAGGTGCGCAGATATCGTTCCTGATTATTATCAGGCAAGTATACCTACCTGTGTTATGGTGTTACTCGAGCGAAAAAAAAAATTGTAGAATTAACCTCATAGGTAGCGGCATTGCTCACGGTCCGATTCCGTGAACATGGTGCTCTGGATGTCATTCATCCGTGGCGAGAAACTCAGCCCCTCCTGAAGATAAGATCGGCACATTTGTGTTTGACACCTCGCTACCCGAACCTGCCTCCTGGAGTCTGCTGACTGTGGCGGTACCCGAACCTGCCGACCTGAGCCTTTGTCCATACCAGCCGTCCGATGTCATGTCTCATGGGTCCCTGGGGTGCGCCCTGGTGACGTGGGAGACGGATAGATGTCAGGGGGACAGACGAAGACAGACAGATAGAAAGGCCAAGATAGACTGAGACAGACAGATGGACAGGGATGGACTGCCGACAGGTGACCTCTAAGCGGACTGGATGACCTCGTGACCGCTGCTATGTGACGGGACTGGCGCGGCCGGTGACCTGAGTCTCGGGTGTCACTGGTGATCTCAGTGGTCCCGACGATCCTGATGACCCGGTGGTCCTGTAGTCCAATAATCCCCATGGTCCGATGGTCTCGATGGTCCCAGTGGACCCATGCTCCTCACTAGAGCGGAACGTCAGCCCCTTGGTCCACCCAGCCACACTAACCGCACTTACCGCCACTTTGCGGACTGTGTGGAAACTGTTGCGTATGCTTTTTCATGTCCAGTCCGGATTTGCGGTCAGTTTTGACGCCGTCTGAGCCGAGTTTTACCCCGGGACCGGTTCAGTGCTAAGCCGGCCGTCTGCTTCCTATGGAGGCTTTTCTCGTAGCGGTTAGTGTCAGAGCTAACGTGTTTCCCGCGTCTGTTTTCCACATTTCATCATCAGGCCGCTTTCAGCTGGTTCGCTCCATCTCATCCAATGTCTAATCACGTCCTTATTGATGCGACGTCTGTCCTTCATCTGCTCATTCTGCTCCACTCACCACTCTTTCGCTCTCATGCTCTTCCCTGCGCGGCAATCTTTTATCGCTCTACGGCGTTTGTATTGGACAGGAATGGTCACCGGCTGTTGATCAATTTACTATATGTCGTACCCATGGGTATGACACAATGCTCCGAACCACTTCATTTTGTAAGGACGGTTCCGTGCTTTACTTTGAAATTGCGTTCTTTTCTTTTGGGAGGCTATCAAATAACAAAATGAAAAGTTATCTTGGTAGCCGGATCGGCCCGCCTGTAATTCCGTACCGTGTCGTACCGTGCCGCAGAGTTCCGTAACGACACCCGTCTGGCTGCCCTCGTGCCAGCGGCCGGCGCCGCGCCTGTCGCGGCTGACACGTCACGTGACCCGGTGACGTCACTGATTGATTCGTATGACAGCTGAATGACGCTGTCTACCGGACAGGATGACAGAAGACTGGATTAGTGCGGCCTTGGGGCGGATTTATGGATCGGCCGCATTGTGGCGAAGACGGAGCGGCCGGGCGCGCGACGCGGCGGCGGCGGCGCGGTGGCGCGCGGCGGCGCGCGGAATTCGCCGCCGTCGCGCCACGACAGCTGTCGGCCGCGCCAGGATCAGATGCGCGCCCGAGAGGCGCAGATTAGCCATGTAAATGCCGGCGTCGGCGATCGTTGAGTGGTGTTGGACAACGGTGTGACCGCAGCGCGAGACGAGGGGCGCCGAGCGCGAGAGATGAGGGTCGGGAGGTGGTGGGGGACTGGGCATTGGGCAGCGTTGATAGCAGAAAGACATGGAAACGATATGAGAGCGAGGAGACATCTCTGTCGCCGACCCTCCACCTTGGTCGTCGACAGACTACCGGAAGCTCTTGCAGAGCCGTAACGAACGGCACGGCTGAGACGGTAGCCGGGGTCACACCTCTGCCGACCGCACCCCAAGCCTTCCTAGGCCGGTAGGCATGAGGTCACGCCCTCTTCTAGCCACCACCCTGAGCTACGCCTAGGTGACCGTCCAGTGACGGCTGACAGTTTGTCAGTGAATGACTGTCTGCTGGCAGCCGTCAGATGCCGTCAGGGGTGGAGACTGAAGTGCCTGCAACCGGCCGTCGCGTCGGGCCCACCTGAGATCGGCGACCGGCAGGGCTCGCCTCGGATTAACATTCGTCAGCCACTGGACTGCCAGACATGGGGCGGGACCGAATAACCGCAGGTTGTTTGAAAATTAGACAAACACTATTCGTTAGATACCTACTGACTAGAAATGCGCTTCCCTAAACAACGAATCCTCCCATCGATGTTGTTTTCAACAATTTTTCTATTTTTTACCGTCCATTGCATGACGAAGGCTGGATCAGAAAACCCTGGTGATTTTGGTGACGGTTGGTGCCCGCGTCGATCACCGGGTGACATTGTTGATCACCGGGTGACCGCTGGTGACGGTCGGTGATCACCAATCACCAGATCTCGTCGCCGACTGACAGTGGCCGCTCGGTCTTCTGCCAGTAAAAACTCGTCCATCACGACGATAGCGGGTGATGGATGCGTCGAGGTGGCCGCGCATTTGGCGCCAATTATGGAGCGCGAGGGGCGATCGGTGCGACACGCCGGTTTGGTGCTAGTCTGGGTGGGCCGGATCAAGCGGGTTCGGTGTTCGAACAGGCTGATCGACTTGCCTATAGCGCGGCTATCGGGTGACCGGGTCGACCGTCCTGCTGGCTAGAAACGAGGTTTTTGTTTAGCTATTTGTTCCGCTTATCGGGATGCATTATAGAAAAAGAATGAGTGAATGAGTTTGACAGGACCAGGTGACTAGGGGAAATAAGTGAAGGTTGCACTTGTAGGCTTCTCTGACTACTCAGTCGTCTCATATATCATATTTTGAGGGTTTTTTTCACTGTGTCTCGCCATGCCGATCTCATAGAGTCAGAGACCGAGTTGGACTGACGGAGAAAGGCCCCTGTCAGAATTGATGGCCGGCTGACACGCGAGTCACAATTACCCGTATCGGCCTGCAACGAAAACGCCCCAAACTGGATGGATCGGCCGTGATGGATGTGTGGAATGATAAATAGGGCGGCGGTGACTCGGCAGCTCATGAGGGCCAGATTACGAACCCAGCTGTCCATTCATCAATGTGTATTTTGCTGGAAAGATAGGTGTCACGGCTGCGGCTGCGCTCGTGGGAACGGGATCAGGCTGTGGCAGTGCCACAATTCACTCTGTCGGAGCTAAAAGAATGTGACAGGGACGACAGACTTATCATCTGATTTGGTGCGAGTTCAACCGACAGGGGTGAAAAAAATGTGTAACTCATTTCTGAATTTTTCTTTGACAAGTTCAAGCCATCCGAGTTCCAGTCATGAAGTAGTAGATGCATGATGATATCGCTTAAACATTTCGGCCTCAGATGTGGTCCTCCAATCGTTAGTTGACTAATACACATTCCAGCGTATCCCTGATAGCGTGAGGAGTTGGTGGCTGATTTTCCACCTCACGTCACCAGGTGAAGGGTAGGACATGTCCCATCTGACGAGCCGGCCAGCCGGGCGGGGCAGCCCAAACCGGTGACAGATCAGACACTTGGACAGACCGTCCAGACATTCCTGACGGGCCGCTGCCCTCTCCCGCTCCCTCTCCCTCTCCCTCTCCGCGCTCTGTCTCCGGGAGAGGCCACTCCGGTCTCTCTCTCTCTCTCTCTCGGGGAAGGAAGGCAAGCCCAGCTCGCTCAGTTACCCGTTACGACTTTCCGCTGAGAAACACGGTCAGAGGCGGCACTCGACGGCAGCGGAGCGGCTCGCTCCTCAGCTCTGAGACCAACAGCAGCGCTCTCCAGCTCTGCCGCTCAGTATACATAGGAGCAGAGGAGCGGTCTGCTCTCCAGCCTGCCGCCAGCAGCAGCGCTCCGCTCTCGAGTCTGTGGCCAGTGCGGCCTCTCCCTGGTGATTGCGGCCCGGCTCACCGACAGCCCGACACCGCGCGGCATCCATCAGTGGCCGCCAGAGCCGATTGACGCCGCTTTTTAGCCGCTAATGACGGTCCAAACGACGCTCCGAACGGCATACACCTGCTGCCGCTCACCGAGCACCAGCCGAGACACGAGGCACCGATTGGGACCACTGTGTTCTGCATGGGTAATTAGGTGGATTAGTATGTCTCTGTGGAATGCCAAGACGGAGGGCTGTCGTTATGGGAATGTTTGTGGGGAAGCGGGCTGGGGTTACGAAGCTGAGTGGTTGGTTCTTGTTTTGTTACCTACTCGTTAAGTTAAGTCGTAAGAAACCTTTAGGCTCGTCTCTGGCTGATGAGCTGATGTGTAGTCGAGGATTTCAAAACCGCAGACATCAAGTTAATGACCATAAAACTCTGATTATGGATGATATCTTAATTCGCGGAGTGGAGTGAATCGTATATTTGTAGCGTCGTGCCGATTTCGGGTGTCTCAAAGTATGGTGGCATTGCTGAAACGGACAGCAGCCCCTCCCGCGCGTGCCCAGTACTCGCACATGCGTACCCCTGATGACTCAATAGCGGCCCGGCTGACGAGGTTTTGACAGTCGCAGCAGGGGTCCGGAAGGGCCTGGCCCCCTCCCCCTCGACTGTCCTGCCCCCGTGCGAGGGGCGCGTAGGCGGCTGCGGGGACACCTGTGTCCCTCCCCTCTCCGCCCCGCCCCGCCCCGCCCCCACTGAGCGGCAGTCGACTGACTACCCGTCTAACCTGTTTGAGGCGCGAAGGATTATGATCAGAGTTCGGAGAGTGACAGGTCCCACCCACCCGGCGGCGGGCAGCGGCGGTGGACGGGCAGACCCAGCTGCGCTCACCGGACCCTCCCTCCACGACCGCGCCGGGCCAGTTTTTACCACTGATCGTGCATGGCCGCGCGGCCGAGCGGCCCGCTGACGTGATTTAGAGTGATTCCGGGCTTTGTATGCCATCGGCAACTGATGGATGGGCGCCGCTGGCGACAGGTTTAGGTGCTGATTGAAATAAGGAGGCACCGTGCGGCCGGCGGCCGTCAGATAGCGGTCTCACCTGCCGCCCCGGCGCCAATGTCAACACGATCGAACGAGTTATCGCTGCGTGCCGCGACCAGCCGGCCGTTGACGGCCTCTGATCGACTGCTGACCGCTGACCCGGGCCTGTCAGATGACCAGCTGTCGGTCAGATCGTCTGTCTGACCCGCCGTGACCGACCGCTGACCAGACTTTCTCAAGTCGGTCGTCCATCCGTGCGACTAAGGCTGATGCATCAATACCCACTGGTGGATCGCTCTTGCCTTGAGTCTATAGTAATTTTGACATCGTTTATTGTAACGATAATAGCCCCAGACTTTCTGTGTGCCATTGCCGCCACACCCAGCCGTCCCGGGCCCACCGCCGCCACTCGTTCCTCCTCTCGTTCGGTCGGCGTGGGTTTTTCGTCGCTGGAGAGCGGCCGGCGGACATTGTCTCCGCTGTCGGAAACGGCCGGCAGCACTTATTGACAACAATTACGGCTCTGTCAGCGCCTCTGCCGGCGCAGCGGCAGCCCGGGCCGGCCGCCGGACGAAATGAAAAGAAAATCATCAGCGCGCGCCACCGTCGACAACGACTCGGAAGCGGCGCCGTCGCGCGCGCGGAAGAAGCGTCGACGCGCCGTCGGCGGTCGAGACAAAAATGCCGGACGTCTTCGTCGCGGTCTGCCGACGCTCGCGACGACGAGTGTAGGAGAAGGAGCGGAGAGTGGAGGGCGGGGTGGGGCGGGAGTGGGGACACTGCCGGCTAGCTATTACTTACAGGTATGCGTTTTGAGCAAGCGGCTAAATGTGTTATGTTTGTTGTCCATAGCGGACAGACATTGAATTTCACTTAACTGATCAGTGCAACTCAGACCTGTTGCTCGATTTTTAAGCGCTGGGACTTTCTAAAAAAGATATGTCCTGCACCTTAAACGTTTCTCTTATCGTGATGAAAACCACGAGTCTAGCACCGAATTGTTGCTGTAGATCCGGGACTGGCGGCTATGGTCGCACGGGCGACCTGCCGGATGGGCTTATCAGGTCGGCCCGGTGTCTGACTGACTGGTGATGTATCACAATTGACAAGGATGATCTCCAGTCTTATTTATGCTCGGGCGAGCTTTTTCTGTCGCTGACGGACACGAGTGCAGGCCGTGATTGTGGATTTTCCTTGTTCGCTGTGTTCCAGGCGCTGTGTCCAGAATATCTTGCCGAGATTTAATCGCGGTGCCTCCGTTAGGAAACCGGTCCAAGAACATACAAAAGTTTGGGCTATTTTATGCCGTTCATACATTTCGGGTGCTTCTTTGCTGTAAGGTGTTCAAGGATTTCCAGTGTCATCAAATATGGAAAGCCGACTCTATTTAGGAGCGCTGCCACTTGGTGTATGTTCTTTGGAGGAAAAATATGGTTTGAATCAGAAGCGTACACATTGAAGGTGTGGCCCTGTAGCACTCACGGTAATATGTTTTGGTGAATCAGTCCATTCAGTCCTTCGTGTCAAGTGATAGTGCATATGCTTAGGTATGGTATGCCAGGCTCCACGGCAAAACATGCAACTAATTGCATGATCGGTTTGATAGCGGGAAACCATTATTTACGGAGGATAATCCCGGTACATCTGCCGTATCCCAAAGCTCCTAATTGTTGCTCTCGATTTGTCTCGTCGCAGCTCCAATACCCATTTCGTTCCGTGCCGCAGTGTCACCCCTCATATGGGATTCGTGTCAGCCGTCCGCGCTCCATTTGAGGAGCCTCATCCTGGCCGTGTTCGGCCAGCAGTGGCGTGTCGCCGGGCTCTTCTCTGAACCCACTGCCGACATCCAATGATGATCCCATGTCGGCCGGCCGGCTCCGGACGGCGCCGCAATGACCATTCTTCTGCCGTGCCGGCTGTAACGGCCGCCTGCTCCGTACCCGCCCCCTGACCTGACCCCACCGCCTCCGGGCAATACCGGCCGGCGCGGCTCGTGGCGCGGCAATGGCGCCATTTTTCGGCCCCCGCCGCGCGCTGAGCTGCCAGACGCGCGCGCTGCATGACACCCAGCTCGTTTGGGTGGCTCTCTGGTGGCCGGTCTGATGGTCAATCTCTTATCTAAGCCCTCCGTCGGCCTATTGTGGCCGGTTGGGCGCCCCCACATCTCACCGACAAGCCGGCGGCCGCGCCGACCCCGCCCGGCGACGTGCCTCCGGGGTATTTTCAGAAGCCCTAATCGCCGCCAGCGCACTTGTTTCTTGTCTGAAGGCGCATCCGAACGGCTCATAGCGCCGTTTATCACAAATTCATCTACTCTGTAATGGGGCTCGCCTCTTTCCGGCACACATTTGGCCAAATTGAAATGGTAACGGACATAATAGCGCGGCGGTGGTGGCGCAGCTGAACGACCTGCTCTCCGCTGTTTGTCTGCCGGCGCCGGGCGGAGACTCTCGCCAGCCCCCTCTCCCGGATTAAAGGTTAACGCGGCCGCTTCCGGACGCGCCGGTCACATCGGTGACGACGCTGCCGCCGTCGGCGGCGACGGCCGCGCGCTGCGTCATTAACGACGCGGCCGCGCCAAGTTGGCCCGATTTAGGGAGGACAAGTTGGGCGCTGTTGTGATTGCCCCGTGCCGCGCAGCGGACAACACGACACTTCGAGACGGCGTGATGTGCGGACGGGGGGGGGGGGTGAGTCAGAGGGGGGGGTGACGCAGTTCGTCATCGCCCCCTCGAACGATGACGATCAGATGGCCATATGGAGCGGTGATTCAGACGGAGGTCGACCAGCCCACATGTCTCCGCCGCTGCGGCCCGGCCCGGCCGGAGGCGGGGGCGGTACCCATCTATCATGGTTCAATGTCACCCGGAGCCAACAGACAGACAGACAGACAGACAGACAGACAGACATATAGCCATACAAACACACACACAGACAGACATGCATACAGGCGAACAGACAGGCAGACGGACGTACGGACATACGGACGTATGAACGGAAGGACGGACGGACGGCACGGACGGCACGGACCGATATGAAGACAACAGATAAACAGACGGCAAATGCCTTTTTCCTTTTGTGGAGCATAACGCAAACAAATTTGAGCTTGTTGGTGAATAGCCGAACAGAGTTGGGCATATTTCTGCACTGCAGTCCGAACTGAACAATCCTGCCCGGTCCTTGTGGCTCTGTCGATACCTACATATGTCATCAATAGATCATGCACGACTCGCACCGGAGGCCGGCCCGATCTGTTGCATGTCAGCCTCTGAGTCGATAATGTCCGTGATTCTCCAACCCAAGTGTACCGTGTGCATTTAAACTGCCGCATAAGCGTGCGGCTGCCGGGGGCAAGACAGGTCCGTACTATGACGGTCCGAGGTCATTACCCATGAATACTAAACTGCTCTAATTCGGGTACCTGTTTCAGGTGAGGCGGTTCTCTCTCTCTCTCTCTCTCTCTCTCTCTCTCTCTCTCTCTCTCTCTCTCTCTCTCTCTCTCTCTCTCTCTCTCTCCTCGCGTTGAACCGCGCCCTTTCGTCCAACTCTCTTCACATCAACCCGTGCCCTCCCCTCTCTCCCTCCCTCCCTCCTCTCCCCTTCCAGGACCCCAGAAGCCATCCGGCACACCGGCTATCCTCGCCGAGCGCGAATATAAACTCATAAACTGAGTCGGGTACGACTCTATTCTCTGCGGCCGGGCCACTCGTTTCGGTTCTCATTACTCGGCGCCAGCCGGTGCCGTGGTTAGCGCTGCGAGACACCCGGGAATGGACCTGCTACATCACCACCTGCGAGTGGGATGGTTTCCTGTCGGCAGCGACGACGGTAGCGACGAAGGGCTGGCGGGGTCGTGGAGGTGATGACAACAGCTGTGATGTGGTATCATCGTCATGTCTTAACCTCCTCGGAACAGTGGGTTTAGCGGAAACGGTGGTGGAAGGACATCCTCCATTGCGCCGTCCGTGGAATGTGCTCCGTATTTGTCGCACTGTAGGAATGCGTGACGAGCAGTGGCGCACGCCGGGCGGACGGCGCAGGCCGGCTGACTGTCGGTCGCCTGGCCCGGTAAGATGAGAGCCTCTAATGGATCGGCCACAGACGCAGCACTGTCTGTCTGTCTCCCGAAGGACACAGCTGCCAGCCCTGACTGACGGACTGACGGACTGACGGACTGACGGACTGACGGGCTGGCTGACAGACGGACTGTCTCGGAGAGTGACAGGCAGAGTTGGCAGACGTTCTCTCGTGGGAAGCGGCCCGGCCATCCGACAGGTGCCAGAGAGATGTCATTTGTCACCAGGTAAATGGATTCACGACGCGCCGAGGCGGACGTTCAGGCCACTAAAGAATGTAGAGAGCATGCGGCCAGGCATGCCGTGAATAATCAGATACTCGAGCCAGTCACCCCGGCTGTTGAACATGTTTCTCGCGTGTTATTACTCTCACTCGATGCTGTAGGCCTTGAGCGGTCTTGGGGACACCATGTCGCCATAAAAGTAGTCGCCGAAATCGTGTCAACCGCTGATGCATCGCCAACAACCACGAACTAGTTTAACCAGCCCGTGGAAGCCATCAGCGGTCTCAGAATCACCAGCGCTGACCACCAGCGGACCACCGTCAACCACCAGTTAACCACTCCGAGACCACATGGCCGACGCCGAGCCTGGCTCTCGCCTAGTCTACCAGCCTAGTCCGTGGCCTCGCCTGTCGACCGCGGTCCCCCCGGGATGGCACAGGCCTCTATGACCGGCCGCACAGAGAAGCCATCAATCTCTATCCGGCGCTGTGTGAAGGCTGCGGTAGACATCCATCAGCACAGGGCTGCGAGCGCGGCCGCCGGCGCGCGGCCACTGCGCTTGTTTAGCTGTTAAACTGTGTCAGATGTCCATGATCGCCTGACGGATTGGCCGCCTGACCTTCGCGGCGACGGCGTGTCACCGCCGCCGCCCCGGTGGTGACACGCGGTGGTGACGCTGGTGGTGACACGCGCTGGTGACACGCGGTGGTGACGCCGTTGGTGACATTGGGGATGTGGTGGTGACACGCGTTAGTGGTGGTGCTGGCGGTAACTGAGATGGTGACGGTGAAACTTTCGTCAGCAGCGACACGACCATTGTAACTGATATCCGTGGATGGAAAAATCCAAACAAAATCAACCCGCATCGATAATGACGGCGATACCTTTTCCGATGACTAGGTACTTCGAAGTCGATGACGATGCTAAACCTGACGCCTATCGACACGCCCACCCTTCTTCGGCGTGGCGTGAGCACTGTCTGATGTGAGCCGGCCGTCGAACACGACCCGGGGCATCGATTGCGACACACCGTCCCCCCGTCTGTCACAGTCACAGGCGGCTGACGGGCGGTGGCGGCGGCGGCGGGGGCGGCACGTCGATAAAACGCGACAGGAGACGGACTGGAAAACAGCACGACGCTCCGGCCACCGTCCGACGGAATGATGGCTTGTCGGCTCTGATGGATGGCTTGTTTGCTGTAGTGCTCCGGCACGGACAAAGCCTCCAGCGGGGCCCACTTGTCGGGGGAGGTGGACGGGGCTCGAGACCCCTGGGCCCCTGGTCGGGGTCCCACCGGTGGGTCCGCTGGTGGACCCGTTTGTGGACATACTTGACGGCATAATTTTGTCGGTCCCGGCCTCCGAGTCGTGAGTAACCAGTCATCTGTGAATCGTGAGACAACCGTCAATCATTTAGTGAATCACCAGGAAGTCACCAATCTCTCCAGTAAGTTGTGAGACGGCCATCAGTCCCGCCCGTGAGTCGTGATGCAGCCGTCATTCCGTCCGTGAGTCGTGATGCAGCCGTCAATCCATCCCGTGAGTCGTGAGACAGCCGTCAGTCCGCCCGTGGACCGTGACTCAGCCCTCTGGCCTGTGACTGCTGCCGGGCGGCCGGGGGAGGCTCCCGTCTTCTCCTCGCGCCCGCAGCTGGCCTTGGCGTGTCGCCGGTCACCGTCGCTGTCCGTCCGTCGGCTCTCCCTGTCCTTTTGTCCGTCCGTCACTCTGTCCGAGCACGGTTCGTGTGCTGACGCCCCCGGCAGACCGCTGGTGGCCGAGTGCTGAGCGCTGAGCTCCTACAGCGATCAGGCCCGACCGCAGGGGTGGAACGGGATGCGATACTGATACTGTACCGCTTTTCCGTAATGGTTGGCACGGTGCTGACGCTTACTGCTATTTATGTGCCTTGCGAGCATTCCAAGCTATTGCATTACTGCCCTAGTGATTGAATACGATGTTTTTGCCACTTGCTTAGTTATTTAGCCATTCTTCCCTTCAAGTCTAAATGTTTCCCTTTTAAGACATTTTCTAAATGCTTCAGACTATACTTCGCCCGCCGCTCCGGGGCCTCTCTCGGGCGATCCCCGCGCGCCGCTCCGCTCGGACCAGCTCGGCCGGGCTCCTGACGTGTCCTCGGCCGTCCATCATTGTGTCACGCCCCGTGTGTCCCATCTAATCGGGCTGTCACTCGGCGCGGCCGCTCCCGCCCCGTCCTGTGTCCTCCGCCGTCTGCGCTGGGCTCTGCGCCGATATGGGCCGAACGTTATCCGCCGGTTTTCCCGTCTGATCGACATCCGATGAAGCCTGTATCGCTGGGAGGTGGTGTGGCGGTTCAACGGGCCGAGGCTGATGCCGTCGACGGATGGCCAAAGGGGCATCGATGGCCCACATTCGACACTCAGATATGCCTCTACGAATCATTGGCCTTATTTCCGCATATACTTCATATATAGATATGCTGCACTTTTCATCAATCCTACCAAATGCTTGTATAGATCCTAACCGCTATTTCACTCTCTTCTCTTCAGTCTTTCACCACCTTCATGCTTCCCACCCTTTCACACGCTCCACTGCCGCCTCTGAGCTCGTCCCGTCCCCTCTACCCCTCTGCTCTGTCCCTCTGCCCGGCTGGGACGGCCTCTGTCCGGGTCGGCCGGCCGACCGCTCGTCTCGCTATTGATCTGGCGATTGATGGGTGTCATTTCGGTGATTTATGACTCTCCCGAATGAGAGGAAAATGTCTCGGAAAATCAATACGAGGCGGGCTTGTTTTGATCGGCGTGGCCCGCGCCGCCGCCGGCGCCGCGCGTCCGCCCCACCCGGCGCTTAATTGTCGTCAGCGGAAGGCTTGGGCGACAAAAAATGGCGACAGTTTGATTTGCCGGGGATCGACAGGGATGCGGTGTTGGATTGGACCGGGCCGCCCCGGAAAACAAAACAACGGAAATGGAACGATGCCCGCTGGCCGGCCGACGTGAGCTCGATGCTCGCCGGCGGCCGACGGAGTGGACAGATGGTGTGGACAGGGGTGGACGGGGGTGGACGGAGTGGGCAGAGGTGGACAATGAGGTAGCGTAGGTGCAGCTGACAATGCTGTACAAGGTGGTGAGAATGCCTAATGTTGTTTGATGTTAAAAAGGGACGATCTGGCATCTGATGCGCATTATGGCGGGACGTCTTGTTGGACGTGCACCGATGAGCCAGAACAGTGGACGGTCGGCTGGCAGACGGTGTCAGAGAGAGCTGATACCCTTACGCCACACCATCTGACAAACACATACATCTGATGTCGCAACTGCCTCATCAGTCATCGTATCCCGGTCGGCGGGCCCACCCGTCCGGTGACCATTCTGCTGCACTCGGTCAGTCTCCGCCGGCCGCCACCAGATGTCACTGGCGGCGCCGGCCGGCCGCCCAGCAGCCTTTGTGATCGCGCGGAGGTGACGAGTGAATTCTCCCACCTGCTGCATCACGACCTGGCAAAAAGAGACGGACGCTGTCCGGCAGCGACCGGCGCGAGCACAAAGACAGCAACGCCACCGCCGCCGCCGCTGCTGCGCCGCCGCTGAGCGCCGATGTCTCTGCGGAGGTGCGGAGGCGCCCGTTGCAGCCCGCCGTGCCGGTGCGCCGCCGTGTTTACCCACAGCGGCGCACGTGCGTGAGAAGTACGCGCTGCCTGTCGACGCGACGCCGAGTGTGTGCCAACAGACAGTTAGCGGCTAACACGACGCGTGTTGCCGGTTATTTGGCTCCTTGCTGGCGTGTTCTCACTCATGCATTTTTCATTCAGAGGCCTGTGTGTCGGTGGGTAATCTTGATACATGGCGGAGGCGATGGATGTTATCTGTCATGCGTTCACGCATGAATGACAGCATGCAGCCACACATATCAACATGATGCAATCTCTATCTGAGTACAATGAAACAAATAAATCACTGATACCTACTCAACACATCCCTCTACCTCACGATAATCCCTGTCTCCAAGCTGTCCTCGACATGGCTCACTCTTTTCATCTCTTCTGGAGCCTTGGGAGCGCGGCGCGACCCTCCTTCCTTTCAGCTCCTCAGCCCCAGGTGGGACGGGGTGGAGAGGAGAGGGGAGGGGAGGGGAGGTCCGGCCGCCCGGGGCCGCCACCGAGAGGCCACGTCACTATCTGAGACGCGGCATCAATCACGAACGCTCGTTATTGTCGTAATGACTTGCAGTGGCGGCCGAGCGGCGAGGACGGCGGCGAGGTCGGCAGTGCCCGGCGGCGGCCGGTACCGCGCGCCCACCGTGCCGAGACACCGCCGCCGAGGTGGCGACCGCGGCGACCGCGACCGGTGGCGACCGGTGGCGACCGGTGGAACCGTGACTAGTAGCCGTGAATGGTGGCCGGTCCGAATTGAGAGTTGAGTTGACCAGAAGTGATAAGATGATTCTAACAAGTGACATTAGAAGGGACAACTAAGTCGCTGTTGATCTTGACCGAATGAGAGTCCGACTCAGATTCTAACAAAATCGGAAATCAATTGAAATGGTGCCTGCCGGCACTGGGCTGGTGTCGGAAGGGGTGACGGGCCCACACTGGCGGCTTTAGCAGTGACGGTTGTCTGACGGTCTGCCGTCGGCCGTCGCCGGGACCGGTCGGCCGCTGTCACAGCGCTCCCGGTGACTGATGTGGAGCAAATGCCTTCTGACGGCCGATGCCCCACCCGGTCCAACCATAACAGACAGGGGCCGGCACATTATCAGCTGCTGGAGTTAATCAGCCGCCTCAATCGCCACCTGCCGGCACGCGCAACAGAGTTATATATGTGTTTACATTTTGCGAACAAGCGCGGGCGGCGGCTGTGCCGCTTATTTTGCGCGGCGATATGGTTGGCAGGCGGCGCGGTGGGGCGAGCAGTCGGTCTCTCGGCCGTCGGTTTGGCACAGGGACCGTGTTCCACATTGGCCCCGGGGTGGGCCGTCGATCATGCTCGCTTCACACGGCCTGACGAACGACAGACATACCTGGGCGGTCGTCGAGCGACCGGCGCGGCGGCGGCGGTCGGCAAAACTCCACCGTCACATCCGGCGCGCGCGTCACTCGCAGCCGGTGGCGTCACGTGGGCGGCCACCGAGCGTCACGTCGCGTCACGTGGTGTCACGTCGCGGGGCGTCACCGACGTCACGTGCGCCCTCAGCCGGCCGGCCGCCCACCTGTCGGGCCGTCACATTCATCAGGGCTGTGTCACATCGGTCACGTCCGTCACAGGCGACACATCCGTCACAGCGCGCACACAGCTGTCCTGTCGCTCCGCCCCGGGCCGGCCCGGCCGCGCCCGACGCCGCTGACACAGCCTGACGGTCGCTGGCGGCCGCTGACGCTAGCTGACGTACGCTGACGACAGCTGACGGTCGCTGACGACGGCTGACAGTCGCTGACACTGGCTCACGACTGGTGATGACTGCTGACGTAGGCTGACGGCGTACGCTGACTGGCAGTGACTTTCGCATGTTGGCGGTGGTAAGGTGGATGACGGCTGCTGATGACTCCTGACAGCTCAGCTCTATCACGTGGCTCGCCTTCGTCTGTCCGTCCGTCTAACCGTCTACCCGTCTCCGTCTCTTCGTTCTCCATCCACCTCTCCATCCGTCCGTCGTCTGTCCGACTGTCCGTCAGCACGTGGGCCGAACGCGAGGGGTATTTTTATTAGCAGCCGTTGGTCCGGCGCGCCGCTGCGCTATTGTTCGCCGCACTGACAGACACCGCGTCACGACTGTCACCGCGCGCCCAACTGGGACGCCGCTGACGGATCGAGAGGCGCGGCCGGCGCCCGTATTTTGACCAGGTCACGTCACTTTTTCCGGTGGGCCATGACGAAAATCTAAACAGATCGTATTGACAGAGTGACGGGCAGTGCAGTGCGGGATGTTTACTCGAGACTCGGCTCTGGCTCCGCGCAGGCTACTGCTGCGACTGCAGGCTACTGCTCGACGGGACGGGTATGTGGCGGCCTCTCACAGGGAGCTCACCCACCCGTGTCTCTGGTGAGAGGGGTGTGTTTGGAACGACGCTGGTGGGCTCCACCCGGCTCCGCAGCCGCCCACCGCCCGCGCCCTCTGTTTAAATGAGATATCGGTATGTCGAGAGCTCTCCAGTTTTTCCTGTTGCTTGTCATCGATGTCAATCATAGTCGGGTGCACCTGTAAACAGCGTGTCACTGCGACGTCCCGCTCAAACATTGGCCGACGGCCGACTCCCGCGAGAGACTGCTCGGGGAAGAGGGGGCAGAGGGTGGGGGTGACTGCTGTCGGGACGTCCGTCGACACCGCCGAATCCCCGCCCCCCCCCCCCAGCCCCCCCGCAGCGCGAGCGGCGGCACGCTGTGTGTTTAGTGTGCAGCCAGGGCGCCGTGTGTGCATACACACGGGCCGATATGATTACGGAGGGCGCTCAGAGGTCGCACACGCATCTCCCAGACTCGTATACAGGCGGCTGTTCACATCAGAAACACTCGTCGGAGCCGCGGCCGAGCGGCGTTTCCCAATGAAAATAAACTCCGCGCTTCGCTCGATGTCGTTTCGGGGAACTTGTGTGAATGCGGCCGCTGTTTTGACGGATCCCTGACGGAGCACTGATGGGACGCCGACGGAACGCTGATGGCCTGATGACGGACGGATGAAGACCTGATGACGGAGTGATGACGCGCTGGCTGGCCGTGACGGTCCATTCTGCTGACCGGACGTCGCCTGGTCGTGCGGCGGCCCGGAGGCGCCTTGTTTATTTACTCGCTGGGAACGACGGCCGGCGTGCCGTCACGTCTGCCGTCCTGCTCCCACCGGCCAGCCAGCGCGGCGAGACGGCTGGACGGTCAAACGAGACGACTAGACGGCTGGACGAGACGGAGGGACGAGACGGCTCCCACCACCCACCAGCCAGCGCGGCGAGACGGCTGGACGAGACGGACGAAACAGCTAGACGGCTAGACGGCTGAACAGTCAGACGAGACGACTGGACGAAACAGTGAGACGAGATGGTCAGACGGGACGATGAGGGACAGAAAATCAAAAGTCCACGGTTTGAGGACGATATTGCCGGTTGACACGACTAGGAAGTTGACATTTTTGGTAAAAACATGTGCCATTTTAGCGAGTCAGCTTTGATAGTTTCGAAATTATTTCAATAACTTTACCCACACACTCTCTGAATTTCTGCAGGACAATGATGGGAATCTCCGTTCTATGCATGATCTCTGCGTGTCTTGTGTGACGCTGTCTCCCGCGCCGGACAGAAGTGGTCGTCTAGGGTCAGAGCAGGCCGCGTGCCACGCCCCTCTGCAGTTCCGGACTGACGTGCCCCGCCCCCTACCCCTCCCCCAAAGACCGTCAGGCCCCGGGCGGTGTGTGGGTCGTCGCTTCGCCCCGGGCGGTTGAAGGGGGATAGTCGCGTCACCATTGACCCCCACCGGTTTGGTCAGGCGCCCTGAGGTGGACAGAGAAAAACGCTTTGGGCCATTACTTTTGCGACAGACAATTGCAGAGGGGCTGGGTGTGAGAGCGATATAAGTGAGGCACTTAGTCCACTATTGACCCCGGAATTAGAGGTTTGTTTTGGTGTAGTTATTATGAAAAACTCATATCGTTCTATTGAAATACCACACAGCTATCGAATTGGTTTCGAAAATATTTACCTAGTGTTACGTCATGTCGGGTACGGTTTTCTCAGTCACCATCTGCCTGTCACGAACCGAGGCCGGCTTCCAGCGACCAATGACGTGGCACTCATAAAGCGCCTCTCATTGGCCGAGCGGACCTGAAGGGCGCTTCTGTCACCCCCCCCCCCCCGGGACGGACCCGGACACGGCCCTCCCTCTCAGTAGAGAGACACTGAGATACGAGCGACGGTCTCCGATCGGCGGGACACGTCTCCGCGCCCCGGACGGCTCCATAAAACCCAATGGACACACCGAGACGGTCGTTCGACTCGTGCCATGTAAAACAATATGGCGATAGTTTATGGGATGGCTCTCAAATCGATAAAAAACGAACCACTTGAGCGTCAGCTCTGCAGGCTGCAGCTGTGTTGCATAATGTGAATTGAGATGTTGGATATGAAGGTTCGTGTTGTCCGTACGACTCACCCCGTCTGTCCATCAGCCTTTCGTCAATCTGTCAATCTGTCTGTCACTCAGTTTTCTGTTCTTGTGTCCCTGTCCGTCACCGCGTCCGTCCAAAGTCTCTCCTTCGTCCGCCTTTCGTCTGTCTGTCAGTCTGTCGGTCCGTCGATCGGGGTTTATGAAAGCGTCGGCCGCCCGTCTGGCGGTCGTCGGTCGTCGGTCGACGGTCGGGGGCCGATTTAGGACGGTCTTGTCTCGACCATAACCGGAGCTCAGGCTCGGCCGACCGGCTTCCGAGCACGTCTAATGACAATGGACGGCCGTTCGTTAGGTATTCGTCACCGCTTAACGAGACAGACAGCCATTGACGGACATAAATTATCGCTGCCAGCGCCGACTCGAAATGGCCGCATATTTCACGGGCAAATATTTCTCATGCACGTGACGTCATCTCATCAAACATGGCTGCCCGTAAAACGTCTTGATTTGTTGTCGTGTCGGGCGGGGCGCGCCGAGTTATGTGCGCCGCGCGCCGCCGGACCGACAGAGATCCTTTCACGCCGGGCGGATTCGTTTTATTCATCTTTTACGGCGCGATAGGGCCGCGTTTCGTGCGGCCACCACTTACCGCTCGATAGTAACCGTCCGTAATGAGTTACGGCAGAGACACGGGAGCCGCGCCGTGCCGCTGCCGGCCGCTGCAGCTGACTTACGGAGGTCTCTCGC
Organism: Amphibalanus amphitrite; assembly: GCF_019059575.1. Classification (NCBI taxonomy): domain Eukaryota; kingdom Metazoa; phylum Arthropoda; class Thecostraca; order Balanomorpha; family Balanidae; genus Amphibalanus; species Amphibalanus amphitrite. Next base: position 88,571 of record NW_024881954.1, on the reverse strand, counting down.
TGACCGCCGGCCCCGCTCTGACGCCCGCCCGCCCCGCCCCCGCCCCCGCCCCTGCCCGGTCGTAGTTCTGATGAACGCCCCTTTGTCTTTGCGAGTGCGCCGCGCCGGCAGCAGCAGCCACCTGAGAGTGGCGCTGCGTGGCGCTGTTTTCGCTGAAAGTTGCCGCTGCGGCTGCAGATGTTGGTTGCAACTGTCACGGGAGAAAACTTGCGTTTTATCAGATATTTTACGTCTGGAAAAAGTTGTGTCCATTTCGCGGTGGCGTCTGTTTCGTGGCGCGCGAGACAAGAATGTAAGGTGCCAAGTTGGGCTGGCAGCGGCACTTAGAGAGGCGCCTGTTCGGGTTCCGGTAGGAATTCAGTCCCTAATTACCCGACACCGGCTCTCCCCTACCGGGCTGTTTACTTCTGCATCGCAACTTTGTTGGATGCAGTTCTGACAGATATCGAAAACAGTTGTCTCTCCGAACTGCACGTATGCGCCGGCGGCGCCGCCCGGGACGCCACTACTTCTGACTCGTGGATTAATTTAATTAGCTCCTGTCACATCTACAGAGTCAAGCGAAACTTTGGCCGCGTCGCCCCACCGTGTCCATTTCATTCTGGCGCTGGTTCGCTTTGTTCGTGACCGTCAGTTTGGCGGACGAGGGAAGTTGTTCGCCACTGTCCGTCTCCGCCGCTCCGGCTCTCTGGAAACGTCTCCGGGTGATCGGCGACACGAGCTGGAGCCTCATCTGGGGGCAGCGGGGCAGCGGGTGACCTGCAGCGCCTCAGAAATCTCCCGCTGTTCTGTCGCACGCTGGGCCTCGCACGAAGCGGAAATGGTCACCGCCTCCGTTCGCCCATTTTTTGTGGAAGCTTCACGAGCACCAGGTAATGGGTCATCTCGCTCCTATGCGTCTGCTATTGTCCGCGTTGATGGCAGGACATGCCGATTTCACGCGATTCCATCACGACACTCGGAGGTCCCCGCGATGGACCTCGCTGCTGCCGAGGTCACCCCGTCTCTGTCGGCACTCGCCACCGGAACTGGCCGTCATTGAACGCTTTACGATGGCGTCACGAGCCGTCGTCGCGTCCCAAGGCTGCCGCGCCCCGCGTCAGCCGCTGTATGCCCGTCATCGCGCTGTGACGTGTTGTCACCGGCAGCGGCAGCGGCTGTGGCTGTAGCGCCGGCTGCGGCTGTGACTGCAGCAGCCCTTGAGACATTATGACACGCCCGCAGCCGGACGGACGGGCAGCTGCCGCCCCGGCCTGAGCCGGTCGGCTCCTGCTACTGGCATGCGGCGGCAGTTGAGACAAACGGGGTCATATATCGGCGGCTGGAGTCCCGTGAAATGGCCGCAGAGCCGGGCGCGGTTCCCTGAACCCATGGCCGCCTGTGGCGCTCCGATCCGTCATACTGGTCAGCGGCGGCGGCCGGCGGCGGATCTGGTGTGGCGTGACTGGTCACTGGTCAGTGGTCACTCAGGTCAGTAGTCAGTAGTCACTGGTCAGCGGCGGAGGCCGGCGGCGGATCTGGTGTGGCGTGACTGGTCACTGGTCAGTGGTCACTCAGTCAGTAGTCAGTAGTCACTGGTCAGCGGCGGCGGCTGGCGGCGGATCTGGTGTGGCGTGACTGGTCACTGGTCAGTGGTCACTGGTCACTGGTGATCAGTGGCCAGTGGTCAGTAGCCACGGGCCACTCAGCGGATAGCATTCAAGAGTCCTCTAGCTATGTCTCACGGCTCTTGAATCGTGAGTCGTGCTAAAAAGGGGAGGGATTATCTTTTTGAGGATGTTTAACGCTTCAAATAAGCGATATGTGTTTTTAATGCATCGTTGGTGCTTCCCCCAAACCATTAAAAGTGTCATTTTTGCCGTGTAAGCGTTCCAATAGCACCCACAAACCGTGACTGGTTGTCGCCCGGTACACACAATTCGGCGGTGCCCGTCACCAGGTATTGGCGAGCTCTACGACCGCCAACAGCACCGCTGTTGACTCATACTCGGACCTGGACCACAGGCCTCGATTGACCCAGGGGCGTCAATGAGTTTATCGATCGGACGATAAGCGTCAGCCGACCGATCGTGGGTGGTGTGGGCTGGAGCACGGCTCAAAAACTGCGCTCCGATGACGACCTCTTGGGGAGAGAGCTCTCTTTCTCTGTCTGCGAAGACGACGAGGATCGGAGACGGCAGCTTACCGCTTTGACAGCTGCGGGGAGGAGCGCGACGGTTTCCTGCCGGCGGCCGGCCGACCAGCCCCGCGCCATCCATTGAGTGTCAGCGCGACGTCGACCGGCATTTGTTTCGATGGCCGGTCGCGACAGCGCCGATTCGGAGCGGTCGCGCCACCTCCGTCGATGCTGCGTCGCCATCGCCGCGGTGGTGGCTCTGGTGTGTCACTCTGTCATTCTCAGACTGGCCGCTGGGCTCGCCGGACTGGCCACTCTCTCTCTGAGAAGTGACTGCGGGAACGGGGTGACACGGGACACTCCACCACCGCCGTCTCTGACAGTCCCCCTCCCCACCCCTCTCTCCTCTCCTCTCCCCTCCCTCCACCCTCTCGTCAGGCAATCTCGGCTGGCCTTGCATCCAAGTGGCGCGTCTTGGTCGTGACCAAGCGACCGCGGCGAGTGACAGCAGTGATGGCCGGCTCCGTGCTGTTGTTTGGTGCGACCAGTGTCGGCGGTGTTAGCGGCCTATCCGCGTGTCATCTGTACAGGGTAGGCGCTCGGACTGCGACGACGCTGGGGGCGAGCGTCCGTCGTGTCTGGTCCGGTTCTGTGTCGCTTGGTTGGTTGGTGGTTGTTGGTTGGTAACTGATGGTTGTTCGTTTGTTTTCTGTTGGTGTTGCCAATAGTCGTGTTCAGTTGTCCAGTTGTCCGTTAATTCTTTGTGAATCCGCTGTTGCCATTGACTGGTTGCTCACGGGTTACTTGAAGATAGCTGCCTTTTGGTCATTCGTGGTCGCCGTGACGGCGACCGCGGTCACCTCTGGTCACCCTTTGATGGCCATTGGTCACCCCTGGTGGCTTTTGGCCACCCCCTGGTCGCTTCTAGTCGCTCTCTAGTCGCCCTCTGGTCGCCGTGGTCGTGGTCTGACGAGCGTTTGTCGGCGCCGGCCGGTGATTATCTGCCATCACTCAGCACATGTTTCTCCACTCCGTCAGCGAAGGAACGCCCCCCGCCCGTCCACCGAGGCCGCTGTTTGTTCCGCCCATCCCTCGGCGGGTCTCCGCGTCCCTCAGTGTCCCTCCGTGTCCCTCCGTGTCCCTCTATGTCCCTACGTGTCCGTCAGTGTCCTTTACGTCGTCCCTGACGTAGCTTCTTAACCTATCATCCCTTAACTTTTGTGTGTCAGTTCTTTCAAGCATACATTCTCATTGCCTTTCCTATCGTCACTCTTGCGCTTTTATCTCAACTCCCCTGGTGAACCCTGATGTGTCTGCCGGTTCATCTTTGTTGCCGTCCGTGACTCCGTTTGACAGTCGGTTTCCTCACCAGTTCGTCTGTAGTTCCCCAGCTTCCTCAGTGTTGCTTCCTCAGGCCCTTTCCGCCCCTCCCGCTCCCGCCCGTGATCCATCTCGTGCCAATTCACGGCTGGCTGGCCGTGCCCCCGGAGCGGAGCGCCTCTCATACAGCCACCTGTGACCTGTGACGACCTGTGGCTGCCCCCGGGGCACGGCGCCGCCGGCCGCCTGACCCGCCGACGCCTCTGACGCTCCAGTGTCACCTGACACCGCCGAGTGTCATCGGGTGTCACCGGACGCCTCTGACGTCACGGCCGGCCGGCGCGGCACCGTGCAATCGGGCCAATGACACGGGAAAACAGAGCCGGCGCCGGCCGACAGTCGATCAGGGCTCGCAGTCAGCGATGCCTGATTGATCGCTGGCTCCTTTGTGTCGCTACGGGTCAGATTGCAGCGTAGGCGGGCGGCCGCCTGAGCCGTATGGATGGAGACAGTTTATGAGTGCTCGGTGATGAAGGGAGTCGTTATGCTATTTTTATAAGAATAGAGAACGGACGCCCAGCTGAGACGAGCGGGGCTGGCTTGCAGCGGATCACTTGTCCGCGGCGCCGCCGAGCGCGTTTGCCCAGCGCCAGGGAGAGAGCGGCCGGCCGGGCCGACCGCGGGCTCGCCGGCACAGTATCGCCGACGCGCGCAGGCGGCTGCTGCGGCCGGGTGCGTACTGCGTAGGTCCGCCGGACGCCGCCGTGCGTTCGCCCATCCGTCTGCACGTCGACTGGCTGCGAGCGAATCGATTCGGCGGATCTGAAAGCGCGGCTGCTGGTCGGGCTAAGTAGCGTGTAGCGCCGGCGGCGCGGCCGTCAGCTCTGATGTAGCGGCGGCGGCGGTGAGCGTCATTTCTCACCTGTCACCGAGGGCGGCGGCGGGATGGACCACCGTCGCTCTGACCTGACCCGGGTGGACGCTGTCGAGACTGCCGACCGGCGAGACGCGACGAGTGGACGCTGGACGCTGGCCCTCAGAACTCTGTGAAGGACCGTCAGGGATCTGGGGTGACATCTGATCTCGGAAGAACGACCCGATGATGCCTTATTTGGTCAAAAGTGGTGGAACGTGTCCAGCATCCTACCGTCCGGGACATTATTTTCCGTCAGATTCTTGACCAGATTCCGATTTTTCGGCCGTGCATGCATCTGTTTAGGGCGTCGCCACTGGGCTGGGGGCTGGTCCTTTCCGGGGCACACTCGGTGGTCCCCGTCAGTCGTCGGATCATGATGGACGCTCGGGAGCCGAGACCAGTTCTGTTCTCCATTTGTGGCCCGTCTGGAGACATTTGTTCGTGTGCTGAACACCAGATGGCCTCAAGTGGTCTCCGCCCCTCCTTGGTGGTCTCATGGAGCTCGTTGAAGTTTCTGATGCCGTTCATATTGTGTGGTTCTGGTTTGTTTTATTTAAGATTTCAATATCGATACAAATCTCCTTGTTTGCAATTATCGATTGTTGATCATAGCAATCCCCATCCGATGTCAAGTTTTTGCACTTTTCCATCGTAACTATTTTCTCCCCATCGGTCCACAAGTCACCTTTTTGAACCTATATATTGATACCGCCAAGAACCCATGTAACCTTTCTCTCGTCCCTAGCTAGCCACCGTGTGGCTCTTCTCTGGTAGCCCTTTATTCCCCCAAATGACCCTTATGGTCTTTTCTCTCCCCAGTGTACCCAATGTCCCCTTGGTTGACCCCTATATCTCCCTGACTTCTCCCCATATCTCCCCTGGGTGGCCGTCTACATCTCCCCCATGTGACCGGGTCGCCCCTCTCGCCGTCTCTGCCGGTGGCTGCCGGGCGGGCCGGCCCCAGCGGGAGAAAGATGCCAGTCAGGGGTGGCCGATTATCGGCGTCCGAAGCTGATTTATGGCCGATATCTAATGAGCGCCACCGGCCGCCGCCGCCGCCCGCCCGCCCGGCCCCGGCCCCACCGGCGCGCATCATTTGGGCCGACCCAATGCGGCGCCACGCTGCGCCGCCACTCGCCGCAACTCGTCGCAGCGACCAGACGAGGTGGCGTGACCTGGGGGGGGGGGTGACAGACAAGGGGGTGATAGACTGGTGTGGGGTCAATGGGTCTAGAGGCCGTCGGTCGTCACTATAGGGAGAATAATGTATGACTTGTGCTGTTTTCCCGAAACGTGCTGTTGACGCCATCACTTTCGATCTACATTAGTCTTTTCGAAGAAGACATGGATTTACTGTCATGATCCGTCGTGCGCATATTTATATTCTCGTTTCGCGGTACCTGCAGCAACTGCCAACTGCACAGCTCAGGTGGCAAATGCTGACGGACAGCGCTTTTCATATGAATGTGAAGCTCTAAAAGTGGGTGTGTTGGAAGCGGCTCAGCGGCGGCGGCCGCTGCCTGGGAACCCAGACACCTGGGAGTGTCTGTGACGTCCGTCAGGCTGTCAGGCTGACGGCCGGCCCGCCCGGTGACTGACAGCGGTGGCCAAAGTGGCGCGTTAGTGCGCTAAGTGGCGCGGAAGTGTCGGTCGCAGTTGGTTGGTGGTGTCGGCGCCGTTATTGGTCCGGCTCTGGCCCACCTGTAGCGACCTTGTGATGGGTGAATCGAAGGTTCATGGGGGAGTAAAACCCTCCACGAAGACCCGACTGTCCCCATCTGTCTCGTGAGTTTCAGAGACCACGATAACCGCCATAACGTCCCCCGACAACCATCAAGGAATGTCCGACTTTCTGTCAGTAGCCACTCGAGGAAATTATACCCAATCGAGCAGCGATTACAGTTCCATCGACATCCTACCCGAGCGGACACTGGATATATCGTAACTCGACTCAGATGGGACCGCCGCTCTACTTTATATCCTTCCGCCATATTTGTTTGTCGTGAGGCCCATCTAGAAATCGCGGCGTCGTCTGACTCAGGCTGGCTGTCTGGCTGTCTCGTCAGCCGGCCTGTCTCGTCCAGATGTCTCGTCCGTCTATTTTGTGTGCCCAGTGTCCATCATATCTGTCTGTCTGGTCGTACCGTCCCCCAGTCTAGTAAATCTGTCGGCTGTGTTTAGTTTGTGTCTCGAATATCCATCTCGGTGATCTTGTCTGCCTAACTCATTCGCCTGTTTCGTCTCGTCTGCCCCTCTTGTAGTCTGTCTCGCCTGCGACCTTAACCCGTCTCCGTATGCCCGTCCAGTCTGTTCGTCTCCGTTCGTCCGTCCGTCTGTCCGTCTTTCTTCTGCCCTTCTCTCCTGCAGCTTTGTTCGTCTCGTCTGTCCATCTGCCGCCTACCCGTCTCTTCTGCCGTCTCATTCGCCTCGCCTGCAGTCTCGTCTATTAATCTCCGTCTTTCTGTCCGTCTGCCCATCTCGTCTGTCCGTCTCTTCCGTCCGTCTCCTTCTGTCCGTGCCGTCTATCCGTCTATCCGTCTGTCCGTCTCCTTCTGTCGGTGCCGTCGTCGGCGTGCCAGTGCTGTCCGTCCCGGCTGCGACACTGGCCGCTGGGGAGCTGCCTGAAGGGACCGCTGGGGGAGGGGGGGGGCGCACGGGCCCGATCAATACCCGTCAATCGAGCTGCGATGGACAGAGGATGGTCCCGCTGTCTCCGCGGGACGGCGGGCAGAGCGACACGGAGCCAGCCGACGGGAGGAAGAGAGAGAGAGAGAGAGAGAGAGAGAGAGAGAGAGAGAGAGAGAGAGAGAGAGAGAGAGAGAGAGAGAGAGAGAGAGAGAGAGAGAGAGAGTGGAGGAGACGGCAGGGAAGGAGTCCAGGGGGACGAATGAGTGGATGAGATGGAGACAGGAGGAAAGGATGTAATGAGCGGATATGAAGAGACAGGGCGGGGAGAACGGGAGAAATGTTGCAGAAATGAGAGATAACGTGGTAATGAGGGCTAATATTGAAAGGCACTGAGGCATATCGGCGATGGCAACCGCAACTCATGCGGGCATGCCATTAGTCTGACTTGCTAAAGGCAATGCAAAATATACTTATTTCTTGTTATAGCTGGCTGAATTTGTCTACTTCGACACGAAAGGCAAAGTGAAACGCGAAACTTCGGAGAGAGAAAAGGAGGACGACTGATGGGAAGAGGAGACGGCGAGAGGGCGAGAGAATGAAGCGCAGGACAGCAATTTGAACAGAGGGAGGGCGATGGAGGAGAGGGCAGTGACAGACTGCGACGGGAAGAGGGCGGGAGTGACGGACGGTGACAGACAGAGGGGCAGAGTGACGGATGGCGGCCGGCGGCGCAGACAGGAGAGAGGGACGGGTGAGGGAGAGGGGGAGGCTCAGACGGCAGAGTGGAGTGACACGCCGCGGAGAGGGGAGCGTTGACAAAAAGGGAGGGGTTGATCAGTGCTGCTGGAACTGGTCCGATGGGTGGAGAGAACAAAACCATGAAGATACTGGCGTGCCTTGGTGTTATCACATTATGCCTGAACAGACCAGCATTCGCCATGCTTGCATGTTTGACGTTTTTTATCTTGCTGCTTTAAGTAGGTGTGTGGTGCGTTTTTTTTCAGTAATATAACTTGACTTTAATCTTGCGACATAAGCAACCGGAATTCGAAATCCCATACTATTCGAAGCCCGCCCGGTAAAACCTAGCGTCATGCCCGTTTGATCCTGGGCTGGACCTCCGTACCGTCGCGTCAGTCCGGTCCGGCCAGGTCCGAGGAGGGAGGGGGCGGGGTACGGGGGCAGTCCAGCCGCCTGGGGCAGCGTCGCAGCCGACGCCGGAGCGCGCGCGGGGGCCGACAATGGCCGCCGTCGCGTCGTCTGACGCTGAGTGATGGATCCGCCGTGAGCGACGCGGTCGCCGGTTCGTCGGGAGCGACGGATGGATGGGTCATCGGGGGCCGGCCGGCCGGAACGCCAGCCGGGCCGGATCGAAGGCGGCCGGAGGGGCGGGGAGAGCGGCGGAGGAGGGCAGAGTGAGGAGGAAGGGTGTGACGATGACATAGAGGGATGGGGTGGTGACGGGAGTCTGCCATCGTAGAGCGAGCGTCGTCCACCTGGCTCTGTCAGTCTCCTCACTGTCGCTGTCCTTCGCGCCTCTCTGTCCGTCGTCTCTCCGTCTCTCGTCTCTGTCGTCTCTCGTCTCTCGTCTCTCGCCCATCGTCCGTCGTCCGTCGTCTGGCGCGGGGTCGCTGCGCCGCCCCTGTGTCAGACACGGAGAGCTCCTGAGAGAGACCGATGAGCCATGTCTCTCGACCACGGCTCGACACAGCGCTGGCGCAGACACGCTACTGATGACTGGGCTCGGGTGCAGTCAGCTAGCGGCTGATTCCCCGGGATAGGACGGAGATAGGACAGGCCGCGCTTGAGGAACGTATTGTCTTGTCCGTGGTTGGATATCTGAAGAGCTTGGAGGGTGGTGATACGGGCTGGTTTTTATATCATGAATGAGACGGAACGTGGGTCTCATTGATCCAACGCGGGGCGTTATTGAATTGTTGGTTCCTTGTTTTATGGAGTGCAAAACATCGCCGTCTTTGTGCCGCGTTGGCCCGAAAATGCGGTGTGTGTTGACATCAATCCCTTGTGGTGCACGCTCTCCTAATGCGCTTCATAAGGAAGTCATCACGCCTGCGAAAAAGACGCCGGAAACTATTTTGTTCCGTCATCGAGCTCCAGCCCGTCCACCACCTGCAGCCGACTGGACCGACCATAAATCACTCTGAGACGCTCGTCGTGGGCCACATGGCGCCACTGACAGGCCTCACAGGTCAATCAGCGCTTCCTCCGCAGGACACCGATAGAGTGCTGACATGGACGACTCGGTGGTGGCGCGGGCCTACCCCTTCCCTGCCGCACGGCTGCCCTGCTGTCTTATCTCGGGTATGTCCTGCCCGCTCCGAAATGTTGGCCACTCGCCGAGCCGGCCAGGACCTATCTCAACGAACACCGTCTTGCGCGCCGCTGCCCCGCTTATTTAGAAATCAATTTCGGCGGCGGTTCTCTGCCCGTCTAATGCCGGTCCGGGTGTCTCAGGCGTCTCGCCGCCTCCGTCGCAGCCGCCGGCCGCCGGCAGCGATGATGATTTAGGGTGAGGCGGCGTCGACAGCGGCGCAGCGCCGTCGGCGGATGTCGCTGACGGGTACCTGGGGTCGGCTGAAGGCACGGGCGTTTATGGAGCGACCACAAAGGGGCACAATATCCGTGTGGGGAGCGGCGGTGGACTGGGCTCCGCGGGTGCGCCTTTATGGGCCCAGTGAGCGGACCCGCGATGAAGATGGTGCTGTAAAACTTCTGGGGACGCCCGATGGTCGGTGGACGGTGGATTGGTGGACAAATTAAGGTGGGCGATAGACGGTGGAAGGTGGATGATAAACGGTGGACAGCAAATATTCAGTGTCGGATGGACGGTGAAAGTCGGGTACTGAGCGGTGGACAGCTTACATGGGTAGCAGACAGACGCGAGTCGCAGCACAGACCTGGGTTCTCTCCGCTGTCTCCCAACCGTCATCAGTCGCTCTCAGGTGTGTAGCAGCCCCGGTTTTATGCGGTCCGGCCATCCGGGTCGGTTTGTGGCCACACTGATGATGGCAGGACGAACCACCGATCGCGGAAGGGACGGACAGCGAGAAATCGGCGGTTGGACCGCGGCCACTTAACTGTCGGCCGGCTTTTAAAGTTTAAATGGTGGGTGTTTTATTGCGGACAGAGCCGAACCATGGGACGATGACCGCAGTTGGTTTCACTTTGCGCTTTAACCTCCCGACAAGACAAGTCCTACTTGAGGAGCTGCGGCCATAGCGACTGAAATCGAATGGTTTGTTTATCCACTGATGCTGCCAGTGATATTTTTTCTTGGGTAATGGTGAGGGCTATCGACGTGATTATCATTACAAGCGTTTCGCCTTTTCATCTCATCAATTATTTGAAAATTTGCCGCGTGAATTTTTCGGGGCGTCCGGAAGCATCCTAAGCCTCTTCCCATCTCGGTGACACTGAGACTGAGGACACTGCTGTGCACTTCGCGTCGCCAAGGTCGTCTCCGTCGCGTCGCCGCCGCCCCCGCTGTGGGCGTCTCGCGCTGACAGGGGCCGCCGCCGGCCGACACTCGTCCGTCGCCTGTCGGCCGTCCGTTTTTGCTCGTCGCTCACGATGAGTGGCAGGCCGTCGGCCGATGACGCGCGCCGCCGGCCAAAAACGACGTCGACGACGACGGCACGGCACGACACACCGCCGCCCTTCGAGCTCAGCCCTCCGCGCGGTGTGGCGCTCGCTGTCATGTGCGCGCGGGTCTGCTGGTGACCTCTGGCTGTCGGCGGGGCGGGGACAGGGACGGGGGCGGCCGTGTGATGGAGACGGCAGCGTGAGCCGGCAGTGACAGTTCGCGTTAAATTGCGCGGTCTGACGCAGACACCGTTACGTAAGTCGTGACGGCCGTGATAGTCCTGGCGGCGACTTCCCGGGCTCAGCAATGACGTTCACGGTGTCAATCTGACCCCCGGCGCGCTCCATTTAATGCATATTGCATGACTGGGCTGCGGGAACGGTGCATCATGCACACGGATTTATCAGGGTAACGTTCTCACCGTTTGAAAGATAATAGAAACGGCGCCATTTCCCGTCACATTTAGCACACCTTGGCTGACGCCGTGGAAGCAGAACCCTGTGAAGCTGACGGGCTATGTTTAGTACAGTCACTGGGCCTGTTATACCACGTATATGTAATGTTAAAGCGAGAGAATTCCCTTCCAATTTTGGCCGCGTCCTGCTGCGGGTTGATCGACCTCACATTGCCCACGAGGTTTGTTGAGTTGATGTGCTGCTTGCAGTGACGCTGTTCTCTGTTTACTGTCGTCGTGATGTCGGTCTTTGTGGTCGATGCCTTGACCTGTGGTCTGTACCGTGGGTGGTGGGCGGGGGCAGGGGTGGCGGGTATGGGGCGGGGTAGGTCAGGGGTGGCGCGGCGCTAGCGACGCTCGACGCGCCGGTATTGTCGGCAGCAGTGAGTGATGACCGCGCCGGTCACCTCTGATCGCCACATCAGCAGCCCCGGACCGGCGCCCGCATTGATCACCAGAGTGATGGGTGAGCTCCCTCCCTCCCTCCTCTCCCTCTCTCTCTTACCCCTGCCTCTCCCTCAGTGTGTCCCAGGGCTGACCACTGATCATTGGTCATCGACTGTTCGATGGCATAGATCGCTTGACCGCAGTGACGACTTAACCCAAACTGCAACGCAACCACCGAAACAACGACCACAGCAAACGATCTCCAAACGGCTGGACGACAACATCCAAACAACTTTGGATAGAGAACATCGACTGTAAAATGACAACACAAATCTTGAACCCCCAAACTATCCCTCAACCGCCCCACCGTTCCCAATGCCTGACACTTTTCTGCACAGTGCCGTAGCGACAGACCGCACTGGCATACGGAGAATATGACAGATTTTGGGTGGCAACCACCGTCCAACGGTCTCTCCGTCTGTCAGAAACGCTCGGCCGATTGAGCCGCTATCCTGGCCAGGGTCCGATGGAATGCGGCTGGCTGACAGGACCGCGCGCTATCGTGTGACGCTGTGTGACATTTGGACACCGTCGAACGAGGTATGGGTCGTGTCTGTGATTGGTTACCGCCGTGCCGATTCAGAAACGATGATGGTATCGCTTTGGATAAGATGGCGGACCAGACTTGAATGAGGCGCAGTACGGTGACTTGAGAAGTAGGAGCTTCTCAAGAGTGGTGATAACCCATGGTGGTGAGCTTTGATGAGGTGGTGTAGGGAGCTGTGGCTCCAGTTGCTGTTTGCCTTAGTGCGGCTGTACCCATCCTGCCAGCTCACCATGTCCCCACCGCCGCCGCCGCCGCCGGCCTCCGTGCTACCGCCGTGTCGTGCATGTAGGCGGCGGTTTTTCGGCGACGTGTTCGGCAGCGCCGCCGCCTGTGTCGCCAGCGCCGACAGGTGGCTCACCCGACGAGAGATCGCGCTGACAGCCGGGCACGGCCATTTTTCCTGTTTATTCTCTCTTTGTATCAGTCAGTGGCGCTGGCGCCCGGGCCGACCGCGCTCAGATACATTAGGTGATACACATTTGATACGACAGCGCGACACGACGCGGCTGTCGTCACGATTTGACGTATGGAGGCCAAACCTGAGGCGGGCGCGCCGGCCGAGCGGGGCCCAGCTGACACATACCGTCAGCGTCACTCAGCCGACAAAGGGTGAACGGTGCTGGCCGGACGGCCCCAGAGGCGCCTGTTCTCAGGGCAGAGCCCCGCGCCGCGCCGTGCCAGGGCGGCGCTGTTGAAACTGGCCCCAGCTGAGCCCACACACGGGCGGGGCGGGGGCGGCCAGCTATCCAGTGACAGGGCGGATACCACAAATCAGTTGGCGGCCCATAGCTCCTTCGGCAGCCGGCGTGTCAGTCGGTAGGGTTGGTTTACCGGCGCCATCAAACAGCCGTGCCGCGGGGCTGCGCTGGGGCGGCCCGGCGGAGCGGTTGGTGCAACACGAGGCGGCCGTCAGTGGTTCGAGGTCATGACAGCGCTCCGCTGGGCCGCTGACTGGTGACAGTCAGTCATCTGTCATCTGTCATCGTTCAACTGTCATCTCTCTACCGTCATCCTTCAGCTGTCATCCTTCTGTCGCGGTGTCACCCACGGCTCTCCGCCTGTGGCCTTGTGCGCCTCTGAATGCCGGGTCTCTTCTCTCCCTCTCCTGTCGGGGACGCAGACAGGACGAGGGTTGATTGTGTGGAGCTTCGAGAGGAGTGTCACCGGCGGCTTCAGGCACGACCTCGGTCCCACGCCTGAAACTCGTGACTTCGGCTTAGATGGAGCACCATTATTGAATGAAATCAAGATTTGGTAGTCGTTTAATAATTTCCGAAGGACAGTTTTCCTGCCCTGAACTCACCCTGACTCCGCCGCTGACGACCCGGCCAGTTCAACTGGCGACGCCCCTGCCGCTGTCGCTCCAACACCCAACTCAATTCCGAATGTATTTGTCTTGCTTGAGGCTGTCACTCACAGCGACGGTTAAATCAGGAAAACAATAGGATCCGTTGTCACCCAACTCTTCAGGCCCTGCGCTGATAAATGCAGCGCCGAGCATGTGAGTGTTTTGGCGCGCCAGCTGGATGGCGGGAGCGAACTGCGCGTGGGGGCTCGCGGCGCGCCATCAGGCGGGGTGAATCGCGCCTTATACGGGTTCACTGTCGGCGGATGGGCTATGTGATAAACTGAGGCACACCAAACACCGGCACGGCGACGGCGATACGAGCAGACTGTCCAAATTTCTCACGTTTGCACTGGCGGCAATTTACAAGTGTTATAGAACTGCGATAAGTGCAGTGGTTCAGTAAGCATCTTCGCCATTCATAGCGTCGTTTTTATCTGTTTATTGGTCTTATTTCATTTTATCAGATAACATATCGTATCTGATCTTTCATCTAAAACTCCATACCTATCACTTCTCCAACTCTGTATCATTTCATAAAAACTCCATCCTCTCCCGTTCCCCGGACGTCCCGTCCGGACAGCCGGCGGTGCAGTAGCCGCTCGCTGCGTCTGACCTCGCGTCGCTGCGTCGCGACGACTGACATCTCCATCAGGAGACGGCTCTGCAGCGCGCGGCGACCTGTCGCGGCCGTCAGCCGGCGGCCGTCCCACCGTCGGGTCGGGGCCTGTTTGTTTTGGTGGCCCGGCCGGCCGGCCGCGTCGTGGGCTGACGGCTGGTCGCTACCGACGTCCGATCGCGCGCCACCGAGTAATTGTCGGCCGCACGTGGGGCGACGCGTAATTAGCAAAAAGACGCGGCCGGGCGGCGCCGCCCGGTGGAGCTGTCAGTCAGTGGTTGCCACTCCGCTCGCGCTGCAGCGCGCACGGACGGCAGCAGGCGGCGGACGGTTTGTGCGGGTCATCCCAGCGTGATGTCATTGGGGCGCAAGAGTGCTGCACTTCATGGAAGAGGTGATGGCATGTCATGGTTTCCAGTTGATGATTCATGGTGACATTGATACATGTCCTGCCGCTGACCACCTGCTAGCGTTGCATCTTCCGGTCTTATTCCTGGCCATTTCTTCTGTATTTCTTCAGCCGCTTATTCCCCAAAGTTATGCGACTGCCTGATAATATTGAACTCTACCAGGTCGCCAGATATCAAATTCAGTCCAACTTAGAGCACAAACGCAGTGGTGCATGGCGCTGAATGAGCCAACCCCTGATGCGGAATTGCCGACCGAAACTCTGACTGGTCCTGTCCGACTGAACTCAGTCGAGCGACGCGGAGGCGCGACGTCCTGACGTCCGACACCGCCCGTCGGATCGGCGCCCGTCGCCATCGACGCTGGACAGATGGAGACTGACACGAGGCGGACGTCGTCGGACGCGGCGGGCGTCACCCGGCCGGCCCGGGGCGCCGCGGGTGTCGCCCGCTGTCCGGCCGCGCTCAGAGTTGCCCGAGCTACTGAAAAGATGTCATGCGCTGTCAAGAAGGCCGGCTGAGATGTCGAAACTGTCGCAGACGGGCGTCGAGCAGGCGATGAGAAGTGTCGCTACGTGTCTGCGGCGTCGAAAACTGTGACGGGCTATTTCGATGTGTGTGGTGTGTTGAGTGTGTTGCGAGTTATCTGGCAATGTTGGCAAGTGTTAACGTGTCCACCTGACACGCGGCTGACAAGATTCCGATCGGACGTGTGAAGAAAGGCGACAGGTCCGGTGGGAGTGGGGAGTGGAGACCGAGCGGTTTTAGTTCCCGGTTCTGTGTCTCGAGGTCTGAATCGACAGCTCGGTGAGACTGGGTGAAATCCGAACAAGGTGAAGACTGAAAGTAACAACATATCGAATTTGATCCGGCATCAGGACGTGATGATGAACCAACAGTGTTGCGATGAAGACATCCTTCTCCTCTCTCACTCACCCTTTACCTCCCGCCGTCTCCCCGCTCCCTCTGCCTGTCTCGGACACGATGAGTGACGGCCAAACAAGTAGGTTAACTGGCACACGTCATCGGGGCGCTCTTTGGTAGGCCGTCAGAGGCGAGAGCGCATTGTCAGTGACGGGCAGGTGCTGGCGGCGCCTCCGGAGCTACAAGCTCACTGATGGGCGCTACAAGGCCTGTGATCAGCAATGACGCGGTCTGAAGCTCGCCTGACCTATAAATGAATAGCGCTGAAGTGTTGCGGTCTACTTTGCTCTATGGGCGTATTTCAGCGCTGTCTCTGCACTGCAGGTTTGTTTGTTTATTGACATTGAAAGGTGTGTCGATATGTCAAAGGGCGCCTCCACTTCGTGCCCACTCACACATTTTGAAACTCTGTCATGAATTCATTCTTCTGAAGTCGTTGACTTTGAGGCGCTATCGCGCGGACCGTTCTGGCGGAGGCGTTGTCACGGTCGGCGCTGTCGTGTGACGCGGCCGCACCCTACGCCCGTCGGCCGTGACGCGTGACGCGCCGTGACGCCTCATGACTGGCTCGTGACGGGCGTC
This sequence comes from Amphibalanus amphitrite, assembly GCF_019059575.1. Classification (NCBI taxonomy): domain Eukaryota; kingdom Metazoa; phylum Arthropoda; class Thecostraca; order Balanomorpha; family Balanidae; genus Amphibalanus; species Amphibalanus amphitrite. The sequence goes on along the minus strand of NW_024881954.1, from coordinate 72,662 downwards.
TCCGCCAAGACGTCGGCGCGCGTCACGCGACTCGGCACGAGTGTCTCGGCGAGCGACACTGTGCTGTCGCCGGAGTGTCACCGGACATACCTCAGCGACATGGCACCACAGTCATGTGTCATATTCCGCTGACACATATGGAGTAATTCGTCCTCCCTCATTTCTGTAATGAAAACCAATGTCTGTTTCCATTAACAAAACATCATCTTACATTGGATGAATAGGCCACATTGATTTAATCATGTTTAAATGTCCGCCTCGTGATCATTTACAATTCGTTTTTAGTTTCTTTTGCCAGTTGTCGCCCTCTTTTAGTGTTGATATGAGTCGGTTCCTGGTGCGGTTTTAGTCGTTACTACTATATGTTCGCGGATACAGCTGGCATGCGAACACGATAATGATTTTATCAGCCACCTGTAGCCACTGGAAGCCTGACGGTGGGTAGGGGGTAGCGGGCGGGGCAGTGGGAGAGGGGTGCCGGACGGTGGAAGGTGGACAGTGGACAGTGGGAGGTGGACAGTAGGCTGTGGGATGGTAAGGACAGTGGATGGCGGTGGGTGCTGGACAGTGGACAGTGAACTGACATTGGCGTAGATTGTGGGCGGAGCGGCAGACCTCAAACTCCCGCTCCTTGTGTCGCACACGACAGCACGTGTCGTCGCGACGCATGCGGGCAGACCTCTGGCGAGGACCACCACGTCGCCCCCCCCCTCTCTGAGGGCAGCAGGCGTCTGAGGTGTCACCGTGTCACCCGGGGGCGGGCCGGTGTCACTGAGCTGTGACACGCAGACACGGCGCGTTCGCTGGGCCTCAGACGGCGCTGGCGGAGTGCCGGGAACTGCCGGCTCGGTTAGAGGGGCACACAGAATGAGCTCGGCTCGGCGTAACTCGACTTCTGGCCCGCTCGCTTTACCTTGACCATGAGCAAAAGGATACTGCATGGTGACAGTATGTTGACATTGATTGGGATGACTAAAAAAGTGATTTTAGTGCCGTTAACTTAAAATATCAGTACTTTTTCATTAGGTCAATTCGCTTATCTTAAATATTTTTAATTATTCATTTATTCAAAATGAGTGGATATGAATGAAGGTGTCTGAATAAGTTGCATAATTATCTACGCTGTATACATAGTGTATACAGTAAGTGAGCCGTATACAGTAATTTTAAAAAAGCTGCGGCCTCGGATCCAAACACTACATACATGCTTGCAGTTTGTGGATAATAAAAAGTATACCAAATTTTCGTGGCCCGGCCCAGCTCCATCCTGAGACACGTGCAACAGAGCACAGTGAACACCCGTGTTTCCTTCTCGTCGCCCCATCCTCGCCGCACCTACAGTCGCTATCTCGTCGCCCCGTCCCCCGCGGGCCGGATGTTTCGGCGGCCGTCACAGACGGACTGACTGTGTCCGCCAGATGTCAGTCTATGTCAGACGTGCCCGCCGTACCGCGCCGCGGCGTGCCGTGGCGACGGGACGTAGCGCCGCCCGACCGGCCGAGCACGGCCCCCCGGCCGTGCTATCCGCGCTACATCTCACCACAAGGCGATCAGACTGGCTGGCGTGTTTCTCGTGCGGGGCGTCGTGTCATTGTTACAAATTGCTGCGGAAAAAATGCGATAACTGCGCGCTGGAGGTGGGTGCTTCGCGCTAGTGGTTCTCGATGCTGGGGTTTCATCACGGTGCTCTCCTGTTGATTGGTTGTAAGTGGTGTGACGGGTCTCCTCTGGCGGTCCGGCTCTGGTCGCTGTTGACATTGTCGAGTTCCTCCAGCGAGGCGAGCGTCAGTTTCCGGCGCTGCCTCGCGTCACAACTTGACGTATCACCGTGAGTCTGCAGCCCCTCCCCCCGGCACCCCTCCCCCGCCAGGCCGGGCGGGGGGGGGGGGCAGACAGACAGACAGACGGACGGATGGACGGACGGGTCGACACCAGACACCGCCACTGCTGAGCTCATCGTGCCCCCGGGCAGGCCGACAGCCGACGGATGTCGCCAGAATGTGTGCATAAATGCAGCGCTGGTAGGCAGTAGCAGCCTCGGTGGGGTACGGGCGGTGCTCGGTGCCAGCTGGGAGGGGGGCGGGGGGGGGGGGGGAGTTTGGTATACGATGCAACGCTGATGGTGACTGAAGAGGTGTAAACTTGATGGCAGGTCAACTGGCATAGTCGTTGTTTTTATTGTGGGGTTCAGGATGATGGACCCTTATTGCGGTCCATCCCTGGCGACTGTTGTAAATTTCTGTCGCTAGATGGCAGCAGCAATAAACGCCTGAAGGTATGCTGTACCGCAGGGCATTACGTTGGACTTTTATGATGGCTGTTTCGCTTTGCTCGTTGAAGGAAGGCAAGCTGTGTTTCTGGAATCACTCCAAATTAATGAAACCATATTGTCTCACTTCTAAAAACTTCATGCCGTCGTCTCCGCTCGTCACGAAGCCCTCCCCTCCTCCCTCCCCCGCCGAGCGACGGTGGCAGCAGCCGGTGCGAGCGGCGGCGGCAGCCCGCGGCGGACTGTCGATATCCCGCTGGATTGATGGCTCGCAGGTGTCCGTCGGACGGCTACATCAAACATGGCGCCCTATCGACACCGACGCCGCCAGAAAAACAGCCACCGACGCCAGCGACGCACGATGTGGCGACGGGAAGTAAATGTCACACCGGCCGCCGAAAGTGTCGCCTTCAAAATACCGTCACAGCGTGAAAAACGGGCCGTCACAGGCAGGATTCAGCGCGTCAGGTGGCGCCTTTTTACGCTTATCTCTCGTGGTGACGGAGGCGGACGAAATCGGCGCGGTATCGACGCGGAAGCGAATGAGAGCGGGGCGTCGCCACCGTCGTGTGTTCCGTGGCGGTCGTGATCAAACGCCGTCCGTCTGGCAGTGCTGAGCGGAGCCGGACGGTCTGGTGCGGCCCATCGGTCACGCTGACCATTAACCCAAATATTTGTGTTTGCCGTGGCCAGCTGGCGGCGCGGGGCTCGGCCGTGACCGTCGGCCGCACCGGCTGACCGGGAGGGACCACTGCCTCCGCCGGCTGACGCGCGCGGGATGAAACTGACGAGTAACGAGCAGCTAAATTCGGCCGCCGCCGCCCGCCGCGAATAAGTACACAGCGGGCAATTTGGCGGCGGCGATTTAGTGCGCCGCTGATGTCGCACCGGTGTCCGCAGCTGCCGGCCAGTGCGGCGATTGTGGCGCGGCCGGACCCCCTCTGCCGCCGCCCCCAGTGCTCTCTCTCCCTCTCGCTCTCCCGCCGCCCCCTCTCACTCCACCTTGTTGCCGAGTTGTGGTGTGTCTTGATGGCCCCATAAACGTTTTACATTCTCCGTACTCTCCTAAAGGAGAGTTCGTCTAGCCAGTTACGGACTTGTCTGGTGGCTTGTTGGGAAAGTAGCCGGGGTAGTTGTTAAAAGGCGATGATGTTCCGTGAGCGGCCTGCCGATCGGTGGTTCACTTCCTTCACTGTTACCATGACACTTGACGCGTCAGCAACTCAGCACCCCTTGCCAAACCAGTGAGTTGAATAGGGATTATCTAGGGTCACCATAACACTGTCAGTGCGACTCCTCTGAACCCTAACCCATCCGTGACCTCGCCGTGACCCCCCAATGACCCGGTGACCTCTGCGCGGCCGGCCGCTGCGGGCGGTGTCGAGCGCCGTGGGCTGTCACCTGTCACTCAGCCCTATCGGCAATCGCCGATCGCCAGCCGCAATAATGGCTAATCCCCATTGTGTGGCGACGCCGGTGCGATTTATACGTGCGATAGTGCCGGCCTCGATATAGCTCTATTCGCCGTCGCGCCGCGCCCGGCTGCGTTTTTCTCCGGCCCGCCGCTGGAGGGAGTGACGTCACTCTGTGTATGACGTCACAGCGGTGCACGGGAGCCGCGGCGCGGCGCGCCGGTTTGTTTTTCTTGTCGTTATCGCTTTGTGCCGACGCTCCGGCCACTGGTCGTTATCGGCAATCGGAGTGGCAACGCGCCACGCCGCCAATCAGGATCGAAATCGACGCGTCGGTCGGGCGCCCGGGAGGACACGCCGACACTCAGCCGCGTCGGCCGCGACAGGGCGCGCGCGACGGCACGTCGAGGCCGTCGCTGGCGTCCGGCCACCTCGGGCCGGCCCGCACGCACGAGCGACGCCGCCAGCACCACTTGACGTGTTTATTGATTAGTTGTCTTCGCTGTCAAACAGTGCACGGCGATGTTTATTCCACGTCGCGCGTCGGCCGCGCCTTATCAATCAGCGGTGATAGCGCCTGTCTGTTTGCTGAATATGAACGGTCATAGATTGCCGGCGCGCGAAATAAATCAAGATTAGTGGTCGATTGGGCGCCGCTGGTTTTGCGCGCGGCTGCGCCGGTGACTGAGCGGTGACCTGGCCGGCCCTCCGTTCGCGGCCCGGGGCCCTCGTTATCGCTCGGCTGAGGACGGTGGACGGAGGATCCGGGTAGGAACAGACGACTGGAGGCTGATTATTGTGGCGAATCGGAGAAGAGATTGAAGTGGGAGGTATGATCCTTATCGTACAGCTTTACAAAGAAGTGGAGCTGAGTCGAGAGGCGACCCATGAACGAAAATATCGATGACGGACATTTCGACAACTCTTTACGCGAAGGTACGACTTTCGGAGCCCTGGAGTCTCTCGATGCTGGACCATATCCGTTGAGGGTGTGAACATAGTTGCGATATTGAGTGCGGTCAGTGGTCAATTGGCACTCAGCCGCACAGTGGTCGCCCCCGGACGCCCCTGGGCGCCCCGAGGGCACGTCGCGCGCGGTCGATGGGACGCCCGCGGCGGCCTTCTCTGCCCCCCGGGCGGTCGGCGGCGCGTCGCCGTCGCTCCCCTGTCTCCGTCACCCCGGCTGTGTAAATTATGTTGTGTATAAAAGCGCGGGCAAACAGAGTCATAAATCTGGTGGCTCGGGGAGGTAGAGGGCGCCCGCGCGGCGCCCGCGGCGCCCGCGGCGCCCACCACCACCGACTGCCGCCCGTCCGACGGTTGATGATGTAGACTGACGGGAGGACTCACCGGCTGGTGGCGCTGGTAACAGTGGCAGAGACGGAAGGGCTGTTCCGACCCTCTTACCTTGGTTAGTTCACTGACCTTACCGGGTGGTACACGACGTCAGACGAATGTTGTCGATGTGACCTTTCGATCCGCACGGTTTACAAACCTCCGAATGAACTCGAGCATTTCCCACTTGTGAACGCCACCCGGCAGCTTTTGACGGTTTGAGTAACATTGATGGCTCTCGGGATACCCCGGATGGCTCGGAGCTACGAACCGACCATGGGTAAACCCACAGTGATTTGCACACGGTTCCGTGACGGCGGCCGTACGACGACTGGTCACGCCACCACCGTGACGCTCGTGATGTCGTGACGCCCGTGACGGTCCGGTCTGCCCGGCGGCGGCGGCGGGACAGCGATCCTGTGACGCTTTCCGTGGGAAGTCTCTGGGTAAAAGGCTGCGGCTGAGGGAGTGGTGTACGATGGATGTTCTCCCAGTGAAGCGTTCAGCCCGTTCCATGGGCGTGCCGACGCGCGCTGCACAGCGGGGAAGGTAGTTCGCCGCCGCTGGGCCATACCAGCACCCTCCAGCGCTGGTCGGTCCATTGCCCGCCGCTGCTGGTCACAGGCTAATTAGGGATGAACGTGAGCCTAGTTAGCGCCGTGTGGACCGGAACAGAGCTATTCACACCTGGAGCGGCCCAGGGCGCCGCCGCCGCCGCCGCCGCCGCCGCCGCCGCCGCCCGGCGCCGCCATCCGTCCCATCGGCCAGAAGTGCGGTCTAATGAGCACCTGTCATATCTTTAAGTGCATACGATGCGTAAATCACAGGGCGTTACACTTTTATAGCCAGGTTCTTACTATCAATCTAAGAAATGCAACGAACAGAAAGTGCCTCATCGAATAAATCATGCATTATTTACTGCAGCTAATATCCGCCGCGCTCATTTACTGTTGTTTATGACTTATTTAGGTTTTAACAGCACGGGGATGCGGAGTGGTCAGATCCATTCGTCAAGTACACAGCAGATTCGGCACAGCTCGAACGGTCGAACCGCATTGGTCGAACGGTCAGCTTGGTTATGGCCGGTGCTGAACCCGGCTGGGTCCGGCCCCGCCGCTGGGGTCACGGCCCGTGCCGGGTCACCCCCGTGCCGCCTGTTGCACCCACGCCCGGCGGCTGGCACACGGCGCTCGTCGGCCGAGCACCGCCGCCCCGATATGATACCCGATCGCAGGTCGTAACACATCGCGGCGGCCGTTACGAAATCTCCGCAGATGCTGCTTCAATCACAGTGTGGCCGGATCAACCAACAATTACGTCTATATACGGGCGCGGCCATTAGACGAGTGATCTAAATCATAGCGAGTCGGGAGTTCGGGGCTGAGCACGACCCTCCGGCATCAGTGGTCAGACGGTTCGGTACATACGGCCCAACGGAACCCACAACTCCTCCAGTGGTGCGCAGCGCTTTCGAAACCCATGCGAAGCTGCACTAGTCTGATTAAGCGCTTAGCGTGCGCCGTGGCTCCGAAGTCGCACTGGCAGGTCGTTTGGGTAACGTATATGCAGGAAAATAATGATAAATCAGATGCCGTCCGACATCAGCTAGTAATTACGTCTGTGGCTAAATCAAACAGAGATGGGAAGGTCAGAGCGGCAGGCGCGGGTGTCAGTCACTTGGGGGCGGCCCGGGTCACCAGGGGTCACCAGAGGTCACCGAGGTCACCATCAGTCTGCTGCAGGGGGCAGACGGACGCCGGAACTATGGTTCAGGCTGTTCGACTTGGCAACAAGGGTAGAAAACCTTGGGTTGACAGGATACATTAGATAGACGTGTAGGTGCCCAGAGCATGTGGATAAAGGTCTGAATTCGTCTACCATTTCAGCCTACCACTCCGGCCCCGCACGGCCCACGTGTACGACACGATGGACACATCACTCTAACGGACTCTGGATGCTATCAGTGACGTCTGATGGGATCTCTGATGACGCTGGATAGCGCCTGATGACGCCTGATGTCGTGCCACTCATCACCGGTCGTGCCGCTCCGTTGACGAGCGGCGTCATCGGTCGTGGCTGGGTGGCCACGGCATGCGGCGAGTCAGTGCCGAGTTTGCGGTCAGTTACGGAGCCTTGTGCACGGTTACGGAGCCTTGTGCACACACGGGCCGTGACGGAGCGGCCTCAGACGCTACTCCGTGATGGATGTCTCCGCCGCCGAGTCGGCGCCGCGCTACGAGCGAGCGGCACGCACGGAGGGGTAGCTGGCGGCCGGGGAAATATCAGTCCCCGACCGCCAACTCTCCACAACTCTGCACAAGCTTGGCCAACAGCAAGCCCGTCCGTTAGGTTTCCGGATTGCCTATGCTGTTACAATAGCTAATGCTGTTACTATGCCTACGTTGCGTTGTTCAACGGTTTTCTGTTAGTTTCTCCAAATCTGTCACGCCATGTGACTCATTTTGACGCGCTGTGTTGTATCATCGCGTGTTTTGTTGAAATCGTGTCGCATTTATTTATGATTCTAAAAATATCTTTCCCACCACGCCTCAACATTCAAAGTGGTGGCTGTTATTGCATTATGGTAGTTAGCATACATCACCTGTAGTGTCTCACGACTCATGAGAGACGGTCGCCAGTCGTCTCTCCCACCCTCCCCTGTCTGCCCCGCCCTGCGCGGTCCAAACTGCACCTCCTCCGTGCCGACGCTGTCCCGTCGGCTCCGTCAATCCGTCTGGCGTCGGCGTCGGCGCAGCGTCGCTCGTCTGAGGCCCGTCAGCAGCCATCAGTCAGCCGGCAGCGGGCCCTGTGGCCGTTCAATACAGAGCCGCTGGTGGAGGCCGGGCGGGCTGACAAACAGCCAGCCTGCCCCTCCGCCACGCAGGGTCGCAGGGCTGGGGGCGAGGCACAAGGGTGGGACACGACACGGGAGAGACATAGAGGATTCTTCATGGCTCCGAGTGGAAGATCAGGATATCTTTTCCAAGCGGGTTACTGAAAAACCGAGCGACGAAGGAGCGAGGTTTTTCTGTAACACGCGAGGAAAAGATATTCGATCTTCCACGAGTAAGCCATGAGGAATCCTATATCTTTCTATGTTGAGGTTTATTCTTAATTAAATATTATATTTAAATGTATTCATCTATATAAAAAAGATTTAGAGTAGTTTGTTTTTATTTCATAAGTTTCATACATAAACAGCCATTAAAATGCCGTTCGGTTATTGACCCATTATCAGTTGAACTCTTGATTTTTGGCTATGACCCTCGAGACCTTATCTTCGCATCTCAGAGAGATGCAGAGATAACAAATTCTTATCTTTGCATCTCAGAGGAGTGCGAGATAGAAATATCCCTGCACTGTAGACCCAATGGCAAATAAACCTCAACTAGAAAGATAACGGGTGAGACATACATAGGTGTGAGACAGAGGGGTGAGATATAGGTGAGACAGGATACGAGTGAGGAAGGGGATGGTGAGGGATATACAAAGGGTCAGACGCTGGGGTGAAATAGGGCAAGTCGTGACATGGGATAAGCAAAAGAATGAGACACGGTGAGACAAAACACGGGTTAGGTGATCGCTTTTGGTGGCGAGTATCTGTAGAAGTCTGGGTAGTCGCTGGGTGGAGAGATTGGAGTTTCCGGTTGGCACGGTGGATCCCACACCCACACAAGTCGTCGCAACTAAATACATGGGTGTGGTGAGAAAACAATCTCTTCAACAAGATTATGGTCCGAGACGGCGATTATCTGGTTACCGTCCAACCACACCCGTTCCGCCCCCATGCCCCTCCATCCCCGCCCCCTCTGTGCCCCCGTGTCCACCAGTGTCGCCGGTGTGTCGTCCGTGGCCGGTTTCGCACCTTTATTCAGCCGCTCGACACTGGCTACTGCTGTGTGCAGCCCTAATTCACATCACGCTCAATGGCCGCTGCCTCAGTCCGAGCAGGAGCCCACGCTCCATGACTGACCCAGCCCGGCTCGATAACTGGCGCGGCGTTTTCATAAAACAATACTATTTGCCCGGCGCAAATGGCCCCGATAAATTATGTCGATTTTGACTTCATCTATAGAGCGTGCTGTGCCCGAATAAATCAGCAGCAAAGCCGTAAACTTGTCAGAGTTTAATGCCGCTCGGTTGTATTTCAACAGGGGCAGCAGCGCGGTCAGAGAGGTGTGTCGACGCTGGGCTGTGTACGGAGGTACCCATGGCACCCCGCGCCGCGATGTCAGAGTATTGATCCGGTGACAGTCCAGTCCATGTCCCAGCGAACCACTGAGCCCCGCTGGTCTCTGCTTATAAGGCGTTAACCGGGACGCGAGACAAATCCTTGTGCTCGGTGGATGTGGAACATGGTCTCCGACAGTCGCTAGGCGGTTATGTGAGTCGCCAGTCTGTGGCAGACCTCAGTGAGATGTAAAAATGTCCCAGCCGTCTGTCATGTGTCGAGTCTCTGATCGGTGACACGGCCCGACCACCACCGAAGGCGCTTCCTTAAACCACCAGTATCGGGCATGCGATCGTGAAAAACGTCTCAGAGCCTCCTTGTCTGAGGGGTCATGAGTGGCCGATCATTGCGGGCGCCTGGTAGCCGTGTCGCTCGGCCGAAGGGCTGCCTGTCGAGCTGTCCTGTCTAGAACCGACTGGTGGCAGGTGGCATGCGTTGGTGGACAGTCACCGGGCCGCGGACATGGGTGGTCCGCCGCCGGCCGACACGGCTCTGCATAATCGGTCATGTGCCCTGACGAGACCTGCCGTCGGTGCCGTCCGCCCCCGTCCGCTTCCTCCCCCGCCCCGGCCCCTCCGCCACCGGCACCTGTGTCACCGCTCACTGTATAGCTGCCCGTGAGAACCGAGACCGGCCATTGTCCCCACTGCAACGAAACTCACCAAACGAAACGGGCCGGGCATTGTTGAATGTGTGCCGTTTTGAAGTGGGAACTAACGCGTGGTACTCGGCGACGTTGGACATGTCGAGCGCTGTTCGAGCTCTGTTTGAGACGGTCACGCTGTCCAAGCGACGGCCATCCTTTGTGACCCTTTCTTCGTGGAAATGCAGTGACAAGACGACAATGTACGGTGCCGTCGATGCTGTCCGCTGTCTGTTTCGATTGTCTGTGCCGTCCAGTAACGGGTGACTGACGATTGTATGTCTGTCTGTTTCAGGTGAGTACCGGCCAGGTCGCTGGATGAACTCTGCTGAGAAGGATGTCCCACTGGTTGATGCTGCTGCAACCCTCTTGGCCCTATGATCGGTGATAAGGCGAGTCGCTCTGTTTGTCAGAGCTCCCCGAATACCCGACGAGCTTACCTGAGAATTGTGATTTCCGAATGTGGGGAAATATTTGTAGTTGTCTTCCAATATCCGAGCTGTCTGGTGGGTCGCAGTTCCGATGTGTCTTCAGTGCTTTGTGCTTTTCCAAATGTCTGGCAAGACATTCCCTTGATCCGTTCAGCTGTCTGAAATGTCTGCAGTCCTGTCGGGCATTGCGTTCCTCGTTCCAAGTTCGCCGACGCCGCCCACGCGGAGAGGAAGTTACCTGACTGATCGGAATGGCAGCTCAATTCTATTTCGTCTCTTTGCCTGACAGGAAACGAGTGATCGACTTTTAATGTTTGATGATCTCCTGGACTTGTGAAGCGATGTCATCGGTGAAAAACCCGAGGAAGCTTTATATAGTGAACCGTGGGTGGTGCTCCAACCTGTTTCGCTCTTCAAATCCTGCTCCTACCTTCAATCCCTTCATTCCCTGGTGCTGGTTGAATCAGTCGACCGATTCTCTGTCTCTCCGCAATTCAATCGTTGAATCAATCCGGTGGATGCGCGGTGATTTTATCGATCCGGCGACCCGACCTGTGTCGACCGACAAGTGCTGGCCCACTGCCACTACCCTCTCCCGCTAGTAGCGACACTAATGAATTACGACATTCCTGGCATTCCACAGTCGTGTAAAGACGGCTGATTTCGGCTTTTCTCACCGCTCCTGGCGTCTTATCGGAGCATGAACCGGTCTTGCTGTGGTCCAACGGGAAGTCTTTTCACACCTTTCATGTCACCCGGGTGCTGTTAGCTTGTTCACGCTATAGGTCGAGTAAAGAGTTTGTTCACGTTTAAGGTCGAGTAAAGACTGCGCCAAATAAGTGTACCGTCTACATACAGTTCTCATATCGTCTACGCTATGTGTACTTTTTATTACTTTGTCAATACTGACCTGTTGCATTTCCACTGTGCTGTGCCTTGCATGACACTTGTCTTGCATGATACTTTCATTATTTCCTCGGGCACTTGCTGACTTCTGCCCACTCATGCATTGCTCTTGCTGGACGATGCATGTGCTGTTCATGCGATACAAGTGCCGCTGGGGCGATGCACGCGTCGCTCTGGTGATGCACGCGCCGCTCCACCTGCGACCCCGGCGTGTCGTCCGGACCCGGGCCCGCCCACCGCCCACCGCGCGTACCACGGAGCTGCTCTGCTCGGCACCCGGACCGAAACCTGACCCTGCCTCCTCGTGTGGGGCGAGATAAATCCAACCCTTTTCATTTGGCTGATAAATTGATGTTGATCTGGCAGATAGCATTCCGGCGTGCCTGTAACCGAATGCCGCCCGGGACAGTGACGGGAATGGTGATGAGATACAGGGTGGCGTCCGGCTACCGGCTGGAGTGTCTTCTCTCAGTGTCCCCGACCTTCCGTGACATCTATCCAGAGAGAGATCTTTCTCTCCTCAACCCGCTTCGAACGGGCCACGCCCACATGGCGGATCTAGGAAAAAAACTGGTCGCTGATGGCTGCCGCGGCTGGAACACGCGTGAAGTTGACGGGAGACGAGGCGGCACACGCCCCTCGTAATGGTTCTGACAAGGATCCCGGAGCACAAACTTGCCTGAATAGCTCTTGTTGTGCCGGTCAGGATGGCCGATGGGAGATACTTGAGGTGTTGCTGGAAGGGCCGCCCACTCGGCTGGCGTTAGGGGTACCATGAGAGAGCGCGTTAGCGGACTTGGGAGTGACGACTTTGGGTCTTCACCTGGCGAGCTTATGAAAGTTTAACTGCTCAAGGAACTTGAGCTTAGAATGTTCAGCAAACAGCTTACGCACTTGTTGCTACGCACTTACGGCAACCATGGCACTACGTCAGTTTCCTATCAGCTCCCATTTGGTCGTGTCATAATGTCCGTTTCTTCATTGCATTCTCGCATTGCGCACCACATCTGTGCGCTCAGCACTACTCAGCAATCATAACTAGCGTCAGCACCATCAGCACTGGCCGAGCATTCAGCACCCATCTGTAGTCATCTACCAATGAGCAGCAGATTCCTGCTCATCCCTCCGCTCAGAGCTCCTGTCCTCAGGGGGATTCCTGCCGGTCCGCGCGCGACGCGCCCGTGTCTGGTGTAGGTACCCTGCCCGTGATGGATGGCCACCACCCTGTAACAGAGCTGGCCCGCGCGGCTGGTCAGCGGAGGAGGACCCCTGGTGGCGTCTGTTGGATGTGCCCCCGCCGCCGCCGACGGCGCCGCCGCCCCATCGCTCGTCCGTTCTGATTATTGCGACTCGATCTGGCCACGGACGGCTCCCGTCGGCTCCCGAGGGCTCCGTGCCCTGTCCCAGCTCCCTGCTGGCTCAGTGGCTGCCCCAGGCCGCAGACCGCCGCCGCGCCGGTGGCTCTCCCTGGTGGTGGGCGCTGGCGGTGTGTGGCCTGGCGCTCCTGGAGGTGGCTGACGCACAGCCGGTTATTCCACGAGCTACACCCCTAAATGTCTACTCCGAGGCATTCAGATGCAATGCCGTATTCGTCGAAGGTCATCTGTCACCGAAGTCTATCGGTCTTTTCTTCATTGATGGGAAAATTGGTGTTTCGTGTCCATCCTTCAAGTCCCTCCTGGGCTGAGTGGTATGCTCAGCTCCAGTGCAGCGCTGGACGTATGTAGCTGCTGCTTCGGTCCGAGCTGAGGTCACCTGAGCTGTGACGGCGCGGTCACCGCTCAGCCGCCGCCCGCTGGCCGTCGGGCCGTGCCGTATCCATCAGTGGTGCCGGTGCGGCGGGGGGCGGCCGGACACCGTGTCGGCGAGCCGCCGCCGCGTCCGACACCGGCCCGCCGCCGCGCGGACAAAGACGGGCGCGCCCTCCTCGCGAGGTGGCGCCGCCGGCGACCGGCCGGCCCGGCCGAACATGACATCTGCGGGCCGGTGGCATTATTGATGGTAGCCTCTGGGCTCGCGCTCGGCCGGCGCCCGCCCCGCTGCTGAGGAGGCGAAGAGGCGGCGCGCGCGAGCGGCTCGGGAGGTGCCGAGCGGCGACACTAGCGCCACTGGCGGCAGGTGTCGGAAACGCGCGGCCTGCCGGCGACACGGCGAATTAGCGGCCCCCGATAGCCGTCCACGGCGAAGCGAAGCCGTCGAGTGCAGCCTGACTCTGAGTGAGGGCTGCGACGGCGCCGACGGAAAACGGCGATGTAGACGGGATAAAGGAGGCCCGATGATGTTTTCGAGCTGGGTCGCTGCTGAGTCAGCTCAGCTTGCACGTGAAGACGGGCACAAATGTCGAGCCTTCACGTCCTACCGTGGTGCACCAGGATGAACCTCGAAACGCCAACCCCTTCATTCACGATTGAAGCGCCATAAAACCATTCATCTCCGAAGCGGTTCCCACAACTGTTTTCCATGCTCTTCGACCTCAGACTCTCCGCGATGTTACCCTGCACTCTCCGAGCCACAGCCACTCGTCCGGCCCTCGGACACGTTCCTGTCAGCACGGCGGCCGGGAGGGAGGGTCCGATTCGACCAGCAGTTGGATACCGATTAGCGTTGATGGCGGTGCCGCCGCCCGGGTCGGCCGATTGCGAGCCTCACTCCCCTCCCGAGCGGCCCGTAACGGGCTAACGGCCGACCAAATGGCCTCGGGCACCGGCCGCGCGCCCTCTGCCGGCCAAATTAACGGCGCCCCCGGCACGGCGGCGGGGGCGCCGGGCGGCCGAGCGACAGTTCTGAGGCGCCCCCAGCAGCCATCAGTGGCCCCTGGTGACTCGGGGTCCACTGAGCCACGCAGGGGCTCGGCGAGGAACATTGAGACATTAGCGTGCCTGAATTCAGCTGGGGAGCGGTGAGTTGCATAGGCCACAATTACCCCCAGTATGTAATTTTGTTTTCGGTTGGTCGGAGGTGGACTGATGCGCCTCAGGTCTTTAAAACCATTGCATATCGATCGTAATTGATTCTTAGTCAGATCTTGGCATCCTCGTGGGGTAAACGCGATGTTAGACACGATACCGCCGTGGAATGTGTCACCAATTGCTCTGAATTGGTGCTAAAGGCTGGCATAACTAGACCTGAATCAGGTCGACAGGCGCATGTCAAACACCACTCACCTCTTTATGAACTTCCCTTGGTCCATCGCAAAAAGTCCCGTCCTTTGTCGCGCAGCGGCCAGCGGCAGCGGTGAGGTATGACGTCATTAGCGGGTGGACCCCGCTGAGCGGACCGGCACGGCCGCCGACCGACCGGCATGGCGGCTGACGGATGCCCTCCGCTCTCATTGTTATTTATGGCGCTGGGTGTCGCCCGAGAGGTACCCTAATTTATGACGTCATAACTTATTTTAATAGAGCCGGCAGCATTCGTCAGTGGGTTCACCTGCTGGCATAAATCAGGCCATCAGGCTTAGTTTCGGGCGCGGGGGCGCCGTCACGATCTGTTCAACGAACGGCTCGGAGCCTCACCCTGGCCGGGTCAGCTCTGAGGGGGGGGGGGGGGGGGGGGGGAGAGTTCATGACACGCCGTCTGTCGCTGCTGACAGCGCCGTCTGCACGGTGTCAAGTGCAATCGTAGATGCTTTCGCCGGAGTTTTGTTTCTTTTATTTAGGTCATCCCGCTCTGGGACAAAGCTTGATTTGTGAGATATTATCGAATTCACGCAAACGCATTTCCTCCCATTAGCTTTTATTTTGGCTGACCCTTTCCCCAGCTCAGCGTCATCGGTGTTGAAAGACTGCATCCCAAAGTTCGCCGTCATTTGGAGAGTCTAAATGCCACCGCGCCTCTTCCGTCGTCGTTACCCTTCTCACCATTTCCGCTTCCGT
The DNA here is from genome assembly GCF_019059575.1 of Amphibalanus amphitrite. Classification (NCBI taxonomy): domain Eukaryota; kingdom Metazoa; phylum Arthropoda; class Thecostraca; order Balanomorpha; family Balanidae; genus Amphibalanus; species Amphibalanus amphitrite. The sequence continues at coordinate 57,560 of NW_024881954.1, read as the reverse complement.
TGCCCCAACCTCCGCTCGTCGTTGCCCGTCGTTGCCGTCGTTGCCGTCGTTGCCGGCCGGACGTTGTCCCGTGCAGTGGCGTCGCCGGCCCCTCATGGCCTGTCGTTGATGGACGATCCGGGTCTAACGGACGGGTCACTTGTGGCCGACCGCCGCGCCCCGAGCCGGGGGAGGGGGGGGGGGGGGTCCGGAGCTTCCGGCGCAGGCAGTGGCTGCATTGCAGAGGGAGAGGGAGGGAGAAAGATGGGTTGGTAGGAGAGAAAGAAGAGGAGAGATGAGCTCGGATTGTTCACACTGACAAAAGAGGAGCTGTGTTTTATGCCAACATGCTTTGCAGTAATCAACGGTCATGACCTTTATCGGCAACATAGTTCGTCTTGCTGAACGGTTTGCTGGCTGATGGGCGAAACTGCCTGATCAGATCCTGTCTGCCAGATTGCTGCTCAGACTGCTGCTCAGACTGCTGCTCAGACTGCTGGCCAGACTGCTGGCTCGCCTGGCCGCCGGTCGTCGGACGCTGTCAGTTGGCCCGTTCGTCCATAGCCGTATCTGATTACGGACGACCCGGCTGGCACGCCGCGCGGCGTGCAACAGTGATAAATGCCGGCTCACATCCTGCTTCGGACGGCTGTGCTGCGCCCCAGAGTGACCGGCCAGGGTCGCCCCCGTGCCTCATAGTGGCCAGGGAGTGTCGCCCCCGGCGCCGACACGGCCGGGGCGAGGCGCGAAAAGCCCACTCGTTCAGGAAGAAGTCAGCCGCGCTGATACGTCGAATCGGCCGCGGGAAAAGTTGGAGGCTGACGCCACCGTTCGAAGGTCTGTGACAGATCTCTCAGTTTTGGTGGCCTTTGCCGAACTGTGCTGTGGTGGGGTAGAGGAGGGGGTCGTGACGATGAGACGCAGCGTCGGTGGTGTGGCTCAGCTCGTCTCCAGACACCCGACAGGGCCGCACCCGTTCATCACTACCCTCCCAGCCCTCCGCTCCCTCCCCGGCCCTCCCCGACCCTCCGCGCGGCGCGCCCTCCTGCCCAGCCGGCCTGCACCGGGCGCGTCCGGCGCTGCACTCTCCCAGGCGCGACCTTTGTGCCTGCCGCGTGATTTATTGGCCAGCCCCGCGCAGGGCTGACGGCTGTCCATCAGCAGACATCAGCTGGCGCGCCGCTCCCTCGCCGGCACACTGCGCACGCCATCTATCGGCAGTAAAATCGTCCCAGCCTCGTTCCCGGTAGCCGAGCCATGCAGCGTTGCACGACGCCTGACTCTGGCGGCAGCGACCGGCGCGGCGGCCGGCGACAACGGGGGCGGCGAGCCATTACTGGCGCGGAAGCATCTGTCTGTTAATTCGGCGCGGCGCTGACAGATGTCTGGGTGGTGCACGTCCGCTGAGCGCCGCCGACTCGCGTCAGAGCCCGGCGGCCGCCCGGGGCACCACTGACGGACGGATGTGCAGACGCCTCTGGCCGCCGGCCGCTGCTCATCGCTCCCAAAGCCGCCGGGTCGCGCAACTGACTCCCATTTGGGATCGTTAATTGCTCTGATCGTCCGACCTGCTCGGTTCAGCAGCGTTCGTGGAAAGAGAGGCTGCTGCCGTGACCGGCGACGATTCGGGAGATGGTCCGGTGCTGGGGTTGGGGAGGTGTGTTCAGTGTTCAGTACAGCCATCAGCACCGCGCGCGGAGGAGCGGCTGTTTTCCTCAGAGGCGTGATCGGTATGTGGAGCGGTGGCGTCTTTATCAATCAACTCGAGTTTTTCATTACGCCGTCTCGGAATCAATCAACGAACGAGGAGCGAGGAGAATTTCGATGTGCCGCTGCCACTCGAGGATCGAGCTCGACTTTTATCGATGTTCCCACGGGGGGCTGAGCTGCAGGCAGCACCGAGCTTCCTCAGCACCGCCTGCTCGCAGAATCGGCTGCGACTAAAAACTGACAGGTTCTTGTGAACCCCACTTTGTCTTGGTGTAGCTACAGCGGGGTGTGTGTATTGAAAATGAGCTAGCACTCAGTGCTCACCCCCCGGAGACAACCACTGTGTTTGATAGCGACATAAAGCATGAAGAATCGCTCGCTGTCGTCTTATCAGCGGCGGCTTGATGTCGCTGCTGCCGAGAAGTGTCCGGCACTGCTCTAAATCACGTCTGGACTCGGGTGTCTACCCTCCCGGCGTTCCCCGAATCCCTCCCCCGCTCCTCTCGCGGTGGCAGGTGTGTGACCCGGCAGCCGACACCGCGTCACGGCGCCGGTCACGTGACGGGAGCCGTGACGCGGCGGTCGACGATAATGACAGGGTGCGCGGTGACGCGTCAGACGGCCCCGAGCGCGCAGTGTTCGAACAGTCCGAGCTACGCCCTGACGCAGCGCAACTGTAACCCTAGAGCACAGCCCGAACGGGCTACGAACTGTCCTCGACTAGCTCTCGAGTGGCCCAGTCAGCCTTAGAGCATCGTCCGAGCGCAGAGAAATAGCCGAAACATCTCCGGAGTGGATGAGGTGTAAGAACGCGTCAAATAACCCTGATGCTCTTTTTATGGCACTTAAATGCAACATGGGATTGTGAGATCATGCATAAGCAAGACCATTGGATGGCAGCTACCAATGTAGTCTGTCTTCAATGATTCGTGCCAAGGATTAACATTGCATTGCAGTCCGTCCGTTGACATCCGCGGCGCTCTCCACTGACCGTTTTGTTCCGGTTCTTTGCTGGTGCGGCCCGATGTCGGACACACTGCTTGGCCCTGTGTCCGGCACCCCGCCGCCGGCCACGACGCGGCCCCAGAGCTCTTGTCGACGCTCGTCCTCCCATTAATCCCCTGTCATAATAAAGGTGCATGTCATTTAGTATTGATTGCGTCATTCTTCAGATGTCCGGAGTGGAAATTAAAATTCAGCGTCATTTATCTGACGGCCGGCTGGACGGCGCCGTGTCGCGCGGAGGCCGCTCGCTCGCGCTGTGAACTGCTGTCCTGTCCTGTTCGGCATCTCTGCCTGCCCCGGTTGGCTTCTGCTAACGACAGGGGAGAACGAACTGAGTAGTTGATGGATCGATGGGTGAATGAACATCCGGAGAGAGACTCTCCAATCAAGACTCGCGGCGCACAAACAGATAGAACTGGAAGGTACGATGGATGGGCGGGTCAGCGGAATATGACGGACCGGTCGAAAAGCGGACATAGATGGACGGATGGACCGGGCAGTCAATGGGCGTCTGATCTCCACAAGAAGTGGATCGCCCGATAGGCTAGCTTGGTGACAGGCTGGGTGGGCGGACTGGACGAACCGATAGGTGATCTCATTAACGAAAAACGGACACCTGATTTGGGACTGGGTGGGACTGGACGGCTGATTTGGGACCGGGTGGGCGGATAAATGTACACGACGGACTGATCGACTGACTGCCGAAATGTCAAACGGACTGACTGATGCCTGACTGACTTTCTGGACTGATGGACAGACTGGCGGACTGACGGTCGGGCGGGCGGGCCGTCGCGCCGGGCGACAGCCGCCGGCTGGAGCCTGTCGGTATCGACGGCTCAACTCGCGACGGCAGCGACGAGCCCGACGGCCGCTCACCACTTCCCCGAACGGCCCCAGCGCGAGGCGTGACCCGGCTGACCTCCATGGGTCACCCTGCGGGCCCGGCGTGTGCCCATCGGCCGTCCAGGCTGCTGCGGGCGCGGTCTGACCGCCATCAGTGGTCAACTTGGCGCTTACAAGTTGTCACTGCTCGGCTGACATGGCCGGGCTCGGGCCGAAGCTGGTCGGGTGACTTGGAATGACTCAGAGTCGGGAGAGTTGAGGCGGAGTCAGAGGCAGCTGAGTCGGAGTCATGAGGTGCTCGGGCTGGAACGGAGTCGGGTAGAACTCTGAATAAGAACAGAGTCGTGATTGTGATATTGTCCAACGTGACTGGGCTTTAGAGAGCGGCACCCATCACACACTGTAGCAGTGCTAATGACGTAAGGAACGGTTAATTTTGAGTTTGAAGTACAACTGTCACAACTCTGGGAAGATCCCGGATCAGAGATCAACCCCTAGATCACCCTCGTCTCCGAGATTGGCTGTACCAATCCACTCTCACTCTCGGCCTCTCAGCCAGCGCGGTGCGGTGTGCTGACACCGGCTGATTTTAAGCCCCGTAATGAACTGCCTTGGCCGCGCGCGAGGCCAGCCGCGCTCGCTCCAGTTAGCTCAAGATGAAGAGGTTTGTTTTGACTCAATCGTTCAGAGCCGGCTCGGTGGCGCTTTGAGTCAGACTGCGGCTGTCGGGTTTAACTCGCGACCCGTGCCCTCGTTGCGACGATCCCCTCCCCCTCGGAGAGCTGTGCATTTGTTTTTTATTCTCCCCGCCTCCCCTTCCCAAACTCGACGCCCACATTACACTTTCCCTTATTTGAGGCAACCCCTCAAAACCGCTTACAAGCCACGATGTTCGAAAACTTTTATCACGCCTCTGTGCTCAGTGAATCCATCAACTCCTCCTTTCCTTCCGTCGACCTGCCTGGGCACGGCCCGGTGCCTCGACCCTAACCCCACCGTGGTGCCGACTTCAGTCGCAGGCCGGTTCGCCCGGTCGCTTCGCCAGCCCGGCCGGGCCGCCGCCACCCGTCAGAAGCATGCCTCAGGTGACGAGACAGCCGCGCCCGTCGCCATGGCAACGTGTCTGCTGGCGACATCCGATCACGGGACTCTTTTGTCGCTGCACTGCTGGCGTTGGGACGGATCTCGCTTGTCATTAGACAAAGAAGAGACATCGCGCTGCGGTGCGCGCTGCTGCTAGGACTCTTGAAGCGGTCGCCTGGGGGCGATCCTCAGTCGCTACGGGAGGGGCGGAATAATGTGTCAGCTCGCGGTGCTGAGGTGTCGATCGGGCCGACAGATGTGTGATGACTGGAGCGGCCGCTCTTCAGCGGCAGTGACATTGCATTGACTCGGCGGCCCTGGCTGTCGACCGTGACGGCAGGGCACGTCTGCGGGGGCCGACGCGAGCCGGCGCGGTAAAGGTGTGCTGCCCTGCGCAAATAGCAGGAGGCGCTCTGTGGCTGCATTCCGGCACGATGTTGTTGTTTCATTAATTAAGTCGTAAATGGTCACGATTTCTAGCCTTCCGGGACTTTTGCTAGAGGCTCTTTTTTAAACACATGATTAAGGAAGGGAAGTCTCCATAAGGAAGAGAAGTCTAGTAAATTGCACTTCTGAAACTTAAACGCTTGTCGGAGCGATCTTGCCGTTTAACCGTCCTTCCAGAAGCACCTTTCTTAGTTGGCCCTTGCTTCTTGTTGTGATCCGATTTATTCAATTCTATTGTGCGCCCATCCATCTCACTGTTCCACCTCCGATCGCGGCGCACCTGAAGGGCGCGTCGGCGGCGACGGAGGCTGCGTCGGTGTCGACGCGGACGGAGCGCTTCCGCTCCACGCGAGGCCGGCCCGTCGGCTGATTGACACCTGGCGAGTGGGCGCTCTACACGAACTCCCGTCAGAGGCCGATGAAAGCCGTCGATCGATCGTGATTGGCGCCCGCCTCTCAACACTCGCCGCTCGACACTCGTCTCTCTCTCTCTCTCTCTCTCTCTCTCTCTCTCTCTCTCTCTCTCTCTCTCTCTCTCTCTCTCTCTCTCTCTCTCTCTCTCTCTCTCTCGCCGTCCGTCACCCGTCCCTCAGCCCCGCCCCGTCCTGCTCTATAGCGGCGGCCGGCGCTGGTCACTGAGGGTCACGGCATGAGTTGCTGTTCAGTGGAACAAAAGTGCGGTGGGCGAGGTATGTGCGACCGCCGGCAGGTGCCCAACTACCATCAATCACAGGGCGGACGCTCTCTCGAGCATAGCACGTGAGTCACCGCCGCGTGCGGGGGTTCGCGGGAAACGGTCAACGGTCAGTCAGCGAACAGTGGGCTTTGGTCAACGCTCAGCAAGGTGTGGGCGGTGTGCCTACCGGCTACCACTATTCCAAGCATACATATATGATGCTTGCTCGCGTTTTCACAAGACATATGTAGGTAACATGCGTGTGTTGAGCTCATCGGCTCAGTTTAAACATGGCGCCAAGGCAGATGACCTGAATGACCATCAATGTGTCGTCGTCGAAGCCATTCGGGGCTGGGAGTGGCCTGGCTGAGGTCCACGCCGCAGCTGGTCAGTGTCTGATAGAAACATCAACAATTCAGCGACCGCGTCGTGCTCGAAGGAACGCGTTAGATCAGGGCGAGCACTGCGGCAGGTGCGAATCAGGAGCGACAATGAACTGTTCTCAGTACAATTTTTTGCCGTGGTCTAGAGGCTTCTTAAAACTGCGCTAGGGATTGACTTAATCACCATTTAGGCACCTGTCTTCACTCTTTAGTCAACCGTCCTTGTCCTTCACCCCCAACTGACGGGTCTCCACCGCAGCGGCGGCTCCGTCCGTCTCTCGGTCTTTCCGTCTAACTCGTGAAGTGTTCTTCGGGTGGATGTGGGCGGAGAGCACGGTGGTTGATACCGGCTCAGTTAATGACGCCAATAGCTGATGGCTGCTTAGAGGCCGAAGGGCTATGCTGGGCGCTATTTTGTTGAATATTTCGGCAGTGTTTGGTGTAACCATACACCGTACCTGAGCGGCCGGCGGTGTTTTCGCTCGTGTCGGACTGACCGACAGGTGCCGGCTGAAATCGGAGCACGGACAGAGGCCCCGTCCGCTCGTCCGGTGAATGCGGAAAGCGGCCATTGTGACGCCGTCTGCCAACTGTTATTGGCTCGCCGCTGGCCGGACGGACGTCAGCAGTGTGTGATCGGCAGGCGGCGCTGACCGCTCTGGCCGCTGACCGCTGACCGCTGACCGCTGGCTCTGAGGCTGATGCGTCGGCGGTGGCCGTCCGACCGGCGTCTTTGATGGCAGATCTCGTGCCACCGGGGTCGCGTGCCTGCCGTGGCACCGGCTCCTCTCTGGCAGTTGTCTGGCAGCTCTCGTCTGGTGGCCGATCTGGCATCGCGGCGGCGGCCGGTGCGGCTGTCGACGGCCGACGCGGTGCCAAGGCGGGCGCTCTCGCGGCGCGGCGCGGCGGCTGTCGACGATCCGTCTCTACATCGAGACACGACTGCTGGCCGGGCCGCCAGTCACCGGGTCAGACGGGGTCGCCACCGGGTCGTTTATCGTGCCGGCGCCGTGGGGGAGAGGGCGGGGTGGGAGAGCGGGTTGTGGTTGCAGCTGTCGCCCGGCGTCACGGCCGAGCAAGGTCTGACAGAGGGCATTATCTATCTATGACACATCAGGGCGCTGACGACGGCCGGGTGTCGGCCGGGACGGAGCGGCACAGCCCCGCGCAGTGTCAGTCTGTCTCCCGTCTGTCCGGGCATTTCGTCATGTCGCTCGGAGGCCCCAGCTGGCACCAGTTCTGCCGCTGGCCACCGCTAACCCCCGCTCGAGTTTTCATAGGTGACGCTCCATCACGAGGATTTGAAACTTCGCAGTCTGCATGCCAGTGTTCGCCACGGGCCGGGCCAGCCCAACGGGCCATGGGCCGGGCTGGGCTACGGGCTGGGCCGGGCCCCCAAATATCATTAGTTAACGGGCTATGGACGGGCCGGGCCAAGAGCTTTGTGGACTATGGGTTTTGCGACTAATGTCAATTTAAGAAAATTTGGAAACTGATGCAAACAAAACCCACTGGGAAAATACTAAACCTAAACCAAATTTAAGCAATGTGAAAGAAAACCTACTTCATATTGAATTTTGGGAATCTTGAGAATTATCCAATATCACATCATGTCACACATAGGAGGGTTTTCATAAAAATTCCGAAACCAAAAAGATCAGAGAATCTCTAGCATCATTAGTTTGTTAATAAAAGTTAAAATGTAGTTATCAGAATAACTTACTTAGCACTACAACTCCAAAAACTAAGAAGCAACTCAACAATGATGGGCTACAGGGCTACATTAAGTTTAACACTTATATATGGCGATAGTGAGACAATTCCAACAGTCTTTTTTCCTTCACCGACGGCTTTTAACCCTTGCACGACCAGGCCATTTCTCATAACACGAACGACCAGGGGGGGGGGGGGTTGTTACGACCCCCCCCCCTGGCGTTTCGAAACGGAAGGTCGTAGAGCTTAGCGGAAAAAACCAACGGATTGCTCTCAACGAGATCTCGCGATTGGTGGTATATTTTTTGGTCCTAGGTCAACATTTGACCTACTTTTGACCGGTCAAAGGTCAAATTTTCGGAAAAATAGACTTTTTTCAACTTTCGGCGGCGATTGCGGCAAAACGGTGGGAGATATCGACTTGAAACCTTCACTATCGTGTTCCTTGATCAATTCTCTATCGTTTGGTATGTATTTCGTTTCCCTAGCTCTAAAAATGGCGCGTTGGGAGCGCCGGAAGTCGGCAAGGTCACAGTCGGCGGCAGAAATTCGAAAAATCAAAATTTAAATTTTTGAAATCTGATTGTATTTTTGGATTTGGGAGGTCCATTTGCTCCCTATAGAAGCTAATATTGCTGCATATTCCCATTGAGGTGACAAGAATTAGCAAAATAGTGGTTCGGGCGCTTTTCAAAAATAGTACCGGACGCTGTTCCTCTTGTGACGTCATAACTCCGTGACCTGACCTGACCCGGTCAATTTTCTTGCACCACACGATAGCCAATGCTTGCCCCAACATGCATGGGAAGTTTCATCATGATCCATCAAACAATGTGGGTATCACCGGCAGAAAACCTAGGGATTCGGCGCACACGTTTGGTAACTGTCGGCCGGAGGCTGTACCTCTTATGACGTCATAACTCCGTGACCTGACATGACCCGATCAATTTTTTTTTCGGCAAAAGATGCGCAAAGGTTGCCCCAGAGGGTATTGAAAATTTCAGCCCGCTACGACAAGCCGTTTAGCGTGCACTTCGAAAAAACCTCAGGGGGGGGGGGTTGATACAACCCCCCCCCCCCCTAGGCGTTCTAGGGTTAAACGAACAGAACCTTAAAAGGATACTCACGAAACACACTGTAAGTAACGTTGAATTCTACAGAGTATTTCGCGATGAAAGCTTCCTTAAATGTCCATAAATTTGTCAAAATAAATCACAACAACAACAACCCATCCCCTTCTCAACAAAATTTGCGATCTGTTGCGATCATGGCGCCTTGCATGGCGCTATGTTTATGTGGCGGCATCTATAGGTGGTAGTATACACCAAGATTACTTTGCTACTCGTATACACAACAGTATATCAAATAAATACGTTTTTTAAGTTAGTATCAAGCTGAAAAACAAAATGAAACAAATAGAAAATAAAACCAAGATCACGAAGTCTGAAAACTCGAACGAAAAACAAAATAAGAACTTGATTATATATGTTTTATTATACAATTGGTCAGAATCGGTACCTGCCGCAGCTGCGACAATCAAGAAGTGTTCGCTCATTTTCAATTGATGATGATGATGCGTAAAAGTCGCAAAAGTACCAAATGACATTTCAAACTTACCATGTTTTCTGCTTACGCTGCTAGCGATATCCATATCTTGAAAAGAGCCTAACATAAAATAGCAAGGAAAATAGCAGATAGTTGTCCACAGAGATTCGGTTGACACGTGGGCATGAATTGAAAATAGATTAAATCAGTGTTGCCGATAAATGGATAGGGTAGACCGGGGCAAGTTGCCCCGCCGAGGTAAAACGCCTCACCGATGTTTCTCGGAACTGGCAAGGTTCTGGGGAAACATCCTCTCTTCTATAAAACGTGCACTATACGATCATTATATGAGCAGACTGGAAAGAAATTGTGATGACTCTTTAAGGAGATATAGCCAAAAATGTGTTTTTGGAGTGATTTTTATGTTTTGTTGTCAGATTATGCATCATGGCGTTCTTTTATCGTCCACATCAGGCTAACGACTTTTATGTATTTTGAACAACTATTGTCTAACGCTTATAATGCCGGGTTGGTTCGTGTTAAATTATGTCTTCCTGGAGTGCAAGGCGTTGTTCTCTGACCGAACTACGTGATGGGGTTAAACGCCCCAGTAGGTCGCGGGGCAAAAAGCCCCATGGGGCGTTTTACCTCATGTGTTGTTCGGACTACCCACTTCCTAATGTTCGGTAGCTGGCGAATGGTATGTTTCTATGCATTCATATGTACTTTTCTCAGCAACTGGATGGCAAAGGAAGTATTTTGTTAACATTTGCATTGCAATAATTTATTATTTGGCCTTATGAGGCAGGTGAAAAACCTGCTCATACAATAGTGTCGTAGCTGAACACCTGATAGGATGGAAGGTGCTAACTTCAGTGCCGTGCCTCCCAAGGTCTAACAGACCTCTCATATAAGATTTAGTCAACTAGCATGTTTAATCTTTAATCTAGAGTATGGGGCTTCTTGCCCCAGGCCGTGGGGCGTTTTGCCCTGGGGTTGGGGCAAAACGCCCTATTTGCAGTTGCTTCACAAACCACTTCCTAGCTGGGAGTCCGATCATAAGTGAATGAATTTGAGGGGTGGACTTTAAAGTAAAATGTCCAAAGAACGCATTGAGCACAAATTTGGCCTTCCAGGTAATGTGGGACAAAAGTTATGTAGCAAAATAAATTATCTGGGGCGTCTTGCCCCAGGCTACCCTATATTTTCTCTTTTTTGGAAGACAGTGCTAAAGCTAGTGTCACCTATTCTGTATGCTTTCTCAGGCTTTTGATATTGCAGCATCAATGGAGTGAATTTAACAGCAAGGTCAATCCCAGACATGAGACAGATTCATCAATTCCCATAAGTCAAGCTTTTTTTCTGCTGGTAAGTGCTGGGAAGTATAGAGTAAGTTGCAAATACTTCCTTCAAGTATGCATTAGAGTCACCAATTATGCATGATAATGTTCACACACATCAGCTTGCAAGATAACTTTACTCATAGAATGTGGTTAATATAATCATGTTAACTTTTTATAGGTGTGTAATCATGACCTAATTGACTGAGGTGCTTGCTGTTACTGTTAAAATTTGTGCCATAGGTACTTGAAATGATTATATTCATTGAAAAGAAGGGAGTCATGATTGTCATGTTAATAATAATATTCATGCAATTTGAATTGTTCTCAAAATAGTGGAATCAATCATGCTTATTATAGCAATAGACTAATTGACAATAACTAGATTGCTATTTTTGACGGGCCGGGCCGGGCTGGGCTTGGATATTTTGCCAAGAGCGGGCTACGGGCTGGGCCGGGCTCTGAACCCATGGGCCCGGGCCGGGCTGGGCTGGGGATTTTGGGGCCCGTGGCGAACACTGCTGCATGCCTTCATGTCCATCATTCAAAATACAGCCACCTGTTCTCAGAGTGAATGCGACGAGCGCCTCCTGAGCTACGAGCGCCTCCTGAGGGTTCGTCTCTTGCGCCTCTTGACCGATCTGGCTTTCCCTGTCCGAGCTCTATCCCGACTCCGTCTCTGACTCCTCGTGGTCTCTCCCGACTCCGTCTCTGACTGGCCCTGCGTGTCAGTCATCCATTCCCGTCATCGGACCGATGTCGAACGCCATTGAGCCGGATGTCGCCAGCCATCAGATCGGGCAGCCCGACTGGGCGGCACCAGACGGACGACGACCTCAATCGGCCTCCGAGGACGGTGTCTGTCCTCTGTCCTCATGTTCTCCTGTCCTTCGAGGACACCTGCTGGCTCACAGATGACCCTCGCGGTCGTCCTCGTCAATTTGGATGTCTTTCCTGAGGTCTTTGGTGTAACCGATTTTTGCTGATACACGCTACCGTCCTGGTCTTTTCTGAGTCGCTTCTCTCTCGGTTCTCGTCGTTTCCGAGGCGTTTATTCTCTCCGGTTTCCCTTCGTCCTGGTCCGCATTTACCACCGAGCAAATGTTTTACGTCCTGATGAAGTGAGCTGCCATCTCGGTCCGGTGCCTCGGACTCTATCGTCCATCATTCTCTCCCGCTGTGGTCGGAGCTGGATACTCTACCGTCTGGTGCCGTCTTCAGCCGCTGCTGTCTGCCTTTGGAGTGACCGACCGGCCGGCGCGGTTCGGACAGAGCAGGCCGACGCGCCACCGACAACTGTCGCACGCCTGATGGCCGCTCCATCACGTCAGGCGGTGACGTCAGGCCGCCATTACCGCCGCCGCGCCGCCATCAGTCCACGTCAGCTGCGCCATTATCCGCCGCGTCGCGCGGCTCGCGCGCGCCTGTCCGCGCCGCCGCACACAGCCGCTATCTGGGTTCAGAAGTGGCCAATACCCTAATTTTCGACAAATTTTAAAGCGTGATTTTCTCACATTTTCTGGTCGTAAATTGATCAGACTGTATAAAATATCATCCAGAAAAAATATTACTCATTCTGGCACAGATTGGTGGGCTCCCAAAGTACACCGTTTTGTTTTGCTCCGTGAGACCGAACTTGTGCTGCGACTTTCATGTAAATGTTGACGAGTCTCCTGTCATATTCTTTGCTTGAACATGCGTAAGTAAGATATCAGCTGAAAGGGGAAAATGTGCGGAATCCATTGGTAACAAAAGTGCATCTAAAAAAATTCCCACTCAGTTATTGTAAGCTAATTGTTGCACACTTGCACCAAGCAGAAGGGCTTGAGGATTTCAATATTTACATAGGCCTACCAAAAAACGCACAGCGTGCTTCACATCGAGACAACGTCCATAACATATACCGTACAATTGTGATTCATTTGCTGAAAAAATTAGGTCGGCATCACACTGCCGGCAAAAGTTATTGCAGTTTTAGTGACGCTAGGTCGCCGCCCGGCCGACCCCGATCAGGTCGGCCGGGCGGCGGCCGTGCAGCTGACGTCCGTACGGTTCGGCAGCTGACCAATCAGCTGCGAGAGAGGAGCGCGGTCCGTCTAATCGCTCCCGGTAGTTGCTTGTGCTGAGGGGTGCTCGACGCTCGTGTCGATTGCATTTGTTGGTTGTCGATTGTCGATTGACTTGTAGGTATACTTTCTGGTGACCAATAAATGTACGTCGTCTTAACTGAATGTAGTCTGATCAAATTCAATGAAGCAAAAAGACATCCAGCCAACAGAACATCGTAAGAATGTCCGATATGGTTGATAACATTCAGAGTTTTGGGGAGCAGCCATCGACCAGAATGAACCTTATTGGCTTTTGTATGTAACATTTGCATTGCTTTTGGAAAGTTTCAGTCAGATATCTTCAGAAATGGCAATGTTATCGGCTTTTGCATTTTACCGTAGTCGGTTAATCACAATTTTCGATATTGCAAAGGCAATTTCAGTACGTTCTTGACATCGAAAACCAAAACGAATATAGCATCATCGTGTTCCAGAGCCCAAATTGCATCCGATGCACATCTTTTTTGCTGAGAATGTTCAACTTCAAAATTTGGCCTTTCTGACCTCGCCGTGACCTGACCTTCATTTGTCGAATGGAAATAGTTTCGAATCGGACGACCCAGATGACATCATTTTTAGATGCTTTTGCCGAAATGGACCATTAAAGATGTGTCGCATGACCTTAAAAATTTATACATTTCCTTTCATGACCTTTTCCATGACCTTTTGGGACCCATGACCTGTCCATGACCTTTTGTGACAAAGTTAGGTTTTGTTTGTCAGCTATTCCTATCAGAAGCCGTTTGAACTTTTAGTATTGAACGAGTAGTTTCGAAGACAGCAGGGAAGCTATGCAGAATCCCCTCCCGAGTCACCCACGTTATGGGATATACCCGTCATCCGCGGATTACAAGCAAAAATATTTTTTACGGCAATGATGTATCAGCATGGATGCTCATACGTTCCCATATGTGACCTTACGGTTGACTTCACATACAATAAAAATTGCTTGGCAAAATGTCAACTGGTTAACGAGTTATCGCATTTTGGCCACTTCCGAACTCAAATAGCGGCTGTGTGCGCCGCCGCCGCCGTAGGTTCGAACCCGTGACGTACCTGCAGCGTGCAGTCACAGACGCGACGAGCCGTCACCGGCGGCGCTAATTGACGCCCGGCTTTATCGGACGGTGGCGCGGCGACAACTGCGGCGCGCGTCAGACGGACGTGGCGCACCTGTCGGTGTCGACGCCGCGACGCGACGGTGCCGACGTCGGCGACAGGTCCAGGTGCGATGACGGCTCGTTAATGTCGCCGCGCGTCGCATCGCTGTCGACGCTGGGGCGGTGGAGCGCTGCAGCCAGCTGCCGGCGGAGCGAGTGGGAAGGGATTGGTGACGTGCCGTGCCGGGTCAATGCACACGGTAATGTGTGTTTGATGTGATGCTACACACTTGAGAGGGTGTACACTTCCGCATTTACTAGCGGAATGGAATGTTGCAGATAGCTGATAGCTTTGAACTGTTTGGAATGTTTAGGATTATCTACTGAGCGTCAGCGCTTGCAGTGATCATGTCCGATCCATCGTCCGTCTTTTGGTGAGCCGTTCTACAGACAGAGCTCATGATGGATGTGTTTCACTCGGCTCTCCACCGACCACTCAGCAGAGCACTGTGCCGCTAGTTTTTTGCCGCTCTGCGCTGTTAATTTGTTTGGGCGAGCGCGGATGCCGCGCGCATTGCCAGCATTCCGTCAAGAAAAGCAGCAGGTGCCTGCACTCGACATAGGCATGCAACTGTGTCACATTTGTTTCTGTCGCGCTTGGCGGCGGACGGCTGGCCCGACACCTTTGTGAGGGCTGGGAGGGAGCTGAGAGGGATGGCCTGCGCTGCTGTCCGCCCGCATCACTGATGGACTCGGAAGCCCCGGGTAGGACATTTTTAGGGACATTTTTAGCTTGGCGACTCTTGTGTCAGGAAGGAGGGAATGCTGGGAGTTTTTTTTACTACTTAATCCGTCAAGAGGAAGGGAGAGTTACCCTGCCGAGATCTCGGAGGGCCACCGAGCTGTCGCTGCGTGCCTCGAGGGCGCCGCGATAGCCGCGGGGAGGACGAGCGGAGCTCTGGCTCCCTCCCCAGGGACGGGGAGTGTCCAGCTCCGACGACAGGACCGCGGACGACGTGTCGTTATCTGCGGCAGCGGACGGCGCGGCCGGCGGCGACGTCCAGCGCGTCTGCCGGTGACGGACCGCCGGCCCGGAGAGGGAGAGCAGAGAGATGAGAGAGACGCCACGCCGGCAAATCGATGCGCCGAGTGGATGGAATGGAATGACGGCCGGATTAAAACCAGACGCCGCGCGGCGCGCTGCGGGCTCGCGCTGGCCCGCGCCACGGCAGAGGATCTGTCAGATATCGCCTGTTCTTCGCACATCGCTGCCCGACATTCAGCTCTCAGCCCAGACGAGGGGCAGGTCTGTTGGCCTCTCTTGGTTCGTCGGCACCCACCTGGCACACTGCTCGGCAGGGCTCCTGAGCGCCCGCCGGGCCGCCTCTGCTGGGGCGGCGCCGGCGCTGTTCCCAGCGCACCCCGCGCCGGCCGGCGGTTCTGTCTCGTCATGGCTATCACCTGGTCCTCGGGCCGACCGGCGGCCTCTCTCTCTCTCCTGTGAGCCCCGAGCCGGCCGGCGGACGCTGACCGACCTCTCGCTCCATTTGTCACAGCCGGCCCGGTAAGTGTTTGCCGGTGTAAAAACTCATCAGCGCACG
The DNA here is from genome assembly GCF_019059575.1 of Amphibalanus amphitrite. NCBI lineage: Eukaryota > Metazoa > Arthropoda > Thecostraca > Balanomorpha > Balanidae > Amphibalanus > Amphibalanus amphitrite. Next base: position 42,027 of record NW_024881954.1, on the reverse strand, counting down.
GCGGCCGGCGATGGCGGCCGCGCTCATCCATCACGAGCGGCAACTGTTCGTCAGATGCGCGGCCGCCAATACAATCCGATTTATTATCCGCGCCGGCTCTCGGCCATCCGTCAGTGTCAGACGCTCGCTTTATGGCGCACCGATTCTCTAATGAACGCCGCGAAAATCATTAACAGGCATGGACAAAACATCCGCGAGCCGGTCACAAATACGGCCGGCCGCAGAAGACGACCGGCTGATGGGACGCCGCCGGAAAGGACGGGTGAAGGGACGTCCGGCGGTACACGGCGGGATGTCACGGTGGGACACGACGGGATGTCACGGTGGGACGCCCACGGACGGCTGGACGCCGGCCAGTTCGTGACGCATCCCGCTGAGATCGGAGGGGGACGAGACGGACGGCACCGGACCTGCATCCTGCACAGTTGACCGCGGCGGGTCGCGCGGGTCGTCAGGAGGGGCGCCGCGAGACGCGATGGCCCATCGCACTGACCGATGGCGACGGCCGTTCGCGCCAGAAACAGCGTCGCGCGATAATTCACGATCACGGCTGCCGATGATCCGATAGCGGCGTCGATAAGTCATCGGTGAAAGCGGCTCCTAGGGCCGCGCCGGCGCCGTGGAGCGTCCGTCACCGGGCGACGTTAACGTCTGGACGGAGACGTTAACGTTCGTCGTCGGGCCGGGCGCGCCGGTCGGCCGATAGCCCCTCCGGGAGGTCCTTAGTGGCCGCGGCTACTCTACCAGGTACTCGGCCGCCCTGCGGCGCGCTGCCGGTGTGTTTTAGCATGCAGATGCCCCGTGATGGATTGGATGTCGGACTGAACCGTGAGCAGTGGGGGACGGGAGGGGGGGGGGCGCGCTCAGGGATGGGTTCGAACCGACCGGCAGGTGGGCCGATTTGGCCTGTTTTCGGGGTCGTCCTGTTTGCCTTTCAGTGCGCTTTTGGTAGTATTTTCCTCCACCGATCGATCATGACCCGACGTCACTTTCGTGACCGTTTCAATCACTCTGTATTTTCCCGCTCCTTTCACCCTCTCTCCCTCTCTCGCTCTCCGTCTCTCTCCGGCTGTCTGTCTCTGTCGGCGCCGCTCCGGTCGGTGTCGGCCGTCTGTCAGCCGGTCAGCCCAGTATCTCGGCGACCGTCCCGCCCGGGCCGTGTCAGGCCGTCCGACACCCGCACAATGGGGCGCCTCATCTCGCTCGTCACTGGCGAGAGACACACCCGGATCCGGGCGGCGTCAGCGCGTCACCGGCTGCGTCACCGCCGCGGCAGACAGCCTGCAGCGCCGGCCAGCAGCCCCCAGCCCCTGCACGGGCCGCGAGCCGTCCCCTGCAGCGGCTGTGGTCGCCACTCGGGCCGGCGCGGCACGCCGAGAGTTTTGTTGTGTCGGCCGGCGCGGCGCACGGATGACGTGGCGCGATTGATGAGTGTCTCTCACTGCCACCGCGCCCCGTCCGGTCACTGCTCTGCAGGGGACCCTTTCACCGGCACGGACCCGGCCGGCAGGGGCGGTCTCAGCAACCGGATCTGGATCGGCGGCGGGCGACGGCGAATCTGGAGCTAAAAACTGCCGAACATGGAACGGAGGATAGGGATCTTGACCGATGTAATGTACTGATTTGAGTTTGAATTCTATACCATGCTCTTATTTCAAGAATGCGAATTCCGGTACAGCTTTGAAGATCGAACTATCTTGAGAGTCTGCCTGGTAGAAGCCTGCCTTTGACGCCCTGAAGGTATCTGCTCATCTGCCTGTTCTTCACCAGACCACACAAGGTGTCCATGTGGGGCAGGACATCCCACTTCGCTCCCCATAGGTGTTTACCACACCTGTAGTATCCCACTTCTCACCCAGGTGTCTGTCCCCCACGGTGGTCTTTCAGCGCTGGGGCGGAGTCTGGTCTGATCTGATCTGATCTGATCTGTGTTCTGGTCTGCTCTGCTCCGCTCTGGTCTGGTATGTTCTGAGTTTACTCTGATCTGGGACGAGGTGTCGGTCTGATCATCGCAGCGCAGGTGGTCGCGCGACGGACGGCCGCTGTTTGAGGTGGCGATGTTTGCTCCCTCCCCCGGAGTCAGTATACGCTCTCGCTCTTCCCTCCCCCTCTCCCTCTGCCTCGGAGCAGGTATACGCCACTCGTCTGAGCTCCCTCGTCCCGAACGTCAACAGACGCCACTGCGGCACGCCCTTCTCAGGAGGACAGGACTCTTTGACAGCCGGGCGCGGGGCGGGCACCGGTGCCAGGTGTCTGTCGTCCGGTCGTCCGTCAGACCGTCCGAGGGCCGTCCTCTGTCACCGGCTGACGGACGGCTGACGGACGGCTGATGGACGGGTGACGGGCGGAGGGCAGGCGGTGACGGACGGCCCACTCGTGAGCTATTGTCACGGCGTGCTGCCAGGTGCCTGTCACGGTCCTTCGGGTCACCCAGAGTAGCTGATCAGCCTCCTCTGCTGCCGAAGTTTCATTCAGATTCGTTTAGATTTTAGAGCAATGCTGAGGAGCTGGTCACTCAGTGATGTGGTTACTGTTGTTCACTGCTCAAGCGCGCTCAAGTGTGTTAAGTTAAGCGAAGACAGATGGTATCGTATCGTGGCTGACTGCGCAGCTTGCTTATAGTAGTGCTAGTATTGGTTTCCCGTGTGAGGAATGAAAGGCATGTGCTCTTGTCGGAACAGCTGGTCGATTTTGACAAATGACTGCGTGGAAGCTCGAGCAATTTAAACATCACTTGTGGTGTTCATTTCCTCTTCATGTGAAAATCGTTTCGCATGGATCATTGTTTTCATTCCCGCATGTTTCAGCCATTTTAAACGAGAACGTTTGTGCATTAATGGCTCCTAACAGTTAACACTTTTTATCACAGTATCATTAGCATGTGTTACGCTACTTTTTCCTTTACCATACTAAGTTCGTATGACCTGCTCACAATTGGTACATTTGAGATCGTTAAGAAGCCATGAGTAGCGAGTGAGTGCTGAGTACGTATATGCTGAGCACCGCCGATTGCGCCCCACTGCTGAACGGCGCTCGTCTACCACCGAGCACGCCCGACTACGGCCGAGCACGCCCGCCTACGGCTCGCAGCGGCTGTTTTGCCGGCGCGGGAGGCGCGATAAGCCAATCGAGGAAATGAGTTGAAGCGAGCCGGCCTGATTGATGCGGCCCTATCTGAGAGCACATCACGACGCTGATGGTGCGCCGAGCGGCTGCCAGACGAGAGACGAGAGACGAGGGATGAGGACGGACGGATCGTCAACAGGGCAGCTCAGGGGTAATGCAGTTGTCGCTGATATTACCCGACCTTTGGTGCTTTGATATGTTTGGTTCTCCATTCATCTTGCAAACAGTTTGGTCCTTCTCAAAGGCAAAAATGATAGAATTGAGAAAAAATTGATGGCCACGAGAGGTTCTTCCGCTTATATCCGTATGCACTTGGTGGCTTTGGTGGCTTGACCGCTCATTTCTCCGGATGTGTGTCATTTATGTTCCCCTAGCTTCTGCACATATGCTGCTTGTGTTATCTGCACTACTCTCTTTCGCTTGTGCCCCTTTTTCAGTCGCGTTTGTGACCTGAATGTCTGGACCTCTGCCGCTGTTCTCTGTCCGGACCGACCTCTGACTGCCGAGGACACGTCTCGCGTCTCTCTGTCTCTCGGGCGGCCGTCGCGGCCATTAGGAGGGTAAACAGCTCTGCCGACCCGCCGTCACTCAGGGTGACGAGTTTTCGTGATGGGTCACCGTCAGCCAGGTGTTTAAAGTTCCTCTGATCCCAGAGGAACGAATGTGGGCCATGTCTCGACTTCGAACTATGGGTCAGTGGAGAGCCGTGGTGGCTTCGGTACGGTTCGTGACGATCCCGTGATGTGTTTTGATGGTCCGCGCTACCCGTGACGCTGACAGACGTGCCGTGATGTTTTGTGACACCGCTGATGTGCTGTCACGCCTCGGTGACCCGTGACGCTCCGTTGTGGCGTCGTGACGCGTCACGGTGAGGTGAGTGACGGGCCGGGCGGCGCGGGCGTCACTCCGGGACGTTCTCAGGCAGCCGCCCGCCCGTGCCGGCTCACCTCTGATAAATGCCCGCCGAGTGGTCTGCGTGTTACACGTCCGCTTGGCACCGGCAGCGACAAGCCGCTTTTTATCGCGGGCATCTAATTAACATAAGACGACGGGCGTCAACACATGCCGGCTGACACTCACCGCCCGCCCGCCGCGCACATCGCGAGCGCCGTCTGCAAGTGGTATAAAACAGAGCCTATGTAGAACACACCTCAGTCCTCCGATCAGCTGAGAAATATGGGCTCGGGTTTCATCCAGCCGAATGACTCTTTTGACGCTCCGGACCTAGCCTAATGACCCGGCTCTTGCTGCTTCGTTTGTCACCCCGCTTGGCGCACGTTACGTTTGCGTGGACTTCCGTGGGTGGCAAGACATCGTGCGGGGCCACACCTAAACATGTCATGAACAGGTAAACAGGTGCGCGGGTGGCACGATGCGAGGATACGCCGTACCAATTGCCAATTATCGTTTGCCCCCGGTCCACCGAACCTGCCCCGGGGGCGGTAAATATTTGGCGACGGCCGAGTCGGTGGTTTATTTGCCTCCTGTTGGCTGTAATGATCGGCGATGAGAAATGACACGACATGGACACGCGGTGTAAATAGCCGCTTTGTCGGCATCTGTGTGGGACCAGTTCACGGGACGTCCCATTGCTCCTCCTGGCCTGGCAGGTGTGGGGAGGTGTCGGACCCCCATCCGCCACCCGGAGGTCTGGCCACATCCGGTGGGCGGCGCGACGGAGGAGAGGAGACGAAGAAGAGCATGCCGGTTAACATGTAGGTCCATCAGTCTTGCAGGCTTGATCGGTGTTTGAAGCGAAAGCAATCATCTATTGACTTGCTGGTCAGTCGTCCCTCTCCATGTCTACCTGAGCCCGACTGCTAGTCTGACTGTCCAACTATCTGTCTGTCCACCTGTCTGATTGTCCGACTGTCTGGCTGTCTGGCTTAGCCTGTCTGTCTGTCCGTCGGCCGGGCGGCGCGACTGTCCTGTCTGTCGGACGGCCTAAGCCCGTCTGTCTGCCTGTGACCTGGATGGTGTGACTGAGGAACAATACCAGCATCAATCAGCTGTCGGAGCGACGCCACGGCGCCCCGTGTATCAATATGGCAGCGCGGGCGCGGGCGGAGGCGGCCGGCGGGCCCGCTCGACGGCTGACGTTTCTATAGACACGGCCGGTTGGATTGGCCGCAGCTGAGTGTCGCCCGCCCGCAGGCCCTCGTTCGCAGAGATGGTGTACGGAGCGAACAACTCCGGAGGTCACTCAGTCTTGTATCGTGTCGTCAGTCTGGAGACGTCTCCCTCCAAGAATGGCTATACATAGATGTCTCGCAGATGTTACGTTCACCCATTTTCCTCCGAAATCTTGAGTGTTTCCTGGCTCATGGCTGTTCCCTGGTCATCCTTATCTTGTATTTCGTTTGTCTCTCAATAGTTTATCGGTCGTCTGCTGTCTCCTGGTGGTCTAGTTGCCTCTTAACCCCCCCTCTCTCTCTCTCTCTCTCTCTCTCTCTCTCTCTCTCTCTCTCTCTCTCTCTCTCTCTCTCTCTCTCTCTCCCTCTCCCTCTCCCTCTCCCTCTCCCTCCCTCCCTCCCCCTCTCTCTCCGCGGCGCTGCACCGGACACGGTGCATTCACCACCTTTGTGTGACCTCACTCGATCATCAGTGCTGCTCTGAAGAGAAGCCTTTGGCACAGCTGACCCGCAGTATGTCTTGGTCGCACCTCTGACCGCTGCTGAATCAATCACAGTGCTGACTGACGGTACTGAATGCCATGTTCTTGGACGACCCTGGAGAGTCTGTTGTCTGACCCTGACACTTGCTCATGACCATCGAGCAATCAGTGTCCACTTCTCTTTTAGAGCCGTGCAACAGTTCCGGGTTATGAATGACGCGGGCTTTTTGGATGTTGGATGGTGTTCACATTTCAAAATGGGGATGACTAATGACTGCAGCGGTGGAATATCTTACCTGACTGTCTAGCAACATTCTTCTGCCGAGCTCTCAGCTCTCTGTGTCATCAGTCCTTTAACCATAACCATGTCATGCATCCAGTAGTGCTCCGTGCCAGTGCGGTATTTCTCCATCCCATTCTTCTACACCGCTGGTTCATGTTTGCGCTGACATTCAAACGACGAGTTCATCCGCCAACCGCCGCCGCACGGCTGTTTGTATCCACTGGAGACAGATCGCCTGCCCCCCCCCCCCCATCCCCCTCCGATGACGAATATCCTCTAATGCGCCGACGCCGACGCCGGCGGCGGCCGCTGCGGTCGGCGACATTCCTCATTACAGAAGTTGGTCTTGTCGACGCACACCGATCTCATATTCATGGCGGCGCCCCGGCCGATTGCCGCCCAACGATGGATGAGCCGGACGGTAATTATTTACCTGGCGATCCGGCGGTAGTGAGGCTGCTCCCTCAGTGCCTCAACCGCCGGAGAGGCATGTCGTTGGATACTTGACGGTTGGCTGGGGTGAATAAAGAGAGGAGACTCGAAGTTGGAGCAAGGCGATTTGACAGGAAACTCGATATTTAGAGTTACAACATTTGGACCTTTTGATCAGTGTGATTTTCGCTGAACATGAACTGATTCGCCCTGCGATTTATCCGCTGATGTTTCCAGTCTTTGGCCGCCAGCTGTTGTCCCCACTGTATCCGTCGTTATACCCTGGTGACGTCTGGGACAGACCTGGTCACCGCTGCACTGGTGGCTGCTAAGAGGTCAGCGCAGGCACCTCGTCTGGCGGCGGCCGCCGGGGGACACGACCGTCGGCCGTATCGTGCCGTTAGCCGGCCGCGTCGGCCGTTTGCACCGTCGGCACCGGCGTTAGCGGCGCTATCCCCGTCGTTAGCGGCGCTATCCTCGTCGTTGGCGACGAGACTGGCCGACGAAGCGGCCGCATCGCGGCTAATGCTGATTGAAGCGGTCGCCCGCCGGAGTGGACAGCAGTTAGACGCGATGGACGGCGACTGCGTGACCGGGCGCGCGGCGGCTTCCACAGATGTGCTCCCGAGAGAGCAGGCGGGGTCAGAGGTCAGCCGGTGGTCACTGGAGGTGACGCAGTGACCGAGGTCACCGGGTGGAGCGCAGAGGGTGACGGCACGGGTTAAGGAAGTGCAACAGATGAACGGGGATGGATGATCTGTCATCAAGACTGTTCTGAGAAGGTTCTTGAGAGAGGGAATTCCCAGTCGAATTGAACGTCTTTGTGATGTAGATAACTGTCGGAGCGGAGTTGCGGCTAATGTTCGATCATCACTCTTTGGTGGAGAGCTTGCCACAAGTGGCGTCAGCTGCTGATCCCTGAGCTGCTGCTGATCGCCTTACCGAAGGTGACAGGTCAGCAGCTCTCTGTGAGACCTCCGGCCCCCGCCGAGGCCGTCCCGTGCGCGTGCGCCGCTGACGAGCTGATGACGTGCCCGCCGATGACGTGCGCTGATGACGGCTGACACGATGCGGTGCTGACGTGTCACCCAGCGATTAAGATGCGCCGCCGGGGGCCGCGGTCGTCGTTTTTGCTCCGCTCTCTGGCCTGTGCGGCGCCTCCGCCGCCGCCGCCTCCGGGCCAGTAATTAGCGACTGGAAGTGTGATAGGCGGTCTGATGCGGAGTCGTACGAACGTAGCAGGAGCGTCCGGCGGCGCCGACCCGCCGGCTTAATGTCTCTCAATCAATCACCGGCTAAACATATTAATGGGTTCCGTGATGAACATGACTTCCCCGATGATGGATAATCTGATACACAGGGCAGCCGGAAAATAATTGACCGATTTATATGAATAATTATCTGTGGTGGAAGCCGTTTCTGGGACTTCTTGTGTCATTGTGACGCGTAATTAATAACACCCTGCGGGCGACCTGCGATGGAATCGTCCCGGCTATCCGTGTGTCGTGTTCGAGGTGGGGGCGAGGGCCCGTCACCTCCGTCCGCCGCCAGCGAAGACGGGCGCTCGGCGCGCCGCCTGCCGGCCGCCGGGTGAACTAGGGCTGCTGTGGGCGCCGCCGACACTGTGCGCCCCTCCCACCTGAGCGGGGCGCACGGTGCCGCGCGGCCCGTGTCGTTTCGGGGTGGTCCGGCCCTCGGCGGCGCGGCGGCCGTCTCGGGCGCCCGGCCCGGTTGCACGCCGCTGTGAGGCCGCTCTGGCCTCTGACGGCCCACCGACAGGCCGGGTGCGCCGCGTGCCAACCGGCAGACACAGCGGTAATGGAGCAGCTGATGGCTCTTTTATCCGACCAACTGACATAGTTTACACAGGCGCGATGCTCGCGCCTGGCCGTGAGTTGCAGCGCGACTCTGCTACGTGTTAATTAGGGTACGGCAAGCCTTTGTTTCGCGATCTGTGGTGAAAGCCGTTTGGCTGATGCCTATTTTCTAGTCTTTATAAACTTTTATATCAACTGCTTGCCAGGTACCAGACACCCACCAAAATGATTATCGTTCACGGACAAGCACCCCGATCTCACGGTTGAAAACCTAATGTCAGAATCGAAGAACGGACGATTCAATTCCGTCGTTTACCTACTGTTACCTACCATATCTCGTGTGCCCGTCCAGCCCGATTCCGTCCCAGTCTGTCCTGTCCTGTCCATTCCCATCCCATCAGTCCTTTTCTTCCCGTCCCATCAGTCCGTCCTGACCCGTCATGTTGGGGCCCAACCCTAACGTCAAAAGGCGTCGACCGCTCGCCCGTAAAACGCTCCGAGTGCACTGATCTTTTGATTTACGGGTAAACGGATCAGCGCCGGAGACGTTAACATCGACGAATATATCCATAATTCGTCTTTTATTGCTGCGCCTCGAATGAGTCAGCGTCGCTGAAGCGGGGCGCCGCGGACGAATGACGTTGAAGCGTCACGACGATGACGGACGGCTGATGACGGCTGGTGATGGCCGGTGACGGCGGCGGCGACCGTATCGGCTAGCATCAGTCACGAGTCGCAGCACCAGACACGCCGTAAAGGCGCTCATGAAAACGTTTTCTCTGTATCGTTAAAGTCAGATCATCTCTTGATTCTGTCATTCATGATCGTCTTGCGAAATTGTTGGTGAAACCATTGAACGAGGAGTATGAGTAGAAAATAAACGGACATGTTAGCAAGTGGGGATCACATCGCACCTTTTCCTGCTGTGACCTCTGACGTCACGCGGTGACCCGTAGTCTGTGCCTTGGAGGCGTTGCCGACCTCGGCCGGAAGGTACAGCGACGCTGGCACCATCTCCACTGAGCGACAGGCCCTGACGGCCACCTCTGGGCCGATTAACCGGCCCGGGGCGCCGCAAATGTCGCCCTCCGGCCGGCCGTCACCTCCGGTTGCCATGACAACCTGGCTGACCGTGCCGCCATTGTCTGCTGATATGGGGCCGATGAGGCGGCGAGCACGGAGCTGGGGACGGGTCCGGGTCTGGCTGGGGACGGACGCTGTTTTCGAGCCCCGTTGATCCGAGATGGAGCAGCTCAGACGAGCCGGCAGAGCCGCTTCGGCCGGCGATGGGTGTTGGACATGCATCAACAGAGGCGATCGCCGATCCGAAATCGGGCAATCATTCACGCACCTCCCGCCCCCGCTCCCCGCTCCCGCCTCGGCCCGTCCCGGCCGCTCCCCGACTGTCTTCGCCTTTTCAGTTGCACCGTTACCGGCAGGGCGGGGGGGGGGGGAGGCGCTGCCCGTTTTGGTGACCCACCCTGCCCACCGGCCGGCCGACCGCCGCCCCAGTCAGGTCCCTGCACCAGTTACCCCGCCCACCGGCCAGCCAGCTCGTGAAATCCGCCCGGTGGGCAGTTGTGCTTTACGATCGGTCCGCCGCGGCCGTATTTACATGCATGGCTCGATTCAGGTGATAGACAGATTGATATAATCGATAAATTGCCGCATGGTGCCCTTTCTGGCCTTGGCAGTGGCATTAAAACGCCGTTCCTGACTGATCCCCCTGCCATTATAGCCGCAACTTATGGGCGCTATTACGGCTGATTTATTTCGAAATTTTACATTAAAAGTGATTAACCGTCGCTGGCTTTGTTAATTGCAATATCTCCTCCCCTTCGTAGATGGACCAGATTAAAAATGGAGCCATACGTCATGCCGGCGGCGGGGCTGTGACGGTGCTGCCACCCAGTGACGGCCGCCGGAGTTAGTGGTGATTTGTGCGCCACGCCCCCGAACGGCCGGCCGACCAGCCGTGATTACCTTCGTTCGCTCAAATAATGAACTCCCATAAACATATCACCTGGTTTCCGCCCCAAACAGGCGCCGGCACCTTGTTTATGATGACCATTTCTGGTGGCTGCACCCGGTCAGTGCTTCAGTGGACTGACAAGGAGGGGCCTGGTGGAGTGACAGGGAGGGTAGTTACGAGGGTCGCTCCAAAAGTAATGCCTCCTATTTTTTAACTCCGCCCGAAATGATCGGAGGGGGTTGAAATTTGCACCGTATCATGACTGAACCTTTACTCGCATGTCTTAAAACTTTCATTTCTCTATTACAGATATTTACCGCGTGAGGCCTTGATAAACGAAGTTCGTTATGGAAACTCGTCAGAAGCAGAGATGCGTCATTGAATTCCTTCACAGGGAAGGGAATGCACCCATCGACATCCACCGACGCCTGCAGAAGGTCTATGGAGCAGACGCGGTGGATGCGAGCACAGTTAGGAGATGGGTGCGTCGTTTTGAGAGCGGTGAAAGTGATGTCAAAGACAGAGCTCGCTCCGGACGTCCGCACACCGCCACCACCCCGGAGAACGAAGCGCGCCTCGATGGACTGATCCGTGCCGACCGGCGGATAACTCTCAATGAAATGCAAGAAGAGTTGGATGTGGGTGTCAGTGCAGTGGAAACGATGCTGTCATCCTTGGGATACAGCAAAGTTTGTGCCAGGTGGGTTCCAAGGATGCTCACGCAGGACCAAATGGACCGGCGGCGAGATGTCTGCCAGGACTTGTTGAACCGCTACGAGGCAGAAGGTGACGGATTCCTGGACCGCATCATCACTGGTGACGAGACGTGGTGTCACCACTACGAGCCAGAGTCCAAAAGGCAGTCAATGGAATGGCACCACTCGAACTCTCCAGCAAAGAAGAAGTTCAAGACGCTGGCATCAGCGGGCAAAGTGATGTGCACCGTCTTCTGGGACAGGAAAGGTGTCATCCTCTTGGATTTCCTGGAACCAGGAGCGACTGTTAACTCTGACCGTTACGTTGAAACGTTGACAAAACTGAAGGCCTGGATAGCTCGCGTAAGGCCAGAAAAAAGAGAAACATTCTGTTTGCAACATGACAACGCCAGGCCACACACGAGTCTGAAGACCACAGAATGTCTGGCAAAGTTCGGCTGGACGGTGCTGCCACACCCTCCGTATAGTCCTGATCTGGCACCGTCCGACTTCCACTTGTTCGCGCCTCTGAAGGACGGCTTACGTGGGCAGCGCTTCCCAGACAACGACGCCGTCATTGCCGCCGTGAAGAAATGGACCACCTCGGCGGGCGCCGACTTTTACGAGCGAGGCATCAAGGCTCTCGTTCATCGCTGGCAAAAGTGCATTGAGAGTGGTGGTGACTACGTAGAAAAATAAACGTAGAACAAAGAAAGTATGCTCTATTTATTGACGCCATTCCCATCTTTAAGCCTCATCAACTTTTTGAGTTAAAAAATAGGAGGCATTACTTTTGGAACGGCCCTAGTACATAGATGGCGCTGTTGTCGACGTGACATCGCAGTGACCCGTCAGGTCATGCCAGTGGCGGAGTTGAATGAGTCGTGCTTTATCACCTGCAGGCTGTTCGCCTTTGCCAGACGATCTGGCAGTTTATCGGTGTTCCTCCGCGCTGACTCATGCCCCGCGGTCAGTTGCTCGTCTCTAAATCATCATCGTGTTGCAGTTCTCACGTGTCGTTCGTGACATCGGCCGTGGAGTGTGCCCACAGCGCCGCCCCGAGCCCTCGTCGCCACCTGCCGTCGTGGTCGTCGCCGCCGACGCCGCGCGGGCGCCGCGCCGACGAGCGTCGACGGCCCCCGGCCGCCCGCCCGGCGGGTCGATAGAGGCACATCCGTCAAGCATCAATCACACGGACGCACGCTTATTGCCGCCGGCGCTCAGTGCAGCCGCGCCGTTGAGGTAGTCCGAGCTAGCGCTGCGCTGAATGCCCACACGAGCAGAAGCGCTCCAAGGCATTGGAGGGTGGGGCGGAGGGAGGGGTGACGATGTGGTCGAGTGAAGCTCAGTGAAAGACGGTCGCTGCAGTCGATTTGAAATGTCTAATTGAGGTCTCACGAGTCTCCCAAATCACGATCCTGGGCGCGCCCCTGCCGCTGCGCCGGCCGCCGCCCGGGGGGACACCAGAGGTCACTTGAAAGACAACGGAGGTATTACCGTCCATCACGGGCGCGTCTCCAATAGATGGGGATGGATGGGCGGCTGGTGACGGGTCATCAGGGCCGCCCGGCGGCGCTCGGCCCGGTTAGAGGTCGTTACTGCCCCTCCCCATGTGGGGATGCCATTACGTCGGTGACGGACGGACAGACGGGCGCGGCGGGCGGACGGACGGACCGTCATCCACGGGGGACCGCCGGCTGACAGTCAGCCACCGCTGCCGTTGCTCTGGTGCTGGTAGTGGTAGTGATGCCGCTGACGTTATCGCCAGAATCTAGAGTGACGCCTTGAGCGATGGCACCGGCGGCTGTCGTGCCGACTGCGACGACCCTGCAGCAGACAGACGGACGGCGCCGAGTGTGCTACAGTGGCGGCGCGGCGGCCGATGCGGCGCGATACGCCGTGTCCATTAGTGGCGCGGCAGTCACGTTCGCGGCGCACGTGCGGACGGCGCAGAGAGACGTGTCCATCGTACGGGGCCGCCCCGCCCTTCTCCCGCCTCCCCCGCCCCACTCCCCCCCCCCCCCGCCGCCACTTAGCGCTGCAGGCTGTTGCTGGCCAACCGTATACTTTGATTTATTTCTTTTCTCTTACCGTGAAATGGGTAGTGAGGCCTGTGTTTTTATACTTCAGAATGTTCAAAGCTGCAGCAAGTCTCTAGCTGTTCATTTTCTCACAAAACATTATTCCGATCGATGATAATGGACATACTACCGTACCAACTGCCAACATAGATTCTGAATTTGATATAGCTGAGCCACGATTACTTTCAGCCCCAAAAGAGATTCAACCGAACTATTTCGCATGCCTTCAGCTCTATAAATGCGTTGAACGCTTTTAACCCGCGACCTGGTGGGGGGGGGGGCTATTTTTTGCCCCCCCCCTCCAGACTTTTCGATATATCTCCAGAACCGCTGCGCCGATCGTCACCAAACTTTCAGTACCCTCCCGGACATCAATTTTGCACATTTTGACCAAAAAAAAAATCCAAAGGCTATGATAGGTTGGCCGGAAATGACGTCAGAGTGACGTCATGTTCTGCCGTTTTCGACCCAAAAAAGGGTTTCGCGGGAAGAGCTGTCAGGCCTATAGCTTTGCAAATACAGAAAAATGATAAGGTTATAAAAGCTGTAGAATCAACAGGGCTACAAAACTGCTATTTCGGTTTTCGAATTTTTTGGATTTTGACCCCTAAAAATAAAAAAAAATAGATTTTTTGAAAATAATAGCCGAAAAATCCAAAAAGTTTTTTGCATTTCGAAAAAACCGGAATATATGTGATAGTCCCTACCGCCTTCTATCTACATACCAAATTTGAGATCAATACTTCTTTTTTTTGGCCAAGTTATAGCGAAAAAACTGTTCAAAATTGATGACGTCAAATTTTCAAACTCAATTTTTAGCAATTCTAGACCCCGTAGCGCAAAACAAAGACCACCATTAGACTCCCCGTGACGAGCTGCATCGAATCAATACTCATTTTATGCAAAACTATCAACTTTAAAATTTGACCTTTTTTGGCCTGACCTTGACCTGACCTTGACCTGAACTTTACCAGAAAGTGACCTAAGCCGTACCTGATAGTCTTATAACCAACACCATTGAATTGGAAATGAAAAATTGGCCATAAAACATGCATCACACGACCTTAGTAAAGTTGGGCTCATTTGACCTGACCTGTGACCCTTGGTGACCTGACCTGTGACCTGACCTGGTATTGTCAGTGACCTCTAATAGCAACATATCTACTAGGCAACTGACGCCCTGTCGCTGATTCTCGACAAAATGCGTTTTCCTCGGTGTTATAGCGCATTCCCTAGAAGACCCGTGAACGGTGAAACATGTCATCTTTGACCTGACCTGTGACGTCATCGGTGACTCCGAGGTCAATGAAATTTGGTTTCCTTCGACAAATTTGACAGGCCTTTCGAACGCCGTTTGAATTTTGCGGATCCGTCCAGTAGTTTCGGAGATACGAGGGGGGGGGGCAAAAAATAGCCCCCCCCCCCCACCAGGTCGCGTCATAAACAGACCCCACCAGGGCGCGGGTTAAGACGGCGTAAAGACGCAGTGTAGTTTTTGTCTTTGCTAGTCAGCTGCCTCGTCTCATCTGGGGTTTCCTGTCGGGCGGGTCAGCAACTCAGACCCGGCCGCACTCCCTGTCCACTGTCCCAGCTCTACCCGTTTGCAGTGTCCCGTCCACTGTTCCAGCTCTGCCCTCTAGCTCTGCGGTGTCTCGTCTCCGTCCCCCCTGCGGTGTCACCATCCTCACGTCTGGTCGTGTCACGCCATCGTCAATCACATCAGACCGGGTCTGGAGCTGACTGCTCATATCTCTCTAGTGGGCATCCACAACGACGGCGACAGCTTCCGGTCGACGAGACCCCCCCTTCTGGTCCGCCCCCCCCCTCCCCTCACCACCACGCACAGCCGATCACACAATTAGAACTGCACTGGACTTGTTAGCATGCGTTACTGGAGCGGGCGGGTCGGGCCGGGCGGACAAAAGCGCTCGTCTCCCCGCGGTCGGCGGCGGCCGGCCTTTTTTGTGCCGCCTCGGGGGGAGGGGTCCGCCGCGACGCTGACAGATTTATCGCATATTATTTCTTTTATTTACCGCCCTCCTTAGTTAATTTATTGGATATTTTTGTATTGCGCGTCGGCCGCGCATGGCCGGCCGGTTGGATTTATGGCCGAGAGGAGTGCGGCGCTGATGATTAGCGGAGCGGGGACGGACGGAGCTGATTCGTGCGATCGCTGCCGCCGCTCCCGACTGGTGTGCTCTGTCGCACCGCTGTCGCTATCACCACCGCGCACGACACCGACAGACAAAGAACTGATCGGCGCCCCGGCCCTCCCTCATCGCTCCCCCGCGGAGACCGTCGAGCTGACCAGAGGCGGGGCTGGGCTGCAGGCTGGACGGGAGAGGTGTTGTCTCGAAGGGGTCTGGTGTGATGACTGCAGTCTTTCACCATGACTGAAGGTAACACTAACCACTACCACCTCTGGTCTCCGCTGTCTGTAGATGATTGCGAGAAGGACGGCGACGATGAAGCGAGTGGAATCTTTTGCGTCTCGTGTAGCGGGCGTCTTTTTGTCCGCGCTGCTGCCATCGTAAGTCTGGCTCGGGATGAGGGGAGGGAGAGTAATGGCGCACCAGATCCAGACACCGGTCGGGAGACAATTCAAATCCGGCTGTTTTGACACCCACGGGAGAGTGGCGCGCTGAGCTGTGGCTCGTATCACAAAGACTCGCGTCTCCAGGCTCCCCCTACACATATCACCGCTAAAAAATTAGCGCCTCTGCATATTCAAACGCGTCGCCTCTGGAGCTCTCGTAGCGCGCTGTCGGCCGGAGCGGAGGTCTGGCCCGTCCCTTCGGCCGTATTTCACCCTTCATGGGTTCGGCGCGCGGGCGGGCGGCGTCTAATGAGATTATCCGGCCGCTATGAGACGCGCCCGTCAACACGCCGCCGGCCAGCGTCGACTCCGACGCACGTCTGAATATTCATACCTCCGTGCCGCGTCGCCGCCGACGGCTGCGGCGTCGCGCATTACCGCTCATAATGTGTCTAATGGAATTAGGAGGTGCCGACGGCGGCCGGCGCAGGATTGTGGGCGTCCGCTGTCACCGAGATGGCTCAGCGGAGACGCCTCCGTGCCGAGGAATTAGCCAGATATTCCGCTTATGTTGCCGGCCGCAGTTGGCGAATCATATCTGCAGTGTGCAACGGTGAAATGACCGCGGTAATGGACCAAATTGCCGGTGGATGGGTGATGCAATTATCTACTGGTGTTCATATCTGCCACTGCTGACGTTTTCAATTGCATTCTACCTCAGCGTTTTATTCACAGACTGTTTCAGTTACACTCTAGCTCTACCCTCAGAAGGTTTCAGTTGCGCTCTCGCTCAGCCCCCATCAGACACGCCTACTGCGGAGACCGGACGTCTCCCTGTCCCCAGATGCGGTCCGGCCCGGTCCGATGGCGTCCCCGTCGTCCGGCCGTCTCTGACGCTGACAGTCGATCAATTGAAGCCTCCTCCATCGCTGCCGACGAGCCGGCCGACTGTCCGGCAGCGTTAGGCGGCGATGGACGACCGGACTAGCGCTGTCTCGTTCGATGTCCCCTCTCCAGCTCTTTACTTCTACTAAACGTCCAACGACAAATTGAAACGCGGCCAGCGCGCCGCCGCGCCAAATTGCCGACGAAAAAGTAAATAACCGCCGTGTGGTAATGGTGCGGCGTTTTTCGGCGCGGCGGCGATTTCGACGCGATGGCGTTGTTTTGGCGGCGAATCGGGTGCGCTGCTGGGTCGTCAGAGGTGATGGGACGTTGTTTGGCGGCTCGGATGTGACCTGACTGACTGGACAGTCGGTGAGATGAAGTTGGCGCTGAGCCGCCGCCGCCGCCGCCGCCACTGCCACCGCCACTGGCGCGCGCCACCATAAATAATTGCGAACGCGGCGCGGCGGGCACGACCGCGGCGCGCGGCGCCAGCGGCGCACTGCAGACAATGCCGGCGTGCGGTAATCACACCTCGCCGCAGTAAATCACGCCGCTAAACGTGACTAATCACGCTGATTTGTGGCGCTTTGTCTGCGCGCCGTTCGATGACGCGGATGCGGCGAGGGCGGCGCGACGGATTCCGGGCGGGGTGGGGTGGGGCTCTGACCCCGGGATAACCAGGCGCGTCAACTTTCCCCTCCATGACGGGTTATAGGTAGAGGGATGGTTCCCCGAGAGCCGTGTTAGGTAGAAGGGAAGGTTGCTGGGCAAATAATAATGCGCAATCATATCCTCCGACCAGTCCGACCTTCATCGTTTCATTCGAAATCACGCTCATGCGTTTATTGCCTTTGCTTTTTTTGCTTTAGGGATGTTATAGGGCATTTGCAAAGCAACTCAATGTGTTAGAAACTACCCTGCAATAGCCAGTCATCTAAGAAGTTCTATGAAAAAAAAACATGTAGGTAACCGTTCACTCCAGCTGCAGTTGCGGCGAAACTGAAGTGTCAGCTATGAGCGCTAATGAGTTGTCGACACGCCCACATAAATAATGATCGACAATTGGTAAGGCCCTATTAGCGCGTTCGCTCGGGCGTCGGGGGCTGTACACATTTGTGAGTGACCTTCCTTCGTTTGACGAATGTCACCAATCTCTTCCATTGAAACATCGAGCGCCAGTGTCCGCTCGAAACGGTGTGTGTGTGGGAGGGGGTTGATCGACCCCAGACATCTGAGAAGATCTGTCGGATCACCGCCGATTCGCTCAGTTATCGCACAGCACCAGTCGAGTTTGATTAGCCTCCCCCGGCTGGACAGACGTACTATCAGATGTGTCCGTTGGCTGTCCGTCGCTAGTCGACCTGACACACCTGAAAGCAGATATTACGACAGCTATGTGCGCCGGTTGCCTAGGAAGGATGACGGTCGGTTTAGTGGGCGATTTTGCCGTCCGATGCATCTCTCTGGGTTTTGTGTGATTCCCGAAGTTGACAGCTTGTGGTCAGTCTCCGGGGTGAGACTGACTGCTGCAATGTCCCGGCCTCTTTCCCATTAATCTGTCGGGATGGCCATGCTGCCATTAATCCAGAGTGACAGCGAGGGATTCCCTCGCTCCCCCAGTTCGGCGCGATGTTACTGGGGCCCGCTGAGCGGCTCAGTGACTGTGTGTCACCGTGTCCTTGTAGTATGTGCTGTGACCATGCGCCTTGCTCGTGTTCCTAATGTGTTGCTAGGCCGGACGGATCTCTGACGAAGGTCTGTCTCTGTGTTTCAGGGGAAGAGGAGCAGGCGCTCCTGGCTGCAGCTGCCGCCGGCGCCGGCGCTCCGGATGACGCCGCTGCCGCCGCCGCTGTCTCCGATGACGCCACCGGCGCCGGAGATGACGCCCCGATGCCCAGTGACGAGGAGAGCGAGTGCTCGGACAAGATGCTGCTCGGCGCCGCCACCTCCGCCTCATGGTAGGTCGCCAGCACGGTGCACACGGGCCGGCCGCCCGGCGTCAGCACGGTGCACCTCGACACCACGGGCGGGGAGGGGAGATGCCACGACAGCCGCGCGGATATTTCTCGTCAGCACGAAGCGTGTAAATAGATTTAGCTGTCACCGGTGAAAAGATAACGGCGACTCATATTTCATTATTCTCATTTGGTGCCGCACTCGGTATCGCATGGGACGCGTTTTTTTGTGGCATTTGGGGCCATGGCCGTATCCAGCTATCTTGACATTCGGACCACGTTGATGTATGGGACGAAATAGGCCGTATAGTCTGAGAGCGCCGTCAAAGCTCGTAATCACTTCTGGGAAGGCATAAGTGGCATGTGTCAGCGGGCATTGTTGTGGGACGGTGACGCCTGTCGTTGGACGCGGATATATTGCCGCTGCTGACCCCTGACGCCCAGCTCCCCGAACTGGGGGCTGGACGGCTCTGTCAGCGCTGACGGGCTCTGATGACCGCCGGGTGATGAACGGTGACGTGGGACGGACGCGCCTGACGTGATGTGATGTGAGACTGACGTGGGGTGTGACATGGTGATGTGATATGATGGGTTTGTTGAAGACAGACGGTGACGTGGCGCCACGATTATCTGACGGTGTGACGGTCGGCCTCTGTCAGTTCTGTGACGGTTTCCCGTTTCCGCAGGGACGGCGCCGGCTCTCGGCCGAGCTCAGCGCAGTCTGCCGAGCTGGCGATGCGCTCGGCCGCCCTGGGCAGCCCTCCGGAGCCGGCCCGCTCACCACCGGACGTCCTCGACTTCAGTGTGCGCCGACCGGCCAGCACCAGCTCGGAGGAGGCCCCGGCGGCGGCGACGGGCGCGCGGCCAGCCGGTGACTCGCCGCTGGACCTCAGCGTGCCGCGCCGCCGGCCCGGCGGGCACAACATCGACGAGCTGATGGCGCCCAAACAGCCGCGCCTCGACACCAAGCCGCCGACGTTCCTGTCGCCCTGGGACCGCAAGTTCCCCTTCCCGTTCGCCGGCGCGGCCCTGCCGAAGTTGGACGCGTGGAACGGCAAGCCGGACCCAGAACCGCCGAGCTCACAGAAGCTGCCTCCCTACACCAAGTCGCCGACGCCGAGCGAGGCCTCGCGCGCCCTCGAGCGGATGCAGGAGCTCACCAAGCTCTCTGGTGAGCCGAGCGACCTGTTCCGGCAGCTGGGCCAGCGACCGAACGTGTGGCAGAACCAGTGGATGAGCCGTGGCGTGGAACAGGCCCGTGACGTGCTCAAGTGCGTCTGGTGCAAGATCTCGTTCAACACGCTGGCGGAGCTGACGGCGCACATGCGGGAGGCGCGGCACACCACCATGCCGACGCCGCCCACCATCCCGCCGTCTCCTTCGACGTCATCGGTGACCTCCGAGGCGGTCAGCTCGCTCAAGGAGACGATGCCTCTGCCGAGGAAGCTGGTGCGAGGACAGGATGTCTGGCTTGGGAAGGGCGCAGAGCAGACGCGACAGATCCTCAAGTGCATGTGGTGCGGCCAGAGCTTCAAGTCGCTGGACGAGATGACGCAGCACATGCAGAAGACCCAGCACTACACCAACATCATCTCGCAGGAGCAGATCATCTCGTGGAAGTCGCCCGACACCAAGGCGCCGTCCCAGAGTCACGTCAATGCCGTACTCACCTGTAAGGTCTGTGACCAGGCGTTCGCCAGTCTGAAGGAACTCAGCAACCACATGGTCAAGTACTCGCACTACAAGGAACATATCATGCGCTCCATCAGCGAGTCCGGTGGCCGTCGGAGACAGACTCGCGAGAAGCGCAAGAAGTCGCTACCTGTGCGGAAACTGCTGGAGCTGGAGCGAGCGCAGGGAGAACTGAAGGCCGAACGTGCTGTCAAAGAAGGCGCCGGTAAGATCACCTGCGAGAAGTGCTCGGCTCGCATCGACACCCCGCTGTTTGTCGAGCACATCCGAACGTGCCCAGGGAAGACGACCGCTTCTAAGAGTCCCAGTGAGACGTCTAACTCGGCCAGCGACCGTAAGACGCCCGGCGATGATGAGGAGGACGTTCCTTCGGCAGCGACCGGAGCCGGCAGCGGCGCGTCTGCCGAGGCGGGCTCTGCCGACGCTTCCTCCTCCCCATCTGCCATCAACGCGCTAGAGCGGCTCATCGAGAAGAGTCTGAACCCCCGGCAGCGCGCCAGCGCTCCCTCGGCCGCCTTCCAGGGCGCCAGCATCCTCAAACGGCTCGGTATCGACGAGAGTGTCGACTACTCTCGGCCGCTGCTGGAGGCGGGCGGACCGGCGCCGCGGGCCCGCTCCGGTAGTGAGTCGAGTGCCGCGTCCGAGGCGCGCTTCGACACCGAGAGTGACGCCGAGCGGCCCGAGCCAGAGCGCGAGCGGCAGTTGTCGCTACCGCTGCCGCTGCCGCCGCTGCGGATCGAGGCGACGGAGAATGGCAGCAAGGAGCTGCCCCCGGCGGCGGCGGCGGCGCGGCCGCTCTCACACTCCTCAGCCGCCTCACCGGTGGGAGACGTCGCCAAGAAGAGCGACGGCTCAGCTAGTCCGGCGGCAGGCAGCGAGCGCGCGCTAACACCCCGCTCGGCGGCCGGCAGCGACCGCTCCACCCCTGCCGAGGAGCCGCCGGCCGAGCCGCGCCGGCCCGGCCCGGCCAACCCGCTGGCGGCGCTGCAGAAGCTCTGTGACAAGACGGACACGCCGCCGCCCCGCTCGGGCGCCGGGACTGGCGGCGCGCCGGCGCAGGGCGCTCCCGGCGCCATCCTCGCCTTCTCCTGGGCATGCAACGACGCCGTGATGACCGACTCGATCATGAAGTGTGCTTTCTGTGATACTCCTTTCATATCAAAAGGCGCGTACCGCCACCATCTGTCCAAGATGCACTTTGTCAAGGACGGCATGGTCCCCGAACCGGCCACCTCGAAGGCGAGCGCGAGTAACAAAGCGGCTGCGCCTCGCTCGCCACCCTCATCGAGCAACTCCAGTGTCGATGAGACGTCGCACTCGAAGTTTCTCAAGTACACTGAACTTGCGAAGCAGCTCTCATCCAAGTACGTCGTAGAGTAGCATGGTGTTGTGGTGTAGCTCTCTGACGCGCGCGACTCCGCTACGTGAAGGTCGCGCGCAGTGTCTTAGATCGGCCCTCTTGTGTTGGCCGACTCGTTTTGCGCGCGCGCGCTGGCGGTCATGTGGCGCGCGATCGCTCCTCTCCCGGCCATGCGATGTTCAGTTGTTTTTCGTTTGTATTTATGTACGCATTAGCGGGAGTCGTGATCGGCGGCGGCGGCGGCGGCAGCGGTGCGTGACTGCGGGTTCCGAGACCCTGTTCGTGCCCACCTGAATGACAGCACATCCTCTGGCTCGCCGCGGCGCCGGCAATTATCCAAACTGCGGCCGTCAGCCGCACGGCGCGGCGCGCCGCTCGTGACGCACCAGTTTTGTCGCCGCGTCACGAGCGCGCCGCGACTGGCGCGCGGCAGCTGCACACCGAGCCAGTTTTTCGACTCTAATTTATGCCGATGCGCTGCGATGTGACCGTCGCGAGTCATACACCTTTTGCCGGCGGGTGGTCAATCCCGCGACATAACGGCGTCGGCAGAAGTGACAGGCGCTCGGCTAAAGGTGTACCGCTACCCGATACCAAAGGATACGTCATTAAAAATTGTCAGCCAGCGCACCGAGTGACGTTTGAAAGCTATTTGTACTAATCGTATGACATGCATGCTGTCACCGTCACTCCATTGATATCTCAAAGGCGGCTCAAAGCTGTCAAGATTAATGAAAGGCGAGGATCGATAGGGCCCGCTTCGGTCGCGGCCGTTCCTTTGTTGCAGCCCTTGCATTGTCATCGTGCAACATTGTCCAAATAATACTTACTCACGACTCGCGGTGCGCGCTGGGCACGGCGCCACGGTCGCCGGCCATGAATTCAGCGCCGCCTTTCCGGCGTGTGACAGCCGCGCCGGGGCGACACGCCCGTCACTACCGCCGAGGTCAGCCCATGACCTCGGCGTGGCTGACCGGTCGTCTCGTGACGGGTCAGTCGGTATACCGCAGACACCCTCAGCCAACGTGCCCCAGCGCCGACCGCACGTAAAAAGCGCAGCCGTCGCTTCTGATCAGCAATTATTGGCGTGTTCCTTCACCCTTCTGGGCGCGATTTTTGCTCGGCCTTTTTCGGCTCTGTAATGACCGGCAATTAGGTGCCGTCGCTGTCACGACAGGCCACTGGCTGTCACTCAGCCGCCACACTGATGGACAGTCTACCTGTTTAACAAAACCTATACATGACTGACAAAATTTCTCTATTGATTCTTTTTGGGCCGCACGGCGTTTTTGCTCGCGTCGTAATTACAGGGCTGCTTCTTGTCGGGTCGACTCACGTTGACGGTACCGGCGCGGCTCGACAGGCACGAAGCCGGTTCGGACCGACGCGTCCGTCACAACGCCTCTAACTATAGTAATTTGGACCATCAAAGCCGTTGCCAGATTTGCATGGCGTATCATCATGTCACGCGGACGCGGGCGGCGCCGGCGCCGGAAGGGTTGGCCGCGCGCCGGCCGTTCGACGCGAGCTGTCCGCCGAACCGCGCCGCGGCGCACCGCTTTTTGCCGCGATTCGGCGGCGAAAAATGGGCACGTTTCTATGGTTACCGCTGCCGTTCGCGGCGCGATCGTGCGCATTTTTCGCCGGCCACCGCCTCTCAGGGAGACGCGATCCGTCTGACGCGCTGACCGCGCTAAAAATCGCCCATTGTGGCTAACAGGTAATTGGTAACATCGGACGGTTGCACAGCTGACTGCCCCGCCGCCGCCGCCGAGGTGCCCGCTGATGCGTTTGTGCCTATTTATTT
The DNA here is from genome assembly GCF_019059575.1 of Amphibalanus amphitrite. Taxonomy (NCBI): domain Eukaryota; kingdom Metazoa; phylum Arthropoda; class Thecostraca; order Balanomorpha; family Balanidae; genus Amphibalanus; species Amphibalanus amphitrite. The sequence continues at coordinate 18,769 of NW_024881954.1, read as the reverse complement.
CGCTACCTGATTTCGTATTGCGCTGGAGAGATTTGTGATTGAATACTCACCTACATATCTGCGAGGGAGCGGCGCCCCGGCCGCCCTCCCCGGCGAGTCTGCCTCTGTTCTGTCCGCGCTGACTGGCGGCCCCACTGCCGGCGCGCCGCCGCTGTTTCGTTATTAGTTCAAGTGCCAACATTGTATGGACAAAGTACAACCCTATTCTAGCCTCCAAGGCGATTTTTACTCTTCGGATATCGTTGTTGGTGCATGTGGTCGAAGCGGGCGTGCGCCCGCCTTTCCTGTGTCTAGTGTTGTTATTGTGAACCCATTGGCTGTTCTATAGTGAGGATAGACACCACTGTCGGCGCGTGCTGGAAGGGAGCCCGCTGCCGGCGCCGCCGCGGGCCCGAAACCTCCCTGGCCGACGGGGCTCTCTCCCGGGGTGGTCCCACCCACTCCGAAACTCTCCCTGACCTACCGTCTCCTCCCTGTCTCTCTCCTCTCTACCCAACCTCTACCCTCCCCTCCCCGCCTGAGGCCCGGCCCGGCCTGCGGGCCCGCACGCCCACACACACACATACATACGCGCACATTCACGCATTCATACCTGCAGTGAGGCTTGGTAGGCGCGACGCCAGATGGTGTTGCGTGGTGTTCAGGTATTTATTTGTGGACCCCGTGGTCCGTCTCTTCCACTCAGAGTATTGTACATACGATACAAATAAAACTACTCGCTGGATGCTGTCTTTTCTGAGAAAGAATGAATGGAGGGCGGGAAAATGAACGAACGTGGTGCATGGATGGACGATGGATAGAACGGGTGACGGGAAAAGTGAGAGGGCCGATGGAATAAGACGAACATGTCAGAACTAGAGAAAGCCGAAAGGGATCACCAAGTAGGCGTCTCCATTTCGTATTCGTAATGAACGATTCAGATTAATGTAACATGGCAATTTATAACTTATCCCGCCACCTAGAAAATCACAAAACGAACGGCAGATTGAAGTTTCATGAAATATGGTTTTAAAAGGAGTCAAAAACTTATGCCGATGTAACAGCTGTATTATAGTAACGCATAAACCACATTCCGATGCACAATAACAGAATTGATGCTCAAGTAGGAGACGTACAAATTCGGATTAATTTCCGCATATGGATGATATCTCCGTTTGCGACTGACTGACCTACCATGTGGCCCACACGGTAGCTCTCTGCACTGCACACAGTGCAATGGTGCACGGAGAGCGGTGCACGTCCGGGTGATTCGTGTGAGGTCAGATGGGCGCGTCGACCCGGCACGGCTGAACGACGGCGGTCTCGAGTTACGCCCGTCAACCGAGCCTTGTACTGCACTGAGTGATGGGCAGGGCATTGAGCGATGGGTGCTCATTGGGCAGTGACCACTGAGCAGTGAGCAGTGCACTGAGTGAAGAGCAGGGCACTGAGCGATGGGAAGTGAACTGAGCGATGGGCTGTGTAGTGCAGTAGGTATCGTATGTGCAGAGTACTTCACTGGTAAGCTTAGGATTTATAATGATTTCTGGAGGCTAGGCGTAGTAAAATCAGCCACACCACACGCCACAAAATATCAGATCTCATGAACCGCTAGTCAATGGTCAGTGATCATTTCAAAGTGTTGCAATCCTGGAGAGGAGGACACCTCGGGGCGCTGTGGTGGCAACGCCCAGCCATATAGCCAGTGAATATGAAAGATGTGCCTGGTTTCTAGTCTACCACGGTGGCCTTGCCTACACCTAATAGAAGGAAGGTAGGCTGCTCCTGCCCGCGGAGTGCGGGACTGAAGGAATACGCCTGAATGTATGCTGTGCCGCATGGCATACGCCTGAATATAAACTGTGCCGCATGGCACTATGCGCCTGAATGCATACTGTGCCGCATCGCATTAGTCCTCACGGCAAAAACAAAGTAGCAAGTTATATGTTTAACGCATAGGGGAGAGGCGGGAGAATTGGGACGCAGGAGAATAGGGACACGCCAATATCTAAAAAATGGACAGCATCCTTGCACGTTTATTGCCTTTATCTTTTGATTATATGTGTCGTGCAACGTTGGGAAGCCTCAGCAACCCTTTTGTGGCCGTCGTTTGGGCTGTGCTGGCTGGGCACCAAAAAACTTGTTTTTTCGAGTGCTATTCTGAGTTGTCTGTGCATTGCATATGACAAACTATCTTTCTTTCAACATGTTACGATGTTAGCTTAACACCGTCCTTATGCAATTGCTAGTTTGTATGAACACGCTCTGTAACTGATAAATGACAAAAAATGTGTGATTTGTTATGGCGGTGCTGTGGGAGAATAGGGACACCAAATGGTAAAAACGGTAAAGTGGTGCAAAAAGATGTGTTTTTACCTTCGTATTTTGGATGGGGTTGCAGCTGCATTCCTAACCACAAATACATCAAAGCGAAGACCAGAAAGTCTTACTCTGGATAGGAAAATGTGCATTTTATGGGAACATCGTAATCGTGAAAGACAATCCCGGCCTTAAACGAAGCAGATAGTGTGAAGATAAGTTCCAATGTATCAAATGATTGCCTAGACATAGACACGACAAATAATTCCAGATAAAGTCATCCCAATACTCAATTTTTATATGTCCCAATTCAGCTTCGTGTCTGTCCCTTGTCTCCTTGCATGTGTCTCTATTCTCCTGAAAATGAGTGTTTTTGTTTTTGTCCACATATAACTACATCATTACACAGGCTAGCTATTTTATGATGGCATAATGCAGAGAAATGTTCGACCTTTCATTGGTGCTGCGCAAAACAGCTTGGCTACAATACTTTCCAAATAATACCTCAATGAACATGGCCTGAGAAATAAGTCCCAATTCTCCCGCCTCTCCCCTATGCACAATCCGTGCCAGTTGCCGCGTTCGATTTGCGGCCCGTCGGCCAGAATAGGAAACTGATAAATATATTCTTCACTGCAGGCATACAAGTTAGAACTTAGAACATGAAAGCTGTTTAAAATAATGCTAATAATGATAAATGTGTTAGGCCTTACTACCTGCAATGCAAACGCCAGTAAGCAGCAATCGAAAAAAAAAATCATCCAATTCCTTCTATGAGGACACAGCCGGTGACCATTTGTGTCGCAGTCACGGCCGGTCACGGTGTGACAAACCCCATCGCCACGGGTGGTTGACGACGCGGGAACGGGGTGTAAAATGCACCGAGCTGCTAATCGGACCGCCGTGACGCCGGCGTGAGTGGCGCTGTTTAGCTGCTCAGTGGAAGGACATACGATGCTCGGACCGTCGGCCCATGGGGTTTGTGAGAGTCTTGCGCGCAGAAGTAAAACGGAAAATATCATGCATTTTAATCATGTACTACTAAATTGTTGTTGAATTGTTGTTGATATATATTATATATATATATATATATATATATATATATATATATATATATATATATATATATATATATATATATATATATATATATATATATGTAAGTGTTTTCAAGACTTCAAAAGCACAATTTGCAGTAAAAAATCAATCTTCTGATAACGCCAGCACGAGCAGCTGATTTACTGTTTGCTCACCACTCGTCAAACCGCTCAGAGTAGAGCTGCAATGAAGAGAAAATCGCATTGGCTGTCATGCGTGACAGCTGGACAGTTAGTAGTCCGATTCGAAGGAACTGCTGCGTTTCGAGCAGAAATTTCACTTAAGATTGAATCGTGACGAGAGAAAGAACATTATTTTTTTGCCATTGTTATTTAACTTCTTATATTTTTACGAACATCGTGTACCCCAAAAAAAAATAAAATACGTTCAGCTTCATAAATATGTCATTGTTTGGTGCTGACCACAGTCCATATTCATTCTGCGTTGTGCAGTTCATTACTACACATAAAAAGTACGTGTAAAAAGACAAATTCTGATTGACAAGCCTGAAAACTGAAAAGACCATAAACCTAATTCTGCTATGTGATGAGCATTATGCACTGGGAAGCTGTTGGAGCGTAACTGGCAATAAGCCGAAACGATGCTGTATAAAGCAAAATAATATTCCGTGGGAAATTAAATGGTGCAATCTTTTCGAATGGATCACTTAGTCTACTGAAGCACATTAAACGGCTCGGTAATTTTAGTGCATTCATAAGCCTGATGCGCTTGATGTTTAGCACACTTTTCCAAAGACAGGCAAGCAAATGATAAACTTAAAATTAACAGAAGGAAAAGATAGAGCTAAAAAACTGAACACTTGTTTCGTCAAACGTTGCAACCTTGCACAACCAACTGAAATTATACCTTTTCACATCCTAGGCTACAGTAATAACAACGCGTGGGTTTTATTGGTACTGGCATATAGCGCAGGCCTGTGTACCCTGCGGTAACATCGCGTTGGTCTCCTCTGGTGCCTCTGGCCGTCCTTTTTGCTCCCCCTTCTCGATGGTACACCATTCTCACCCTCCGCGCTCTCCGGCGCCGCCGCTGCCGTCCGGCCGTAACAATCCTGCAGTGATTTGCATAATTTTCATATTTCTGCCGATTCTGACCGGTGACAGGTGATGAACTGCCGCGTCCGAGCAGAGGGGAAGGCGAGGACGCCGCCATGTTGGGTTCACTGACAGACACACCGCCGAGAGAGGGGCACGAGCAGAGGAGAGGGAAAGAAACCGGGTGAAGAAGGGGAGGGATGGATGAAAGGGAGAGAGAGAGAGAGAGGGGCCAGGGGGGAAGGAGGGAGAGAGAGGGAGGGAGGGAGGGAGGGAGAAAAAGAGAGGGAAGAGGAGAAGGAGAAGTCAAAAGAAAGTTAAAAGGAAGGCAGAACATCAAACCAACTGACCTGCTTATCAAAAGCTGTGTTTGTAAGACGGGTTTCTTCCCGCGGGTGGATAGAAAAATTGCTATCGGTGATGTAGGCGTGGCTGCTTACTTTTTCATAGCGTTACTGCTGGAATCTTATGTCATTTCGAGCCAGAGCTGATATGAGTTTGTCAAGTCAAGCAGCTTTCGTAAATGAAGTCTTCTCATTTGACAGAGAAAAAAAGATAAGCAAGAAGCCCCTCGCGGTGTCGCAAGCATCGATGAAAAGGACAGCTGGTAAACAACAATCCAGATTTGCTGATTTACTGAGAGGAATTAGGTTAATATCCCATTTTCCCATGGATATCATTATCAAATTGCAATGTTCCGAGTATTACAGAGCTGCGATGAATGTTGAATCATGTGCCCCCCCCCCCTCCCCCCTTTCCGACCGCCGTTTAGTCAGGCGGGAGCAACAGCGGTCCGTTCGGCGGTGTTATGTGACAGCCCTCCCAGAAGGTCGAAAACTACACCAAACCAGATAGGAGTTTGGCTTTAGCGGCGTCCCATGCGGCTGACGGACGGCGCGGATAAGCGTCCAAGTCGCCGGTCGCCGCTCGTACCTCACATGAGTTCCATCAGCCCGGCCGAGCGCGACTTAGCCCATCTCACTAAAGTAGCACTGATGTGTACATTCTGAATGCATGATGGTGCACATTTGCCCTAATGCTCCATAAAAGCAGACACATTTCTCTAATAAATCAGTGGCGATCGCCGACAGAGACCGCAGCTCGCTCACACGCCGCGCGCCGCGCGCAGGGCGAGAGCAGAGGCCGCGGGCCGCCCGCCGCTGTCTCCCCTGTCTCCGCGCTATCTCCCGTTGTCTCCCGTTGTCTCACGGCCGCTGCTCGTGTCGCCGGTGACGGGTGGGCTGATCCGCCGGCCGCCGGCGTCGCGTCGATTGTTCCCGGTTCGATGATGACGGCGCGCCGGTCGGTGCTCAAAACTCGGCCGTCACCGGGAGGTCAGAGGCGCGCGCTCGCGCCGGCGCGCTTTTTTCGCTGGCGGTCCAGTGAGATACGGCCCATCAGGGCTGACCATTTCAGTTTTGACGGGACACATTCAGCTGACAGATGTGTTTTCCGCCGTCAAAGGCAAGCCTTAAATTTTATACCCGAAATGAGTGCGATACATCAAATAAATGGCCATTGGCCCGCACATTAAATTAACAGGCTATTTCGTTTTGTTTTTCGAGCGGCCACGACTCGTCAGGGTGACAGGGGAAATGACAGGGGACCTGATGTCCCGAGGGAGAGCGATAGGGGAAGAGCAGGGAGGATGGACGCCGCAGAGGGCGAGAGCGAACGACCAGACGACTTACGACTGAGTCGATAGGCGCGCGGAAGGTCAGGCAGGAAATGATAGGGCTGTCGTCAAAAACTGTAGGTACTTCATAAGCTCTGTAGTGTATTTTCGTTTCTGCTATCTTTCATGTCTATCATACCTCAAAGAGAGATGGACTATGCAGTATATGCACGCCTTCGAATCAGCCCGAAACAGTCTTTGCAGTTTTATAATCTACATTTCAGTTGCCACCGTCTCATCTTGTCCCAGTTTGACACCGTGTCGTCCATGGATGCCATCACAGGGTGATTATTCTCGCTGAGTGTGATTCGTGAACGTCGTGTGCTGAGACCGTTACTGGCAATGGCCGGGCGTAAAACCCAGTGGTAAATCACGCCCTGTGCTGGTCTCATTGTCACGAGTCCAGTCTCTAATAACGGAACGGGTCAGTCGCCAATAACGGACTAACCGCAACATGACAGCAGAGGGATGGAGTAGTATGAGTATGGACCATACATATGTGGGTATGGTATGGTCTATGTAGTAATAGGGAAGATCTTCAGGGATGACGAAAGTGGAGCAATTTATTCGAGAAAAAACAACAGCGAGAGAGGGAGAGAGAGAGAGGGAGAGAGAGAGAGAGAGAGAGAGAGAGAGAGAGAGAGAGAGAGAGAGAGAGAGAGAGAGAGAGAGAGAGAGAGAGAGAGAGAGCTGTGCTTGTCTTGTTTCGACGTAGTTATTATGATTGACTGGCTGCATTGCCGACTGCGCTGTTCAATGTTCATACCCTAATATAATCACCAATGTCGATTTGTTATCGAACTTGTCTACACTGTAAGTACAAGGCCACATGTCAGTCAGCTTGCTCCGGTTCAAGATTGTTCTAGTGCATCGAAGTGACAAATTAACTCGTGTGTGTTGTATCTGTGTTTGTAGATCTACAACACATATTGAAGCAATAAAACATGCGAAACTTCCATAATTTTGAACACTAGTAAAGTCATTACGAGTATTGCGTTATGGTATGCGACAAATTCCTCGATACAACACACTGTGGATGCGTAGGCATACCTATGTGCACGAAAATGTCATCGTCAGATACTGGATTGCTGGCCTGTGAAAAATTAAAATAGGTTGCTAGGCCTTTTTATTTCTTACAAGCGGGAAACGAAACCTTTAGCTTAATTGCGATCACTCCAAAACGGCTCGGTGGTGTGTGTGTGTGTGCCTGACAATACATAGGTACTATATAGGCATGTATTTCTTAGATGACCGATCCACATATCTTTATAATATTTATTTCGCCGTCTCTGCTCACCCCGCCGCCGATCAACTTCAAGGAAATACGTGGAAGGTTTGAGCCGAGGAGGTCGGGTGATTCATTAGCCAATACGTCGGGCCGGACCTGTGATTACCGAGGTCCACTCGACTGCAGCCGCCAGCAGAGGCGATAAACCATCACACACCGGCGCGCATGAAAGGCTCGTATTTGAAATTAATTATTGCACGATATTATCATATGTAATAATGCGTCTGGTGGACGGCAGTGTCGGCGAGTCTCACATATTTAGCGGTCGGGACCCTCAGACGGGTCAGGACTCAGCGACCGCAAGGGTCGACACTCGCACCGACGGCTGAGGCCAAACGTCATTACGAGCGAGCGCGCGCAGCGAGCGAAGCGAGTCTTTTCAATATAACGGAAAAATCTCAGTATGAGCGGCCCGGCCCGGCCCGGCCCGGCCCGGCCCGGCCTGTAACGCTTTTGAGAGGCTTATATCTCAGCAACCGCTGGACCGATTGGCCTGCGGTCTTTTTTGCTGGGTAGCCCCATCCCTTCTACCCCGTAATAGACTACTTTTGATACATCTCAGTGACCGTCGTGGCACGTGCCCTCGTGAAAAGTCAAGGGTGTTCAAGCTGTTTTGCAAAAGTAGTGATTTTGACAGGCTCATATCTCAGCAGCCGCTTGGGCGATTGACTTGCGGTAATTTTTGTAGGGTAGCAGCATCCCTTCTACCAAAAATAGGATACTCTCGATGCATGTGGGTCACCCCCAGTGCACGTGCAAAATACAACAATAAGAGGTGTCAAATTTGTTCCCATTTTAATAACTCGGTAATTACTGAGGCGATTTCGCTGAAACTTGGCATACAGGTAGGCACCCACCAGGCAATGCATTCCCATGTGTTGCGGTTAGGGTGCTACTGCACGTGCGCACGTGCAGGGGGCGCTTCCAGATCTCGAGAACGGCTGGGCCGATTGCGCTCAAATTTGATACACGGTTGGGGACCGGCTAGTAGGGTGCCGTGCAAAAGTCAGTTTGGACCCCGTTTGCACGTGCGCACGTGCAGAATGCCGCTTCCAGATCTCAGGAACGGCTGGGCCGATTGCGTTCAAATTTGGTACACTGCTAGCGACCGGTTAGAAGGGTGCTTTGCGCAAGCCCGTTGGAAGTACCCTCTCGCCCTTCCGCACGTGCAGGGCTCACTATCTCGCTCGCTCGTTCTTCGCCAAAAAGGCGTTTTACTGGTTGTAACATCAGTATGACGTCATTATGGAACAAGATGACAATGATGCCACCTCAAGAGCTGATTGGAAGAGGGGTTGACGAGGAGAGGGTACATACTGAGGTCGGGAGTGAATAGTTTTGTTTTAAACATAGTATCTAACATGCTCGTAGATGGGCTTTCATGGCCTTTATCGGCAAGATCGTCGGCCAATGAACATGTTGTGCGAATACTGCGAAAAATCTAGCATCTAGGCATGCATGATGACAGAAAAACAAGCCGTCGTCATGTTTAAGAACAACAAAACTTGGCTTGCCCAGCATCTCGATGGAGTACGCACGTCGCATAGCAAACCTCCAGGCCATGCACACATTAGGCGAGCTCTGAGCTGTCATGGCAGCTCATTTCTGCTGCTAGCGCCAGATGTGGGCTCTATCCCGGCTGTAGGTGATATCTTCTGTCATCGCCTGTTGTCAAGGGACAGTCCTGGCGCACGCAAACTCGCTCTCAGAACCGCGCACAGATACTGATAAATGATGAAAAAAATATTACCTGTCGGTCTATCCATCATTGGCAGTTCATTAATCAGTGTGTTTGTCATTAGTTTCCCCAATTTTACGTAGGTCTGTCGATGGAGCGCGCCACAAGCGTCGACAGGTGAGGTAAGCGCGCCGCAATCGTCTCTGTCTCCTCTCTCCTCGGAGACAATCAGTGCGGTGGCGCAATTGATCCGATGCCGCTTCCTGAAACGCACGCCGGGTGGTGAGCTGCATGTGCCGAGCTCGGGTGGAAGTCGCTGGAGCCATTGATGTGTCTGTTCATCGGTGCTGCTGCTTCATCGTATGACGAATGTGTTAGCATACCTAATATTCCTAATGCGGTTAGCTAGTTTAACAGGAACACCTTTCCAACCTAAACCTCAAGTGTTTTTTTTTCGGCAGAAAATTAAACAGGATATATGACGTGCGATCATAAGAAAAATAATTGGATCTGTATAATTTCACAATTGACATTCACGTTTACTGTTTCAAAATTTCCCAATGATTCAGCGGCGTGTCACGACCCTGTCTGGTCGCTTTTGCGGAAACGTCTGCAATCCTCGGCACAGTCAAAAAGTGTCTGCCGTTGTAAAATTGGTATCATACATCTGTCAGTCTGCTTCCTTAGAACCGACATTTCTTCATGGGAGATTACCGCCTCGAAGAAGAAATCTTCACGAAGGATTTTGTGTCAGTCTGTCGTGTAACATGGCGTGTGTCCCGTTGGTGGACACATGACCTTATTGTTCTTAACGAACCAATACGTCAGGATCATACCGTGACACCAGTGGTGTCGGCTTAAATCGACTGGCTGCTGTCTATTTCTTGTTGATGTCAACTGCTTCGGTCTGAGAAACGATGTTGTTTAAAAGGTGCATGTGCAATGTGCATTTAAAATAATGTAAGAGTATTTTTCAAGTGATCATGCGAAATGCGAATGAAGTGGTCGATAAAAGCATTCGTCAGTAATCGTTTATATTCGCTCTGTCTTGCACTTATTTTTGCTTTGAGTTTCATGAATGTTCAGAAAGTATGCAGCCAAAAATTATGCAATCACGTTTTTCTTTCATATTATAAAATGACAGACCAAAGATCTACAGTCTAATTGTAGCTCTAAATAAAACAAAAACAAAAAATGCTCAGTTGCTTCCATAATTCGCTGCGTAAGTGCTGCATAAAACTACTGCATGTAACCGTGACATCCCGATCAACGCATCATCAAGGCCCATCACTACTCTCATAGTTACCAGACACCACTGACTATCACCTGACGTCATCAGTGCGACATGACGCGTCACCTGACGTCACCAGTGTCAGTGCCGTCACCCAGCTGACGTGGGAGTCTCTGATGTCTGACGCGGCTGTCCGAACTACTGACGGCCCTCCGTCGTTCCAACTCTCTGGCATCGAGCGTCGGAACTCCGCCATCCGGCACGGCGCGATTAATAACACGATTTGAGTAGAGAGATCTATTTGTCAGCGGCGACAGGCCGTCATTTGGTGGTGCGATGAAACCACACCGTCGGCTGCCATTAGTTTCATGAGGTGGCGCGTCCGGCGATGCTGGTAGTGGTAAACGTTACTTCAACGGTACTGGCCAATGGCTATGTTTAACGTTACCCCACCTAACGACCGCGTTACACATTACTTCACCAATATACTGACCGCGATGACCGTTACTTCACTGATATCGGCAGTGTAAAACTTCACTAGACCCAAACCGGCATGGTATATAGGGCAAACGTGCACTAACGCATCAATAGTGGACGCGTTAAACGTAACTCCAGCACTACCGACCGTGTGTGTTAGCTACGAGTACAAGTTATGCCATCGGCCATCGGTACGAACCGAGTCTTACGTTACCCGACTGCTTCCTAATTTCTGCAATATGCTCGATGATGAACAGACAGCCTGTTACCTGTTTTCTAAAAACAGCCAATTCGTTTTTTGGTTACAAAATCAAAACCCAGTAATTTTTTTATAAACTTGATACCATACATTAAGACAACATGAGTCACCTTATTTATATATTTATGTTTATATGAAAGAGCTAGAAAAGAGTTAACCTTTTCCGAAAAAGAGTGACCTAAATAAAGGATTTACCTAAATCTTTTTATTTTCGTTCACCAATCATCATTCTAATCATTATCAGCTAACACTCACTCCGTTACACCGGCCGTGCTCCACCGGCCGTGCTCCCATCGGCCGTGCTCCCATCGGCCGTGCTCCCTAAGCCATACCACCGACCGTGCTCCGACTCCCGGCGCGGTCGTGCCATTCATCGCCAGCAGCCGGTCGTTGCTCCTGAGTATCCGACATTAACGTCACCTGCCTCTGGGGCCTGCACCGGATCCCTGTAGCAGACCAGGGACCACAAACGGCTCAAAGATGGACCAGAGACGGGCCACAGACGGACCACAGACAGACCAAATATGAGCCACAGACGGACCATTGTTGGACTAGCGGCTAGCGCAGACCACAATGTATAGACGGACCACAAACGGACGACATACGTTTGGTCATATATCCGTACATCCATATATCCTACATACATATATCCTACTTGCAAATACTGATGTGAAAAGACTGTGGCTTCGTAACTATAGACAGCCATTCGCCAACCCGCATCCCCATGTCACGGCCGGCCAGCTCGGTGGCACGGGGCACCGCGGAGGCAGCTACTCGTCATGGATGATCTGATACAACCGGGCTCGGTTTCACCCGATGATTTACGCGCTTTGTCGACCATTCTCCGTCTGCCAGCGGGCGAGACGGACGGTGTAAGTACGAAGGGAGGGTGGTGCACGGGCGTAGGAACGTCATGAAAAGTGGGTGGGCCACCCTGTCAAGGGGCCTCCTTTTCCAGGGGGCCTCCTATTTTCAGGGGCCTCCAACTTTTGCCTCGTCCTGCTAGCTGCTTTCAAGTATGACCTCCAAATCTAGCTTCTGACATCGGGCAGATGTACCCACGGGCGTAACCGCTTAAGCGAACAGTGCGGAGTCCGCACCATTTTTAAAACTTATTCCCGCTCCGATTTTTTTTTAGAATCTTTTTGCCGCAAACGGCGCATGACCCCTGAAAACCCTTACACAAATGTCTTCCTCGTTTCCCAGGTGCCCCCATTAGCTTCATAGGCGCCCTCTTTGGCATATAAGCGCCCTATGTATAGTCATCAGAGACATCCCTATATGTCCCACAGTCGCCCCGTTGTCGCATACAATGTGCGCTTATCATAGGCGTCTCTCTTTTATGGACACTTGAAGGCGCCTCTCTTTGCCATGCCGGCGCCCCTGTTTCTTATGAATGCACCCCCATGGCATTAATCAATTGCATGCAGACCTCTATTGCATGCGGACGCCCATATATGTAGGCCTCAGAGGCACCCCTCTTTCGCATTGAGGCGCCCCTATGGGCTTCATAGGCGCCCCTCTATTGCACGTAGGTGCCCTACTGTCTCAGAACCGCTCCCCTTTGGCATGCAGACGCCCATCTTTCGACGGAGGAGCCGCTGTGGTTCTTAGAGACGGCATGTTGCTCCCAGACGCAGATGGGGCTCTCGGAGTCGACAGTGTGGGACCTTCAGTCGCTGATGGGTGCCCGCCAGATGTGGACCCTCGGAGACGCCGGTATGGGGCCCTCAGATATGCCGGTATGTGGCCCTTAGAGACACCGGTGTGGAACCCTCAGATACTTCAGTGTGAAGCCCTTACAATTGCTGGTGTGGAGCTATGATTGCGCTGGCTTAAATCCCTCAGAGGCCGGTACATGGACATTGGAGCTCAGTGAGAGCTTGTGTGGTGCCTTCAGTGGCCTTGTGGAGCCGTTAGACATCAACATGGTGCTCTCAGGAGCCGGTGAGTCCTCAGAGTCACCGGTGTGGGGCCTTCAGAGCTGCAGTCCGAGATACTGGTGTGGGGCCCTCAGAGGTGTCGGTGTGGGTCCTTCAGATGTACCTATAGAGCCTTGAGATGCACAGGTGTGGTGGCCCACAGAGGCGCCGGTGTGGGGCCCCCAGAGCCACCGATATAGGGCCCTAAGAGACACTAGTATGACCCTCAAAGGCGCCGCTGAGTGGCGCTCGTAAACACTGGTGTGGAGCCATCACAGGCGGGTGGAGCCGTTAGAGACCGGAAAGGGCCCTTAGATGCCTACAAGGAGCCTTCAAAAGCCGGCGTGGCACCCTTATGGGGATAATCGTGTCTACTTAGGAGCCATTGAGGTGCTCTCATGAGCTCTGTGGGGCCCTACCGAGCCGAAATATGGCCACGGCCAGTTGCCGCCGCATGGCTCTTCGGACTATCATTCTCAGGGGCCTCATCTGCCTAGTTTGAATAGAAGGGCCTCTCAGACAATCAGTCTCATGGGCCTCCTCTGGCTAGTATAAATAGAAGGGCCTGTTAGACCATCAATCCTAGGGGCCTCTTCTGGTTAGTATAAATAGAAGAGCCTCTCAGACCATTAATCTCAGGGGGCTCCTGTGGACAGTATAAATAAAAGGGCCTCTCAGACCATCAGTCTCGGGGGCCTCCCTAGAAAAGTGTAAATGGGGATAGAGGGCCCCCTCAAATTCATAGGAGTGGACCTCTCTGACTATCAGTCTCAGGGGCCTCTTGTGGCCAGTATGAATATAAGAGCCTCTCAGAACATCGGTCTCAGGGGCCTCTTCTGACTTGTTTGGATAGAGGGCCCTCCCAGACCACCGGTTTCAGGGGCCTCCAGTGGCCAGTTATATGAACAGAAGGGCCTCACAGCCATCAGCCTCGGGGCCTCTTCTGACTGGTGTGAATATGAGGACCTCTCATACCATCAGTCTCAGGGGCCTCCTCTGCCTAGTGTGAATATAAGGGCTTCCCAGGCCATCAGTCTCAGGGGACTCTTCTGACTGGTGCCGGATTGAGGGACCTCCCAGGCCGAAAGTTTTGGGGATCTCCTGTGGCCAGTATGAATAGAAGGGCCTCTCAGTCCACCAGTCTCATGGGCCTCTTCTGCCTGGTGTGATTATAAGGGCCTCTCAGGTCATCAGTCTCAGGGGCCTCCTCCGACTACAGTGTAGATGGATAGGCCTCCCAGACCATCAGTCTCAGGGGCCTCTTCTGACTATTGAGGATAGAGGGGCCTCCTCTGACTAGTGAGGGTAGGGGGCCTCGGCTAGACCGCCAGTGTCAGGGGCCTATTCTGACTAGTGTGGATGGAGGGGCCTCCCAGACCACCAGTCTCAGACCTCTGACTAGTGTGGATAGAGGGGCCTCCCAGACCGTCAGTGCCAGGGGCCTCCCCAGACCAGTGGGGATATTGGGGCCTCCTCAGATCCACTAGGGCCTCTCAGGCCATCAGTCTCAGGGGCTTCGACTGACAAGTATGAACAGAGGGCCTCCTTGGATCCATCACGGCCCCTTGGAGTCCGTGCGTGGGGATTCGTGGAACTTATTTTTACCGAGTTTGTTAATTTATTCTGGAAGGTGACGACGTCCTCTCAGATCGAGACGAGGGGCCTCGAGTAAAAGGTGGGTGGGCCAAAACACATGGTTGCCCCCCCCCCCACCTCGAAAAGTGGGTGGGCACTTGCCCCCCTGCCCCCCCCCCTGTTCCTACGCCTATGGGGTGGTGGGATGGCGATGGGACTGGTGGGACCACCAAAGATGGAGATTAAGCGCAGGAAGGGTTGATAGGATGTTGTGAGACGGTAAAAGGACTATAAGTGAAGGATGAAGTCAATATTTTTTTTGTAAGTTAAGCTTAGAAGGCATTTAGGTTAGTAATGCATTCAGAATCGACGTCCATTATATAAAAAGAGTAAGATGTCGTCTAAAATGATAACACCAGCGTCCAGCATGAATCCACCCATGACCGCGTCCTCCGTTAGGTCGGTTATAATTGAGCAGATGACAGAAGCGATGGGTGGCGTCGGGCCCTCACACGCGTCGTGATGCCGGGCTCAACTGGCGCAGACCGGTTTCCGCGCTTCGTTCAGTCGGCGTGTTAAAAAATGTCTGTCAACTGTCCGCCTATATGTATTACCGGGATTGTCTGTCTATTCCGAAATGTCGTCTCGAACATTCGCACTTTGGTATCATGTTTTCAACTAGTTGGCTTTTAGTTTTTTTGGGGTGGCTTAAAAAAAAATCAATTGCTAAGCGATCTGAATGAAAACAGTTTATTATGGCATTGTGCTTGTTGCATTATGCCTATCGTGTAAATCATAAAAGATAGAGCAGGTGCATCGAAAAATGGCATCCGGTCATGACTAGTCATTAAACGGAAGCATTTAAATCCATTTGAATGACTTTCAACTCTCGACTCAACGATTCTTACTGACTTGAAGGTGGCTCAGGGTTGTGCTCGACTCAAAAAAATTTGCCGACTCGACTCATCATTCAACTTCAGAAAGCCCTGACTCAACTCTGACTCAAACAAGGAGCTGATTTTTCCCTTGACTCGACTCATGACTCAAGCGGCTCAATGAAAATATGAGTTGACTCAAACTTGACTCAAATTTTTTGTTGAGTCAATTGTGTTGACTCAAAATTGACTCAGATAAAAAAGTTGTTGAGCGGGGGGGGGGGGGGGTGAAAAAAAAATCCGGCAGCAGGGCCAGGCCTAAGTTGTTAAGCGGGGGAGAATGAAAAGCTTATATATATTGTTTCTAAAAAAAGATGAGTCAGCTGACTCATGTTCCTAAATGTTTTTGACTCAACTCAATGTCGAAAGTTATTTTACTGACTCAACTCTGACTCAACTCAACACCTTAATATTTTTGTCTGACTCAACTCTGACTCAACTCAACAGCTCAACATTTTATCCGACTCGACTCAAACCTGACTCATTTGAGTCAGAGTTGAGTCAAATTTCTGACTCGACTCATGAGTCAAGCACAACCCTGAGGTGGCTACTGGCTATATGTACATCTCGAAAGACTTCGAGGACTCTAACGACTCTAACGAATCCAACAATTCGTACCGAGTTAATTGCTCTAACGAACTTACGACTTTAACAACTCCGACCACTCTAATGCCTCTGTGGACTCTAGTCTACACTTCCATTGGCTGGATGGCTAAGTCGCGGGGTCACGGACCAGTTAACACAGTCCGTATGTCAGAGTCGCGGTCATCAGACCGACAGTTATTGAGCACTTCACCATTCCCACCAAACCTTTCTGACACGCTTCCATTCGCTCTCCAAAGTCAAACTGAAAAGCAATCATTCACGTCAATAATTGCCAGTGCCGCCCCTGATAACTCCATTGTTATCGGTGCAAGTTGCCGGCCGTCGCCATAATCCCATATTTACTATCGCGAAAACCAGCCCCTAACTCAGGGATCGTGCTGGGCCCGAGCGGCGCGGATTTCGTGCCCGGACGCGCACCGTTCCGCCGTAAATACACCGGACACCGGGCCACAGCACCACCTGAACATATAAATCGGTCGCAGGCGACCATTTTTAATCCTTTGTCGTTGTTTTGTGTTGACGTTGGCCCTTCTGGCGTCGACACAACAGTCGCTACTTTCAGCGCGGCTTGTTTACAAGTAGTAAGCTGCTGTTTGGAAATAACGAATCGCGCGATGAACAGACTGGCAGATTCAAACACACAGACGTTTCTTGGATTATTGCAGCGGGACCGGAAAACCCCCGGTAATTAGGGCATGAGTGCCATGGCAGTATGACAGTGACGCATTGGCATGTGGTAGGCATCACCGTATTCATTATGGCATGCCTATCGTTATAATGAATAGTGGTGTAAACTGTACACTTTGACTGTACATACATATACAAACCTGAACAAAATTGTATGCATGCAATAGCCGTTTTCACGACGGGCATCCGGCGAATGCACCTAATTTGACCAAATCTGCACCTTATCTCTTTTACAGCAAGTACCTATCTTAATTATAAGAATTTATTTCAGTGTTTTAATCGATGATACTCTCTGATAATATGGCCAAACAGGCATAATAAGCAAATAGTGCAACCCTAGATGATAGCTACTAAGAGACACACTGAACCTAATTTGACCAAATCTGCACCTAATCTGCACCAGATGTGCACCAAATGTGTACCAGATGGCCGTCGTGAAAACGGCTAATATATATCCTCCGTACTACTGCTCGCTATGAGCTACGTTGCTGCTTTATCATACAAAATATTGTCAATGTGTTACATATCTTCTTTTTTTTAACCAAATCTACCATGAGACGTACCTAACCTATGGGTACGTAACGTTACCTACCTATGGTGTTGTTTTAATAGGCTCCCGAGCTCTACAAATAATTTTGGTATTTTAACACCAGACCACTCATAATGCGTTGCATGACAAGAATAGCTTTGATGTATTGAAATTAACCATTAAATTGGAGCAGGAACCCCAGGTATCAATAAATCTTTGAATTGACCCCAGTGCTTGAACGTCTCGGTAAGACAATTGTGCGTTTTGCATATAGCTCGTGAAACATTAACGAATAGCAAAGCACCAAAGGGTATTTCCAATTTTGCTTCAAGATCGGCATCGGGCACAGCCAACGAAACTGAAAGACTAACAATTTTCACTGTCCACCGGCAGCTCCACCAGGGATGAAAGGAGGGGGGGGGAGGGGAAGCAAGCAGCCGCGCTAAAGGACAAAAGTGCGGCTAACGGAACCGAATGCTCGACTCGACTTCGAGTGTCCATTTCTTTCAATGCATGATGCACTATCAGTGCTGCTTAGTCTATGTTGAAAATTAGTTGTTCAGAAGGCATCAGTTTTGTCTCCGTCTGAAGGAGAGACACTCCCCACCAGTGGCGTATCCAGGATCTTGAAAAGGGGGAGGCCAAACCTGCTCAAGGGGCCCCACCCTAACCTTAGGGGCCCCAGTGGTAGCATACTTAACCCACGCACAGGTGCGGTTCTTTACCACTTTCGCCATGTGAGGGAGCCTTTTTAGGCACACTTGGCAATCTAAAAACTCTGAAGGCTCATTCTGGCCTCTGAAAGCCCCTATTCGGCAACAGAGTGAACGACTCTGGCTTCAGCTGGCCCTATAATGGCCTCAGGCGACCCATGCTATTGCTGACCTCCCAGGGCCCCACGCTGGCTCTTGGGAGCCTTTGAGTCAGTCTGATGACCCTATGCCGCTCTCGAACCCACGCCAATCTCTAGAAGCCCATGCTGCCCTCTGAGGGTTCCGCGCCGGCTTCTAAGGGCCACTCCTACCTCAGGGGGCTCAAACATGCATAAGATCTGAAGTATGGCTGCCGAGGCCCTCGAAGTGGCCTCTAATGGCCCGACGCCAGCCTATGAAGGCCCCGTGCTGGCTTCTGAGGGCCCAGCACCAGCGTCTGAAGTCGATGACAGCTGGCCCCACGCTGGCCTCAGAGGGTTCACGCTGGTCACAGAGGACCTCACACTGGCCTCAGAGGGCTCCACATTGTCTTCAGAGGGCCCCAAGCTGGTCTCAGTGGCCAGTGGACCTCAACTGACTTCAGAAGGCCCCACGCCGCTGGGCTTAGAAAACCCCAAGCTGGACATAGACAGCCCCACACTGAACATGAGGTCCCACACTGGCCTTAGAAGTCCCACACTGTCCTTAGAAGCCCCACAACTTAGAGGGCTCCACGGCTGGCCTTAGAGGCTGCGCGCAGGCTC